>NC_080079.1:6980956-7282270 GCF_949987535.1 Balaenoptera acutorostrata | reverse complement strand
CTGAGAGCCACAACTACTGAGCCCACGTGCCACAACTACTGGAGCCCACGCGCCTGGAGCCCGTGCTCCGCAACAAGAGAAGCCGCTGCAATGAGAAGCCCGCGAACCGCAACGGAAGAGTAGCCCCCGCTCGCCACAACTAGAGAAAGCCCGCGCGCAACAACGAAGACCCAATGTAGCCAAAAGTAAATAAATAAAATTAAAAAAAAAAAGGTTTAAAACACATTCTCCCAAAATGATAATAGGGTGTCTCCCCGGGGGTGCTGTCTGCAGCCTGGAAGGAGCCAGGACTTCAAATGGGCTCTGGGCGGGGAAGGGAGGGGGAGCTACAGCTGGGAGGGGAGGGGAGGGGACAGGTCACCAAACGTTCCCAATCCAAATCTTCAGCACTGGTATCACCACCAGGAAACGAGATGTTTATCTTATTACAAGGTCTCATGTTCCTGCTTATTCTTTACCTAGAAATAAAAAGTTCCCATCTGGGTCTTCACAGACCAATGTCACCAAAATCACAATTCACCAAAATATCAAAAGCGCCCACAATTTCAGAGGAGGAGATTAAAAAGGGAAAGCGATGGGGAAATTAAGACAATAGGAAGAAAGGTCTTGGAGGAAAAGTTCAGTTTGACCAGATGGGTTTTTGCTCTTTACAAAGGGCTACACCACGGGCCTACAGAGACAGTGTCCCTCCTGGGTGCCACAGTGGTGACCGAACTCAGAGCAGGTCTTGGGAACCCCTCGGCCTGGTTTCCCAAGGGGCCTGTGAGGCCTTGCTGGCTGTGGTGGGCTTAACACCGGGCCACACGCGCCCCCCACTAACCGTCCGCCAGACCGCGGTCAGCTCTCTTCAAGGATGGGGACCGGCACACACGATATCAAGGGTCAGCCTTTATCTTTTAAATACACAATGTGCTGAAGCCAAAAACAAAACAAAAAGCCTTTCCAAGACGCTTTCCAAATTCCAAAAACACACTGGGCTGGAAAAAATGGAGCCCCGTTTCCTCTTATTTTTAATCTCACATTGGCTAGGTTTATAATAAAAGAGAATAACCTATTTATTTGCTTACCTTACTTGGAAAGACAATAAATTGGAAAGGCTTCATAAATCTCACAGGGAATTCCTTTAAACAAGGACTGTCAGCAAAAATCCGTAAATAACCCTCTGCCAGTCTCCAGCAATCACCTCCACCACACATTCTTTTTCCTTCCTGCTTTTGTACTAATCTTCTAGCAAACAAATCAAATCAAGCACTAAAACGTTTTATTCTTATCGAGGTGAGGCTCAGAAAACATCCGGGAGTCCACCGGGGCTGCTGACTGACTTAGGTGGCCTCTGAGAAGAATCAGATGCAGAGAAGACCCCTGGGACTGGATGAGGGAGACCTCTGCACCCCCAAACCCTGCCACACTGCTCTCACCGATTTACAAAAACCCAGGCTGGCAATCGGCTTTGCAAACAGAGCCAGGGACGTGGCATCAATTTTATCTGGAGCAAAGCATAAGCCTTATGAGACAGGGTCCTATCCAGGTGGCAGACAGGCTCTCAGGTTTCCTCCCACCTGGGCTAGCCTGGCATCAATGACAGTGCCTGGCGCCCTTGTAATCCCAGCGTCGTGGAGCTTCCAGATGCAGGCGGCTACTGGTCAAGTTCACTCATCCCCGTGCTGACCAAGCTGAAGGAAGGCAGCTCGGAGCTTCGAGATGTCCAGAGCAAACACACAGCTCATCCAGCAGGCCAGGACTTGTTCCCTCCATGTTAACTTGGCTTGTGAGGCATCTGATTAAAACGACATTCAGATACAGCAGAAGACGGACAGTCTCACGCTGAGGTTTCAAGGACTGTGCTAAAAATAAGTTTAAATAAGTGGCAGAAGGAGGCTCGTGGATAATCAAATGTGTAATCAACTTACATATCAGGAAAGGATAATTACCACAACCAAAAAGAAAATTTCTCCAAGCCAAAAGGTTAAAAAAAAAAAATTTAAACCAGCAAACCACTACCCACATAGAAACAAAAATGTATGTTTTCAGAAAGGACAAGCCTATTGCAGACCCGGCAGCTTCAGGAGCCTTGAAACTTCCCCCCAGGACCTTGATTCTTGGATGTGACATGCAAGACTTAGCGAAACCCAAACAGACTTTGCACGACCAGAGATGCACTCAGTCTGTTAGCTGTGCAAAGGAATGGGCTTTTGATTCAAGTCCAACCCAGGTTCCCGTGCAGCAGCCATCACCAAAGAGCTGCGTCCCTGCAGGTGACTGAGCTGCCCAGAGCCTCGTGCACTGAAGATCAATCTCCAGCCCCTGAGAGGCACCTTAGCTGTTTCTATTATGGATGCACCAAATGCATTTGTTTTTATCTTCTCCCCTCCCGGTACATTCCTGGTACTCAAGAAAAAGTAGCTATATTATTATTATATACCCAGCAAATTAATGTATTTCTAATATTCCCGAATGAAGGCAAAGGCCTTTCTTAACTGGCTCCCTGTGAAATAGTCATTTGACAATTCGCATGTCTCAAGCATGTTTGCCCAGCAAGGCCAGCTGGGCCCGGGCACACATCAGCAAGCTGCTCACCCCACGGGCACAGCAGTGGCTTGCCCACTCCCTTCCCTCCAAGTCCGCTGCAACTTCAGCATCCACCCAAGGGAAGCGGCTTCCCACCTGTTACCTGTGTCAACCTGTGGAGTTACCCTGCAGAGACAGGAGTGGAGCCCCAGGAGGGCGCTGGGGAGGCATCCCGAGGGCAGGACGCCTGCAGCCCCGGGGCTGCCTAGAAGCACAGCCCTACTGTGCTCACAGCGGCGGCTCCACGGGGCTCAGACTGGGTGAAAAGGTCCACCGGGGCTTTACTGCTGCGGACGGCACTACTGAAGATGCTTGCAGGGCCCTTCAGGACATAAGCCACGCCCCTCTCTGATGCTTAAATAAAATCCAGCATTCAACTTTTTCTGTAATAAATTCCAGTGTTTGGGCAACTTTTCTTCCCTGGGCAAGGACTGGGAGGGAAACACGGTCTCAGGGCAGTCAGAGCGGTGTCTGGGCCCCAGAACTGCACGGCAGCTGGGTCCTGCAGCCTGTCCGGGCCAGGAGGACTCGGGTCTTCCCACTGGCTGGCGGTGTTCCCCACCCCCCAGGTAAGAACTGCCAGGGAGCGGAAGACACACACATACACGCAGCTCAAAACGCTGGTTCAAACAGCCCTTGTCCCACTGGGGTGCCAACACTGGGTGCTACTAACCCTGGGCTCCAATCTCTTCGCATCTGGAAGCCCCCCAAGTCTTCTAAGCATGTGGCCATGTCTCCACCGCACTCTCGGCATGCATGGCAGTTCACAGACGACCACCCCAAAGAGGCCAAAGGAGGCTTAGACAGGAATTTCAGGCCAGAATCAAGGTCAGGGTTAGTCTGCGCTCTCGCAGGCATCAAAGGGTTTCCTCGCAGTGAACGCAGGCAAAATGCACCAGGAGCCACTCAGCACGGCGTGTGCTCGCCCTGCCCTGAGTGCCGGGGCGGTGGGGGGAGGGGGGCAAGTACTGAGCACTGAAGAGACATTCCCAGCAACAACCAGAACACTAATAAATGCGGTGATCCCGAGTTAACAGTTTAAAAACTCCCAAGATTCATTTCCTAAAATTCCCCACGACTGAACGAAAATAAAGAGAATATTTTAAAACCAGGAAGAGAGTGAGTCGATGGTGACTTCCTCCCCGAAGAGCAACGGGGACCACTCACAAGCATGTGCCCTGGGCGGAGGGTGGCGGGCTCCCTCGTCCCACAGCTCCTGCTCCGGGAGAAACCAGGATCCTACGCGACACGTGCGGGCTGGCGAGCGCACGAGTGGAAGCCAGGACTCCGGCTCTGGGGTGGGACGCTGACCCAGGTGACCCGCTGCTGGGCTTGGCAGTCACTGACCTTCCCACAGGAAAGCACGCTGGTCCCTCCGGCTTTCGGCAGAACGGTGGCCGGCCTCTGCCTGCAGGAAGCCCAGCGGGGACCCCAGGAGGCACAGGGACCCGGAGCAGCGCGGCGCGCAGGATCGCTGAGAGCACACACCCTGCCTGGCCCTCTCCTGAGCCACTTCCCCACGGAGGAAAGAGGAAGTAGCCAGCGGCCCGGCGGTCACCTCCAGTCCCTCTGGACCTGGAGCCAGTGGCCGCGGTGGACAGAGGAGGTCCCTGCTCCCGGGCACCTACCACGAGGGGCTGCAGGAACCCAGCGGAGGAGGGCGAGCAGCTCTTGTGTGTGTCCCCGGAAAGCCCCGGGACGGTGGCCTGAGACGCACCAAGGCCCACGGTGTGCGCGTGGAACTGCCCACTCCTGGGGGGAGGGCGGCCCCTTTGGGGGCCCGTGGATTCACAGGGCAGACAAGATTCCAGCCACAGTGACTGGCCTTTGAGCCAACCTGCCCAACCTGCCCTGCCCTGAAGGCTCGGGCATCCCTGGGATGACATGGGTGGTGCCACTCGGGCAAGTCCGTCTGCTGCGGCCTGGAGTGCCCTCCCGGGCCGGGCGAAACCCTTGCACGTGACAGACGTCCTAGAAAATCCTGGCACCTCACACGAACATCTACGTACATCTCCTCACTTCCCGGGCTGGCCTTTCTACTATCAAAAGGGGACAAACTGCGTCAGTGGTGGGCAGGACGGAGGCATAATCACAAAGGGCTCCGGGAACCTTCCTTGGTGACGGAGCTGTCCTGCAACCAAGTGGTTTTTACACAGCGTTGGTCAAAACGTGCAGAATTGCATGCTTAGAGGGTGAATTTTACCGTACCTAGATTATATCTATACAACATTCTTAAAAAGTTGATACCCCTCAAAAGCCCAAAACAAATAATAAAAACAAATGACGTGCCCTGTGCAGTAAACTGCAATCCCACTGCAGCCAGAGCAGTCTTTCCAAACAAAGGGCGGCTGCCACCTGCCCCACCCCTCCAGCGTTCCCCAGGAAGCCACCCAGAAGGGTCTGCACATCGGCAGGAAGGACCCTGTTAAAAACACGCTGGCACAGACGCCCTGAAATTCAGCGGCACTTCAGTTTTGTCAGGAAGGTCATTTCGGGACCTCTAGCAGTTTAGCGGCCAGGAAATGAGAAATGAGGTTCTGCTCATTACCACGCCTCAACTGCTCTTATTGGGGTTCCACCTATCACATTAGCATTATCACACTCCAACTTCCTGGTCAGCAAGCGGGGAGTGGACAGGCTCCCACCAGCCGGTGGGGTTGCGTCTGCCCTCGCTGCCATGGGCATCCTGCGGCCTGCAGCATGCGAGGGGTGAGTCCCTGAGCCCCCCCCCAGGGGCCACACACAGCCTTGTCCTCATGCGGTGGTGCTGAGACCCCAGGGGTCTGTGTCTCGATCCAGAAAACCCAGGGACCGGCGCCGAAGGGGAAACAGAGGCAGCACTGGAGTTCACCCAAGGTCACGAGGCAAGCTAAGGGCAGAGCTGGGATGAAACCCTGAGCTTTCCCCTGCTGGTCCCTCCCATTAGTGAGACTGCCACCACGCACGCCCCTGCAGATGACCTATGTGAGGCCAGAGGGTAAAGCGACAAAACAGCCCTCAGCCCTACCTTGCGCCTGGCCTGCTCCGTGGAGGGACACGGAGGGATCACGCCCAGGGGCTCCACAGGGAGATGGAAACTCATACTCTGGAGTAAGACAGGCTGGGGTGAAACTGACTGACCCAGCCATGTACCCCCATGCACTAGAGCAGGCCCCGGCCTCCTCTCTGCCCCACAGCCCGTCAGGCACCCGGCCCTGTCAGAGTCCCAGCCACTCCTCCGACAGCCGGCACTCTCACTGTCTCCGTCACCTACCCGGTGAGTCCACCACTGGTTGGGTCTCCCAGGCACCACGACCACTGCTCTAAAATGCCACATCTGGCAGCAGTAAATCTCAACTCAGTGCGCCCTGTGACCCTCTGGCCCTCTCTCGGCCTCTCCGGTCCCAGCCCCTCCAACTCTTTACTCCTACAAAGAGAGAATAACAATAGTGCCCACACGGGAGAGAACTCACTAGCGGTGCGTGTTGAGGGTGGGTCATGCATTAACACACTGGCCCCTCACACACACCAGAGGTGGATACAAAGAATGCCCACCACCCCGCTGTGAGGACCCAGGACACAAGGAGGTAGGGACCTTCCCCAGGCCTTCAGCTAATCCCCGGGGGCTCTGGGACCGGAAGTGGACTTCTGGGGGGTTCTGTTCTTAGGTGCTACACAGTACTTCTTCAGGCCAGGGAGAGCACCAAGAACACCTGTCAGTCCTTCCCTGACCCCTCAGCCTGGAGACGACCCACCCTCCACCACGGCACTTGGGAAGCACCCTACCCCCATTCCAGCTCTCTGAACTTCAGGATAAATCCTCCTTGCTCTTGCTTGCAGCCCTGGCATCGGGCACACAGTAGGAGCTCTATTTGCTGAAGAAGCAGATCTTTGTTCAACAGGCAATTTTCAGAAGAAGCAAATGTATCTCAATGTCACTGCATACATTTCCACAAATCAATCCCAATTGAGCTACCTTAGCATATACTGTAAAAATTTTAAACCCTATGCATAAAATATTATATATCTATTTTTATTTGATCTACTAAGTTATAAAGCTTTCCTCAATCTCTTAAAGGTGGTTTTTCCAGTGGTGCATAACTGCTTAATTGGGAAGTGTACAAAACATCATTACACTGCCTAACACTACAACATTGCTTATGGGAATATCTCTGTTCATGCATTCTGCTTTATTTTGTATTTAATCTCTATTAAGATGTCTATATGAAAACAGATAGGTATGCTAGTCTTCATAAACACCATAAATCATGAAGTCATTTCTTTGCTAACCCAAGTCCAAAAGCAGCCCCAAAAGAAACTGCTAGGGCCCCAAAGGCTCCCACTTCTCATATTCAAGCACAGTTGGAAACCTTTTAACATGTGGCCCCAAACACTTAGCTCTGTGCCACTTTGCCAAGTAAAGGTTAAGTAATGGCTATAATTTCTCTCACAATAAATGGCCTGGCATGCAACTCCAAAAGCACCCCCAAACTGCCCCCAGAAAGCAGTTACCCAAACCAGAAAGGGCAAATCCTTTCTGCCCAAGACCACAATTGCCAACCTCACATCAAGGAGCAGATGGAGACCCCTTAAATCCTCGTCTGAGGACACCGTGCGTGGCCTTTCAAGTTCACCCTTCAACCAGCACAGGAAACGTGCCAAAGGCTCCCAACTCTTAAAATGGATGTATTAGGGCGTCCCTGGTGGCTCCACGGTTGGGAATCCGCCTGCCAATTCAGGGGACCCGGGTTCGAGCCCTGGTCCGGGAAGATCCCACATGCCGCGGAGCAGCTAAGCCCGTGCACCACAACTACTGAGCCTGCGCTCTAGAGCCTGCGAGCCACAACTACAGCAGCCCGCGTGCCTAGAGCCCGTGCTCCGCAACGAGAAGCCACCGCAGTGAGAAGCTCGCGCGCCGCAATGAAGAGTAGCCCCCGCTCGCCACAACTAGAGAAAAGCCGCGCACAGTAACAAAGACCTAATGCAGCCGAAAATTAAAAAAAAAAAAAAAAAAGTATGCATCACCCTGCACGTCTCCCCACCTTTAAATGTGTACACACACCCCCATCCCTAGAACTGGGTTATGTGAATACACAGCCTTTCTTTAAGCAGCTTGGTGTCGGTAAAAAAGAACCTGTTCAGATCCTGCGCCATCATTTATTAACTGTCAGCCCGTCCATGTGGCTTGAGACCCGACTGCCGATTCCAACCACTGGGAAGTATCCACACTGCCTCACTCTCTCCTGTAGAGGCTGTCACTAAAAAAATAAGCGCGTGTATGACAAGGTGTTTCTACAAACAGAATAAAGGTAAGCTGTCCTCTAAATGGCAACATAAGCCACCAGTCTCACTGAAGCCTACTAATTAATAAATTCACCAATCTAAAAAGGATTTGCACCAAATGTGTTTACCTGCGTTTCTAAAACAGAAGGTGTCGTCCCCAAATCCGTTTGGTAACACAGATGAAATAATGCACAAGTGAGCTCCTGGGGGTAGATTCCATTCACCTACACAGAGAGGTGTGGATGTGCCCTGTGCCAATCTCTGCGCTCAAGGAGAAAGTCATCAACTCCACTGCACCCATCTTCGACTTGGATGTACAGATTTTCAAAGTGTGCTTCACTGCGTGCGGCTCATAGTTTACTAAAACATGATCTGTAAAAACAATCTCTCTCTTTGCCACTACGCTGTGACACACAGCCCAGCCTCCTCTCAATGAGCACTGCTGACTGGGGTCAAGAGAAAAAGTTAAATGTCAAGTGCATCCGAATACAGAACCAGCTCCAGTTTTAACGGGCACACACGAAATTTCCCTCAAGTCCCTAGGAATGTCGGGTGCTGGTTGAGGGGACAGAACCCCCGCCTTAAACCAAAAAATGAGACCGGGTCAGGCAGAAATCCAGGTTTCCACTTTCAAATCTATTCATTCAGATGCGGGGAGAGGATTCAAGTATAAAATCTTTCAATCACTGATCGTGCCAAATGCTCGATAACGAGACTCAAGTGTGTGGGTGTGTGTCGGGGAGTGGTTTGTTTTTAGAGAAAGACAGTCTGCGCGCTGCTGGCAGGCTCTGGGCTGGCTGCGTTGAGAGCCACCCGGAGGAGCTTGCAAAAAATACAGGTGTTCTGGCCCCACCTGGAGCTTCTGCAATGGAACTCTGGGTGGAGCCCAGGAGACTGACTCGTGGCCAGGGGTGCCCTGGGGCTCCACCTGCTCCACAGGCCACCCTCTCAAAGCACCTGGGCGCCAGCCGGCCCTCCCTGGGGACTGCGTGAGTCACTCGTGTGAAAACCACCAAGCCCACAGCCAGCTTCTTGCCACTAAATGCACTAAGTATGTGTGCCCAACTCAGGGGTGAGCCGAAGGGTGCTAGCACTCACCTGCTCCCTTCTGATACAACAGGGCACAAAGGACCTCTCTCCCTGCTCCTGGGCAGACCCTAATTCCAACTGTCTATTCTCGAGGGAGGTAGCAAGACACAGCGTGCATGGCTCGAGCAGGGCAGGGGCAGAAGGGCACTTATTCTCTGTTACATCAGCACCACCGTAGCTACTGATGCTGTCACTGTTCCTACTACTCCTCCTCTTCCACGACCACTGCTAATTATAATAACAGTAACCAACAGCTAACATTTGAACACTTCCCACCTGCATCAGCCTCTTCTTTACTGTGCACATTTGCAAATGTGCAAATAGGACATTCTGGCCCCTGACCTCCAAAATGCCCTTGCATTCCACCACTGGCTGCCTCCCAAGGGCATTTTCAAGGATCATCTTGCTTTCCAAGTGAGATTTTTTAATGGTATGAATTAAACCCAAAGAAACTGCTGGTCCATGAAATGACCAGCCGCCCAGAAGGCGACAATCGGGTCTCTTCCACAGACTTCGGAAGGACACCTTCCCCAACACGGCCCCCAGCCCCACCTCACCATTTCATGTTCACCTGACCCTACAACTCACATCTGGAGCCCACAGGCAGCAGGGAGCCGTGACACTGCGGGGGGGGGGGGGGGGGGCGGGGCAGGGAGGGGTCACGTCCACACCTATGTGGTTGCCCAGGCCATCTCTGGGAGTGAGTGAATGCCCCAGGAGGGGAAGATTTCCCAGGCCCAGATCGGGACATACGAACACCCACAGCACATCGGCCACCCAGCTGGACCCAGGCCAGTCACCAAAGCTGCTGCTGACCAAGTGCCCACCACGTGCCAGGAAGACAAACCCAACACACCGTTCTCCGGGAAGCAAGTTCACTGCCACAGCACTCCAGAGGCCCCCACGGGTTAATGCTGGCTGTCCTCAGGCAAAGGAGGGCAGCACCCAACCCCTCGCTTTTTCTTCCTTCTCTGGGAAGGGAAAGTAGGTCTTAAATAGAAAGTAAATATTTTACTGGGCATTTCTCAGAGTGACCTAATACCGAGTCACATTCCACAGTCTAAAAACAACCTCCTGAACGGTTTTCAGTTCATCACTTTGGCCCCAGGAATGGAGGGGAAGACGGGCTGGGCTGCTCCCTAACCAAGCCAGCGTCCACCCGTCCTTCCCGGGCCCTTCCCGGTGCCTTCCCGGGCCCTTCCCGGTGCCTTCCCGGGCCCTTGCCGGTGCCTTCCCGGTGCCTGCCCGGGCCCTTCCCGGTGCCTTCCCGGGCGCTTCCCGGTGCCTTCCCGGGCCCTTCCCGGTGCCTTCCCGGTGCCTGCCCAGGCCCTTCCCGGTGCCTTCCCGGTGCCTTCCCGGGCCCTTCCCGGTGCCCCGGTGCCTTCCCGGGCGCTTCCCGGTGCCTGCCCGGGCCCTTCCCGGTGCCTGCCCGGGCCCTTCCCGGTGCCTTCCCGGGCCCTTCCCGGTCCTGTGTGCGGCAGACTCAGGTATTTTTTAAGAGCACCAGGACCTGGATCTCCCACCACAAACACTTCTCCCTGGGCCCCGCCCCCTTCACCGGGCACTTCTCCAGACTCCGGAAGACTCATCCATCGTTTAAATGCAAAGGATAAAACCTCCCTTCCCTGGTGGACGCATTCCCCTAGGACAGGGCCCACTCACCATCTCTGTGACCAGCAAGTCCCATTTCCCACCCTGCACAACCAAGGCAGTCAAGGCCCAGGGAGCACAAGGAAATCTGCTCCACCGGGCACACAGCACCTCCTAGCAGGAGCAACTGATTTACTTGTTTATTTATTTTGTATTTTTATAAATTTAACAAACACGTACAATGTGTCGGGCCTGTTCTAAACTCTTTATAAATATTACGTCGTCAAATCCTTGTAGCCCACCCCTGTTCTTACCCTTGCTTCCGATTCAGAAACGGAAGCCCTTTGCGAGGGCTCGTGAAATCCCGAATGCAATCGTGTGTCTCGTTCCATCCCTCCTTTTTCCCACACTTTCTATAACAGTCTGCCCCATCTGATGCCTCGTCCTCTGCTGGTGGGGACGTGTGTATATTTGGGGGCAGGGCCGTCCCTCCTTGGGCCCAGCCTCAGCCCTGGCAAAGGAGGCAGACATTCACTGCCTTGGTGGGACCTCTCCCTCACCGTCAGAGTGAGTCCCCAGGTCACACTGAGGTCAGCCCAGTGCTCCAGGGTGGCCCAGAGAAAAGCTTCTGGATCTCGGCCTGGAGCCTGACATGCCAAGTAATCACCAGGTTGCAAAACTCCCAGATACAAGCACGGCCAAAAAGTGGTCCCTGCACTGACCCTGCCCTCCTCCCCACTAACGACAAGGCACCCAGACCCAACTCCCACCATTCACTCTCCCTCCAAGACCCCAGCCTGCCCACTGCAGCTACAGAAGATGAAATAAATTAGGAAAAAACCCGTTAATCTCCCTTGCAGAGAAACCTTTTTAAGAACCAGAGTTATACTTGCAATGTGCATTTCTAGCGGTTCTGCTGAGCTCTGAGGGGCGTCTAAGCTCTTGGGTCGTCTGAGACACACATCAAGAGCACAACCCAAACAACGGTTAGTCACAGCCCCTCTCCTTCCTGCCCCTGGGACACAGGAGACTCAGTAAGGCAAGCTCACAATTACCGCAAAGAAAACTCAAACCACTTTGAGCTGCTTTCTCTGCCCACTACTTGGAGCACGTCTGGCCAGTTTAGGGAAGAAGAAAATTACCCACTGTTCAAAGCCCTCCTTAAATACTCAGGAAGACATCACTACAGATAGAATTCCAACGTTAATTCTGAAATCTCCTGGCTTTTGTCAGATGAAGCCACATTCTTAATCCCAGGCTTAGTTGAGAAACGAGAAGAAAGGATGTTTGTGTGTGGGAAAAAAAAAAAAAATCCTCAGCCCTGAGCGAAAAGCAGCAAGCACCTTGGAGGAACAGGGAGAATAAACAGAACTCTGCACAAGGCCAAGGCCAAGAAAAATAGGGTCTCGGGAAACCTGGTGTACTCACCGCGGCACCAACAGGGCATGTGGGGGAAACCTATCAGATTTCCCCCGTGTCCTTCTGGAGGAACTCGGGATGCCAAGCCCAGGGGCGTTCCTGCAGAGCCAGGGATCCCTAAACCCGGAAGAGGACAGGGATACACACCTGCAGACCCAGAAAAGGTTCTGGGACCACCCACAAATCCTGGCTCTCGGCTGGCCAAGGCTAACAAAACCATAAGGGCCATGAGATCATTCCTGTACTTAAATGCCTTCAGACCCGGCCACATCCACCCTCCAGGCAGAAAGGCCCCCATGGAAGCAGCAGCTTCTCCTTCTCGGGTCCCAACGAGCACCGCTGAGGCCTGAGAGGCACGAGCTGGCCCAGGGCTAATCCTGGTGTGCCTGCACCCGCCATGCACCACCCTTTCCCATGGGAAGTGAAGCAGAATGGAGACCCTGTGTGAAAACTGCAGGGGGGACTTAAAATAGGCAGAATATAATCATGACCCAAGCTGGACCGGACTAATTGGTCAAAAGCCCCCGACCCCGACCCCGCACCCCGCGCTGCCCTCAACCTCCAGGAAACAGGGCAGAACCCAAAGTCTGGGAGAGGGAGTCTGCAGTGTCCCCACCGCCCCCCAGGCCCACTGGAGCCTTGGAGCACCAGCAAAGACTTCAGGGATTTATTTCCCAAGCACACACGTGTCTGCAAGCACACACGTGTTCACGAAAGGAAGAGAAGCATGGTAGGGCAGGAGGATAATCTTGTAATTAAAGGAAAGCCTGTTTTTCAGGAAAATCTCCACCTTGCGGGGACCTTACCCTAAAGGAAGCCAAGGTCAGTCGGAGAGCTCCCACATCACCTGCTCCGGGTGCCTTTCAGGTGAGTTAATCACCCAGGCAGGGCCGGTCTCCAGATTTCAGGACACACCCAACTTTGTGCCATTCCCTTTCAATTCTCTGATAGCCTCTTTGAAAAGAAAGCTGTTCCTTTTGTTCGGGAGTATTAATTCAAATTCCTTTCCAAGGCCAACACAAATGCAGGGCCGCAACCCAAAGGAGGTTTACCCAGCAGAATCAAGTTTCTCGCCAGTTTTTACAGGAGTGGTGCAAACAGACTATTCCAATTAGGTGAAATCCTCACCATCTTCCCTGTCTCTTTTCCCAAATTCCCCCATGTTGAACACAGGAACCAACTCCCACTGTAAGATGTGCATAATGAATCCAGCTGGAAAGTGAGAAGCAGCCGGAGTGAGCGAGGGGAGCGCCCCATCCACCTCCAGCCCCTCCCCCAAGTGAGGACACATGCTAGGACGGAGGGGGCTCACTTGAGAAGACTCCCACTGAGGTCATTCATCCAGACCACAGGCTTGTCGAGCACCTGGCTACTAAACCCAATTTTACCAGAAAAAACAAACACAAAACAAAAAAACCTAAACACTGTGAAAGCTAGCCACATCATCTCAGGGCATGTGTGTGTATGTGTGTGCTCATACACACACGTGTGTGCTTGCTGGGGGTGGGGTGGGGGGGATGTGCACATCAGAGACACCCAGATAGAGGCAAGGGAGGAAATGAGATCAGGAGGACAGAGGGGTCTGATTTGGCGAGCATAGCAAAGCCATCCCCAAATGTACTCAAGTCCCACTCAAAAGCCAAAAGCCTCAATCAATTACAGAGAAACCAGAGCCAGGTGGAATTGACTTCTGGCTCCCTTAGTTGCTGAACTCCAACCCCCCGCCCCCCCCCAACGCTATTTCTTGATTGGTGAAACAGTGACTATCACTTCTACCTCAAAGAGGCCGATCAATAGCACTGTGCCTAGCCCTTGAGGTCCTTCCGGTGTCTCGTCTTTGCCGGGACAGTCAGTCTGTGGTCCAGAGGCAGAATTCTCCCTGTGCACCCAATGGGGCCCCCCATCTCCTGAGCCTGCCTCAGGCTTCAGATCAGGAGCCATGCTGTTCATTAACTCAGAAAGTGTAGTGAATTTAAAACAGGCCTGGTCCAGGAAACTATCTAGAAATCCTTCCTTAGCATTAGATTGTGAGATCCCAACAAAAGACCACTAATCAAAGAAGGAAATTAAAACAAGCCAGACTTCTCACAGTCCCATGTGATCTAGAAAGCAACTCTGGGCCTGAGAAAGATAATTGTTTCTGAGAAGCCATCTGAATCCTGGGGAGAACATGCCTGATTCAGGGCAAGCCTGAACCCTCACCTCCCCTCTGCTCTCAGGGCGGCGGGAAGAGCGGCTCCTTCACCAGGGAATCCTGCCCAGTCCTCACTTCCAAGAGCCTGTTCAAATCCTAGCTCTGCCACTTGGAGGGCAGGGAGGGCGATGGACAAGTCACCCAAGTGTCCCCTGGGCCTGACACCTCACCCACCTTGTTGTAAAGGTCAAACGCAACACAGGCCAAGCGTCCAGTGAAAGTGACAAAGATTCTAAGTAAAAGATCAATCAAGGGTAGTTATAGTGTTACCTTCACAAAAATAAAAGAACTACTTAAATGGTCTGCATGGACTTCTTGAGTATCAAATTTAAGTTTGCAAGGATAGAAAGAACGGAACACACAGAAATTCCTCCACCAAGGATGAGAGGGGTGCAGGGTGGAAAAGCCCCGTTTCATCCTGGCTCTACACTTACTGCCCCTGCAACCTCTAGTCACATGGCTCGTCAAGCTCCACTCCGGGAGAAGTGTTGCAGTGTGAGAAGGATGTAGATTCTGAGGGAGGACGGGGTAGCCCTCGGAACTACCACCGCGCTATTGGTACAAGTAAAAGAGCCAGATTGGAAGGCTGCGGCAGAAACCGCGGCCTCAACACCGCCCCCGGGACGGGATGCCAAGCCGGCCAAGTCCCAGCGATGGGGCCGTTTACCGCTTGTCGCATCTCTGCCACCATCGAACCTCCCTGTCCGCTGGGAGTGGGGCTGTACAGACAGGGACAACACGACTCAGGTTTCAGATCTCCGGAGCCCGCGATCGCTGGGGTGGCTCGGGCACGGTCCAGCCAGGTACCTGGTTCTGCTCCGAGCCTCGCCGCGGGTTCGGGACCCACCTCGGTGTCCTGCGTCCTCTCGGGGCTCCTTCCACGTCCCGGCCGGGGGGACTGGGAGGGGCACGGGCGAGCCCGCGGGTGAGCGGCGGCGAGGGGCGGGACCCCGCACAATGGGCTGCGGGAGGAAGGAGGAAGTGGGCACTGGTGGGGGTAAGGGCCATTTCTATCACCTCTCGACAAATTCCCAGCGGCGGGAAGCAGCTCCCTATTTACAAGTGAAAGGGCAAAGCGCGAGGGGAGGGGCGCTTCCGGCGGAGTCGGGTACAGCGCGGGGGATGGGGTGGCGGGATAAACACGCGAGCCTGCGGGGTCCAGCCGGGGGCAGGGGAAGGAAAAGGCGGGCGGGGCCGCCAGGTAGGCGGCCTTCGGGGGCGGGGCCGCCAGGTGAGCCAGCCTGGAGGGGAGGAGCGGAGCTGCCAGGTCCGCGGGGCCCAGGGGATCAGGGGGACCTCACCTTCGGGCCTGGGGTCCTAGAATCCCGGAACCCCAGACGCCAGGAGAGCCGTCCTTATAGCAAGGCCCAGCACCCCGGCTGACGGGGCGCATTCGGGGTAGTGCAGCCGCAGACCACGCCCCCTCAGGTAGAGGGCAGCCAGGTAGGGCGGTTGGCCTTCACCCAGGCCCAACTTTGCCCTCCCCGCAGCAGAAGGTCGTGCAGGAGCCCGGAAGTCGCCCTGCGGTCAGTCTGGGCGGAACGCTGGGGTTCCCGGCGCCCGAGGCCCCCGAACTCGAGCTACAGAAACAGGAGGCGGAGACCAGCTTCTTTATGACTCGGGGGAGGCAATTCAATGTTTCATCCTCGCATAAAATAGGAATTGCTCTATTTACCTAGCCGGCAGGAGCATCGTGAAGATTAATGACTGTGAAATGTTTTTAAGATCAAAAACATTCTGAGACTTTACTTATAGGCACTTATATGTGCACACTGATATCTGTACAGCAAAATATACTCTTTATTGATTGCCCTCCTGGAGTGACTTCTAGCCCATAAGCAGAAAGCACTGAGAAAAAAAGATTCTGGAACATCTCTGTGTCCTCCTGAGATACTAAGGAATATGGGTAGAAACCGTGGCAGCCACACTGGACCTCCTGCTCCATCCAGGCCTGCAGTGGCAGCTGGAAGCATCAGCCAGCAATGCAGCCCACACTTCGACTTCTGAAGAAGAGCCGGAAAGAAACTTTTAAAATATTTGTCACACCCCCTGGGAAGAAAACGCAGCATTCCCACCCCTCAGCTCAGCAGGCAGGTGCCCCCAAGTGTGGGCCACCATCGGGGTCTCTGCTGTTCGGAAAGCTCTGCCCTACCACCCCGGGCCCAGTGGTCAGTCAAACTCAGCCAGTGCTAGGAGCCCACGCAGGCCATCTGGCCTGGCAGCTCCAACAGCAAGGCCTCCGTGGTGTCACCAGCACCCTGTCCCTCCCAGCAAAGCAAGCCCACGTGACCAGGCAAGGCCGCTCCACTCCAGTCCCCTCAACCATTCTTGGACAGGGTTTTCAGAGCTCCTGAGAGCCCTTCCGGCTCGCTGCAGGCTCCGGCTACAGTCCAGGTGGGCAGGCCCGGAAGCTGCAACACCCTATGGGCTCCCCACCATCCAAAAGGATGTGCAGGCATGACCCGTACCCCTTCCCCAGACCCACCTGGGCCTGAACCAGCAGAAACTTTATTTGCACTTCTAGACCCACCGCACTAAAGACATCCATCAGCAAAAGAATAAAGTCCCAGCCAGAGTTCATTCAGCAGGAAAGGTGCACAAACCGTTTCCTGGCCTCCACCCCCTACAGCAAAGGAACTTCACCAGCTGCTCCTCCTACCCCACACACACTCACACACCTGGGGCAGCTACAACACTATCACTTCCAGGTTGGATTCAGGTCATTTTCACCTAACAAGTGATTCTTTGCTAGCCTCAACAGCTAGCCTTTAGGCTTTTTAAATTGCCATATACCTGGGGCAGGGGGTTGGCGGGGGACAATCCCACCAGGCCAGAGGAGCTGACCTCTATAATCTCAGTCTACAGTTCCTTCCAAAGAAACTTCCTGGGATTCCATGACTCCATAATGAAGTTTTTGTTTGTCCTGTGCTGGAAGCCAGATTTCAGGCATGGCTGGAGCGCAGCAGCGAGTTTACAACCCCTTGGCCAGCCCCAGCGCTGCAGAAAAAGACCCACACATCATCCATGTGACGAATTCCTTAAAAAGACCCTTCCAAGTTTCTGCCACAACCTGGGCTGGGATGAGACACAGAAACGTTGCCACTACTTCCAACCAAGCTTCAAGCCAGTTAATAGTGTCTTTCAAGTCATAATTAAAGATTTATTTTAATGCAAAAAGCAGGTTTCTGAGCACTTTTGAGAGGGAGAAAAAGCAACAGTGTAAAGGAAGGTTTTCTTTGTGTTTTCATCTCACAAGCAGGATGAATTTTAAGAACCACACCATTTTGTGGAAAAGCACTGCCTTCCCCCCTACCCCGGGACATTTCTGGACTCTCAGTGAACACCAACCAAAGGTGAGGCTGCCCACCAAGTTCAGGCAACAACAGCTATTTGGGATTAACATCCCCTAAACACCATCTGATCCTGGGGAGAATGCAGGCTCTGTTATTACCCAGGATAGAAGTCACAATTCTCCATAAAAGCAAAAGCATCATTTGCTCCAGGAATAAGAAAGAACCCAACCATTTTATCACAATTTTTGTGAATATTAAGCCACCCCTAGGCAACCATCTGTTAAATTTCGTTACAGAAACAGTTAAAGCAGATCATTTCTAAAACATTCACTCAAGGAGGAACTAGGCTAGATACAGATGGAAACATCAACTGGCCCCCAAAGTTCCAGGCAGAAGGGGCATCAGCCCCCAACAATGGGCCAGGGCTACACTGATCCCACTTCCAGGAGAGGCGAAAAAGAAAGTTAACACGAGCGCCTGCCCCTTTAGCAATAGAGTTTTGGCTCCACTTTGGAACCTCAGCTCCCCTGTGGAAGCAGGAAGCTTTGTGAATGGAGGAGGAAGATGCAATACAGAGGTGCATTTTCAGAAATGGCAGCACCTGTGCAACAAAATACGAAAATCCAACAAATACTCGTTTTAGCCGCACTTTCCCTAACACCACAAACAGACTAAAAACTAATGTGAGGAGAATAATAAAAATAAACACAACTGCTTCCTATGACTTCAGATGCCTCAGTTTCTGGTAAGCGTTGAACGTGATTTCTGAAAATTGCATTTCAGCGGGGGGAAAAAGTCTGCTTCGTTTACACTTTCTTAGAAGAACCCTACTATCTGCTTTTAGAATCTTTCCTCCAAAAAGCAGATCACTGAGAAGAAGAAGCACACAGAGTTCCCCAGCAGTCCAGAAAAGACCACCTTCTAAGAAAAAGTCTGGAAAGGGAGCAGGCCGGCGACCCCAATTTCCATGCCAGGCAAAGACAGATGATTGTGACTCTGGTTCCCATCCTGTCTGCAGCTCCTGAAGTTTCTGTGTTCTCGAGCAGTTAGAAGAATGAAGGCGAAACTGCCCCTTGGCTCCCATAGTCAACATTCCACACAAACAATGGCCTGGCTTGCTCCCTATTGTACATTCTGTATTCATTTGTGAATCCCATTTTTTTTTTTTTTTTTTTGCACAATGTGCAAAGCCCTTCTTTTCACTGGTGCAGTCCTGAAGGCCCAAGTGCAGCCATAATTTAGGCTTGAAATACTAATAATGATGGCTAAAAGCAAACTACAGATGAAGCCCAAACATTAATTTGTGAAGATCATTAGAGTCACACTGATGGCTTTTGGATACTATCCATTAAATCATGATCAAAAGAAACACTGAACACCTTAAAAATGGTTCTGAAGTTTTTAGCAATTATTAAATGTAATTTTCCAAACCCAGAGATAGGTGTGTTAAAAAAAAAAGAAAAAAAAATACCCTTTTATAAGTTTTTGATACATATTCCATCAAACACAGACTTGAATAAAAATTAACTTCAAAAGATTGATTGGGGGGGGGGAAGATTTGCATTTTTCCTTCTTTCCCAGGATGCTGTAACTTTAACCGTAGGAGTGTAAATTACGACATGCTTACCAGCTGTAAGGGAGAAAACTGATACTGCCCAGGCAGTATAGCCTCTGAGAGCAGATCCATTCCAGCATTTTCATGTGCCTACTAAAAGTCTGCAGTAGTGGAAGTCCACACAAGCATTCCTTAGCTAGTGAAATGCAGGAACATTCTTGGGGAATAAGACACCCCGATATTTCAATACACGGTGTTAAGTACAAGAACTTCTATTTGAAGGGCCAAGCAAACTGCACTCCCATTTTTAAATTACTACAGAAATGTGTTCCACCCTCTGTAATTGAACTATCAGCCAGGTGGTGGAAATATTACAGGAGTTGTGCCCTGCTGAAAAGATAAATTTCCTTTCCCAATCACGTACTATATGAATATATATTTGTGGCCTGTATCAGGGACATGAGACACTTGGGCTGCTGCTTTTCACTGATAGAAAGATTAGTAACAGAGGGACCCAGGCTTGTACTCACATATGTTATGATGACAGCCCTTCTATATTAAAATGACAGTGGTAAAAAATGACAACTGGGGTGGCCATTCTGCTGTTGCTGTAAACTCTTTAAATTTTTTCCATTTAGGGAAAGTGTTAAGTGCAAAGGGGATAACTTTGCCTTCAAAAATGATTCATGATGGAAGAGAATTGTTGGCAAATGGCATTCTGGTGCTAGACCTCAGAGGGGCCACCCTTTTGGTTTTGAGTCTCAAGGATTTCAAACGGTGTGAGTTATCCTGAACTCTCTTTGCTTTAGCACTTTAACAGTTCCCAACAATAATATCCTTTCCCAATCCAGCACTGTGCTTGCTCAGCACCTATGTTGCATACTCATCCTTCATTTACCTTGTCGCTGGCTACTCAGAACACTGAAAAAGTTGCAGGTTGATTTTGCAGTTTTGTTTGTTGTTGCTGTGGCTGTTTGTTTCACTTCGTCTCTCATTAAGACACTTTCAGGGCTTATGAATAGGATTTCTTTCTGGAGTTTTACAAGTCAAGAGTAAAGTTATTGATTATTCCCTGAAAGGGTAACTGATGGCTAGTTAATAATTATACGAAGAGCAAGTTTTCCTGTTTCGTCTTGTGTACACGACCAGATTAACAATGCCAGGGAAAGCAAACTCGACTCCACAGGAACAGGTGTGCCCTGAGTCTTAAAAGGCCAAAATATCTCACAAAGTATGTCACTGGTGTATTTTTACAATGCTAGTAGTGTTTGTTTTTAAGTAGCCAAACTTTTTTACTTTTTTAACTTTAAAGAGACACACTTTGCAAATATTTCTTCACCCAGTCAATGACTAAGTGCCAGACATAAGTTGCAATTCGAGCCTGGCAAAGGAATACATTTTAGGGACAAAGAGATTTTTTTGCTGCTGTTGTTGTTGTTTAAACCACAGTTAAGAAAAGGCAATTTGCCCTGCCCCTCCCCCAGGAGAACACCCAGTTCAGGATGTTCAAAGATCCCAAGTGAAATCCTAAATAACAGGGCTCTGAGCTCAAATCTGCAGAGCTACGCAGAGCGCCCTCCACCTAGCTTTATTAATGTACAATCAGAAAGGAGGGCGAAAACATATCGCCTAGCTTTATCTTCCCAAACAGGAAAAAGAATTAAACCAAAAAGCACCATGTCAGGTCCAAAACAAGCTCCAAACCCAAGATTTGTAAATTCCCTCTAATAACTGCTTTCTACAGGGACAAACTGGGGTCCCCTACTCCTCGGGCACAGAAAACCAATCAGTGTCATAAATTCCCTTTGCCTTCAACCCTCACTCCCTTGTACTGGGGACAGAGTAGGGGGAGGGGTCGACCCAACATCAACACTTAACACTAAACCCCTCAATGCTCTACAGAAATATGCTGGCTTCTTTCCTTTGTTTGGTCCTGTTATACTTGATCAAGTGTGAACGATTAAACTGGTTTCATTAAAGGCAAGTGCATTCACAGCTAGCATCCAACTTCAATGGCAACTAGAAGCATATTTTGCAAGAAGGAGGGCCTGCTTTTTTGCTTGAAATCTACCATCTCATTAACTTTTCTTTGGGGGGGGGGGCAGTAGAAAGGGCACTAAGGGTTTTTACCAGAGAGTGTGTCAGAGCAGCCCAGAGATCTGATGCTAGACAAAAGGATATTTAGTGTTTCAACTCTGGGATACAGTCCCTCTTACTTAAAAAAGAGAAAAGAACTCCTGTTTCAATATTATATTAAAGCTGCTCTGACTGAAAGTGTTTAATTAGCATTTTGAATATTGCTTTATAATTGCTTTAAGAAGTATGCTTTGAAATCAAATGATTATGAAAACAAGATGCTTTAAAGTCCCATTACTTCAAAATGTAGAAAATTTATTTTAAAAAAATCAAAACAGTGTAATTCTCCTAAGCACATGAAAACTAAAGTTCTACTTTGAGAACCCTAGAGGCAGAACAGCAGTCTTAGGTACTGAACACGGGGTAAATTTTTAACTGCCTTTGAGCCCAAGCACCTAGCTAGCAGAGAAGAGTGTCTTCTTTGAAAGAGTAGTACCAGAGTTTGATATATTTCGCCAAAGTCGGGAGGCAGAATCACTTAGTAAACTAACCAAAATAAACGTCCCCTCCAAATTATCCATGTCAGATAAAAATATACCCGTCTCTACAATATCCAACAGAATTGCAAATAAGGCACTTAGCATTTTAAATTCCCAATGCATATTTATAGAATAGAATTCTCTTGTCTACCCTTCAAGCCACTCACGTCTGACTCTCTAAGAACTTAACCCGATCTCTAGTCTTTAAAAAAGAAAAAAGGGGGAAAAATCGAGAAAGATCTGTTTACCCCGGATAGGGCAAGTGAGCCCGGCATGACTACGCAGGCCACTGCCAGCAGCCTGCACCGCAAGGACGCAGATCAAGCGGGGATTTCTACGAAAAATTCCTCCTTTCCCTTGTAAAATACTAAACCCGGGTGCCCTTGGAGCCAACTGCTGCTTGGGCCGCCTCCGGAAAAAGTATTCGGGGGCTGGGCGCACCACACACACTCGCGCGCACACGCAGACTCAGTGTCCGTGACCATCCGCGGCGGCGGAAAGCGAGCCACCGAAGGGAGTGTGTGCGCGTGTGTGTCTCGCCGTGGCCGGCGGTGACCGCGCAGAGCTCCCCGGCCGGCGGCCTCCCGGCACCTGGGCGCTGCGTGGGCTGCGGGCGACCGGCCACGCCGCGGGCCTCCGGCTGGTGAAAGGCCCTGCACGCCCCGCCACCCGCGTGCCTCTGCCCAACTTGCCCCGGGTCGTTGGGAAGAGCGGGAGGTAGAGAAAGAAAGGCGCTTCCCCTCGGCCGCGCGGGTCCGTCCGGCGCCGCGGAGGACAAGGAGGAAGAGGCGATAGCGGCCGCCCGGCTGCCTCTGCGCCGCGCCGAGTCCCCGCCGCCCGGGTCGCGCCCTCGCCAGCCCCTCCTGCGAAACTTTTTCTTTTTGGTTCGCCCCACCCGAAAAGTGCGGCCAGGGCGGGGGAGGCGGGCGGGCGGGCCGGGTTCGCGGCGGCGGCGGCGGCGGCGGCGGCGGCGCGTGAGGAGGAAGTGGTGCCGGCGGGAGCGCGGCCGGGCAGAGGAAATGCCCAGCCAGCTCGGCCCCCGCCCGCGCCCGCCGCCCGGCTCGCCCCGGGCCCCCGCCCCGCTGCGACTTTGGCGGGCCGAGCCCGCCGCGGCAGTGGTGGCGGCGGCGGCAGATGTGGCCCGACTGCCCGGAGGAGCCAACAATGCGGGGCCGGCAAAACAAAAGGGTTCCACTTCGCATCCTTTCCCGTCTTTCACTTGCGCTCCCGGGGCGCCGCGCGGGATCCCCTGCCAGCAGGGGCCGCTTCCCTGGGGACCCGGAGCCGCGCGCGCCCCGGTTTCCCAGCGGACCCCCGCTCCCCTCCCCCGCCCCGCAGGCGCAAGGCCCCACGCGCTCGGACTCCCGGTTCCGGGGAATCCGGCCGTATTGTCCCCGCGGCGCGCCGCGCGCTCGGCCTGGGTCGCGGGCGGCCCCCGCGCGCGCACCCACCGGCCTCCGGGAACAGGAGCCGGGGGCGCCTAGGAAACCGTCGCCGAGACGCCGCCGCCGCCGCTGCCCTCCGGACGCCGCCGTGCTCGGGGTTTCTTTTTTTTTTTTTGCCAATCCTGATGGGAAGGAAGGTGACCGCCTACTTCGCATTCATCAACTCTCATCACAACAACAAAAATCCTGGCGCTAACGGCGGCCAGCGGGCACGATCGGCGGCGGAGGGCAGCAGGCAGGGACCCCAGGCCGGCGCCCACTCCCGAGCGCCGAGCGGGGACACCGGGCCGGGGACGCAGACCAAAGATGTCCTCGGATGCCGGCTTGGTGTCCTTCGCCCTCCTCCTCCTCCCCCTCAGTGGCGCAGTGAGGCGCGGGCGCGGCGCCCCCGGCCCGCGGCCGCAGGTGAGGCGGGGGCGGCGGCGGCCCCAGCCCTCCCCCGGGGCCCCCCTTACCTCGTCCCGGGCCGCCGGCGTCCACGGCGAAGAGCGCCCACCCGGGAGGCGGCGGCAGCAGCGGCGGCGGCTCCCGCCCCTCCCACCCCACCCGGCGGCGGTGGCGGCGGTGGCGGCGGCTGTGCGGCCCCCCCTCAGCGCGGCATGGCTCCCGGCTCCGTCCCTCGCTCCTCCGGCCGCTGCCAGTTCCTCTGGGCCGCTCCCGGGCCACCTTAAAATGACACACGCACACAAGGACACACACACACAAAAACTTAATCTCTCCCCCTCCCCTCCCCTCCCTCCCCTCCCTCCTCTCCCCTCCCCTCCCTCCCCCTCCCTCCTCTCCCTCCTCTCCCTCCTCTCCCTCCCCTCCCCTCCCTCCCCTCCCCTCCTCTCCCCCTCCCCTTCCCCTCCCTCCCCTGTCTCCTCTCTCCTCTCCTCTCCCCTCCCTCCCCTCCCCTCTCCCCTCCCTCCCCTCCCCTCTCCCCTCCCTCCCCTCTCCTCCCTCCCCTCCCCCCTCCCTCCCCTCCCCTCTCCCCTCCCTCCCCTCCCCTCTCCCCTCCCTCCCCTCTCCTCCCTCCCCTCCCTCCCCTCCCCTCTCTCCCCTCTCTCCTCCCCTCTCCCCTCCCTCCCCTCCTGTCCCGTCCCCTCCCCTTATCTCCGCTCCCCACCCTACCCCTCCCCTTCCCTTCCTCCTCCTCCCCTTGCCGCCGAGCCTCTTCCTACTTCCCCACCCACCCCACCCCCTTCCTCCGCCCACCCGGCTCCCGAACATCTCCAGCCTGGTCCCGGCCCCGCGCCCGGCCGCAGGGAGGGGGCTGCGCTGGGGGTCCCCGGCCCGCACACGCCCCGCGCCGCGCTCACCCCCAAGAGGATGCTAATTCCAACTTGGATCGGGGGAGGGAGAGTCCTGGAAGCCGAGCGCCTCCCGGCTATTTGCTCTTCTTTATTTGTTTTCTCCTCCGGCGAAGGAGGAGGAAAACGGAGAGAAAAGGAAAGGGAAAGAAGCGGCGCGGCCGCGTCTCCCGGTGGCCGCCGGCTGCGCAGGAGCGAGGCGGGAGGCGAGGTGAGGGTCGCCGCTCGCTCACTCCTCGCTTTTTTTTTTTTTTTTTTTTTTGGGCAAAGGCGGGGTCTCTCTTTGCAAACCAATGACACAACCCCACATGGGCCGGCCTCGCCCCCTACAGATACTCTTCACTACAAATCGCCTCTCTCGGGGGATTAGTGGCTCCGCGAAAGTGCACACAGGCGCGGCGGGCGGGCGAGTGGGCCGGGCGCGGCGGGCACTCCCCGGCCTGGCCCCGCCTGGGAGGCCCTAGCGAAGCGCTGGGGCCTCGCGGGCAGGGCTGGGGGTCCATCTGCAGCGGCCGCGAATCCGGCCCTCCCTTCGCCCTCCTTCCTTCTCCGCCCCTTCCACGTGGGGCCCCGGGCGGCCGGCCACGTGGGGGGACGCGAGCCCGCGCGGGCCTCGGCACGGCGCCCCGGGGTGGCCCTGGCTCAGTGGGGCCCCCGCCAGGCCCGCGGCGCCGACCTGCCCCCTTCCTGGCCCCGCGGCTCCAACTTCCTCCCGGGCCCCTACGCCGGCCACTTCTGTCTTCTCAGGCCCGTGGGGTCAGGCGCGGGCCGACCACAGGGGGCACTTGCGCTCCCCAAATCCGGATCCGGGAGACAGTGCCCGCGCCTGGCCCGAGGGGCGGAGATGGCCGTGGGTGCGCGCTGAGGGAGCCCTATGTGCTGGAACTTGCAGCGGTAGTGTTCCCTACCAGAAGCAAAACATTTTTTACACATTAAAAAAAAAAAAATTGTTCCTTCCTCTTGCCTGGATCTCGTCGGGGCTATTTTTAAAGCCTTGCCTTGGGTGGGAGCTCCGGGTCTCGCGGGACGGAGGCGATCTGCGGCCGGGGGGCCCCCAGAGTCGGGGACCTGGAATTGCGCACAGCTCCGACGCCCCAAGGTTAGTGTCTGGACACCAAACCCGGAATCCAGGCGGAGCGCCGGCCGCAGCTAGACTAACTTCCATGCCCGTGACCCGCGGCGTTGGAACTCGGTCTGCAGAAGGGAGCCAGCGGCTGCGGGCTGGGAGGGCTCTTCTCCCTGCTCCCCAGAAGCCCCCAAACTCTCATCTCACGTCCCTGAGATCGGCCGCGCGTCCTCCGAGGGCCCCTGTGTGGGCTGAACCGAGCCCTTAGTCTCGATCTGCTTAAAGACCATATTGAGATGTTACGAACTAGATTGAGGTGTTGAGCAGGAAAGGCGTGGGGAGGGGTGTGAGGTCCGGTCTTTGCAGGCCGCAGGGACTGCCATTCCCAGAGCCGAGTCGCTGGGTTTGGCCTCCCACGTACCCGGAGTGCACCACACCCTGTGAATCAGAGGAAACAGGCTGGAGCCTGGGGGCCAGAGAAAGGACCACCGAATCTCTGAACCCTTTTCTGCATCCCAAGGAGCGCTGCTCTAGGCCTGTCGGTCTGTTAACATTTTTAAAACTCCTACGCCGGCTCACTGCAGGAAGGAATGCGCACTGCTCGTTTGCTGAAGTGCGCCCAGGTCAGCCTGCGGGACCGGCTTTGCGGGGCCCCTGACTCCGGATGATCGCTTTATCATCCAACAGTAGATTTTAAAACCCTACTGAAGACCTCCTAGAAGTGATGGCAGCGCGGGACTAGGCATTTAACACCCGCTAGTTCACAAAATTCGGTTACTAAAATGTCCGAAGCTGGTTTTCTACTTGGCACTAATAGGCCCCGGCCATGCCGGCTGAGTGGCTCTCGAGTGGCTTCTGCGGTTCAGTTGAACAACTGCCAGACCCGCACTCTCAGTGACCTCCGTCTTCTGGCGACTCCGCACCTCCAGCTCTCTCCTCTCCCCGGCAGTTTTGCCTCAAAGTCATGGCGCCTAAAATACTTCTCGGTTATACCCTGACCCCGCCCACCCCCAGGCTACTGAGGTACTATTATATGCTTTTCTATGTTTCTTAGGCATAAGCTATGGTAACCATAAAGATTTTCTGCTTCCTTATTTCACAGATGATCTTTGATTCTGAGTGGCCCTCTTTTCACCCAGAAAACACTGAAAGTCAGCTGGCTTTTCCTATCACTTGTTCAACTTTCATGTCTATTATGAATTTGACCTTAGAGAATACTGTGTCCTTTGTTTTGAGAATGTTATTAAAAAAAAAAAAGTCATCCTCGGAGCCAAAAATTATTTCTCATTTCAACTTGGTACCCTATATTTTGCCCCCAACATGTGAGTTATTTCAAACTCCATTTTAAAATGAGCAAAGACTTGAATAGACATTTCTCAAAGGAAGATATACAAATGACCAACAAGCACAGGAGATTTCCCTAATTATTAGGGAAATGTAAATCAATGCCACAGAAAGATACCACATCATGTCCATCGGGATGGCTATTATCAAAAAACAAAACAAAATAAAAACCAAAAAACAGAAAAGAATAAGGGTTGGTAAGGATGTCAGAAATCAGAAAATGTGTGCGTTGCTGGTATAAATATAAATTGGTGCAGACACTGTGGAAAACAGTTTGGTAGTTCCTCAAAAAGTAATGTAGAATTTACTATATGAACCATCAATTCCAGTTCTAGGTATATACACAGAATAATGGAAAGCAGAGTCTCAAGCAAATATTTGTACACCAATGTTCATAACAACAGCCAAAAGGTGGAAATAACCCAAATATCCATCAAAGGATGAATGGATAAACAAAATGTGGTCTATACACACAATGGAATATTATTCAGCCTTTAAAAAGGAGAAATTCCAACACATGCTAAACATGAACAAACCTTGAGGATGTTATGCTAAGTGAAAAAAAACCAGAACCAAAAGGATAAATATAAGTTTCCACTCATATGAGGTATCTAGAATAAGCAAATTCATGGAGACAAATGAAAGAGATGACTAAGGGCAGGGAGGAGGGGAAAAAGGGGAGTTGTTTAATGGGCACAGAGTTTCTGTTTGGAGTGATGAAAAAGTTCTGGAAATGGATGATGGTGATGGATTGCACAACAATTGTGAATGTGCTTAATGCCACAGAACCATACACCTAAAAAGGGTAAATCTTATGCATATTTTACTGCAATATAAAAGAAATGGGGACTTCCCTGGTGGTCCAGTGGTTAAGACTGTGCGCTCCCAATGCAGGGGGCCCAGGTTCGATCCCTGGTCAGGGAACTAGATCCCACATGCCACAACTAAAAGAGCCCACATACTGCAACTAAAGATCCCGAGTGCCGCAACTAAGACCCGGCACAGCCAAATTAGTAAATAAATGAATATTAAAAAAAAATGTTGCAAAGTAGCTTTTGTCTCACAAACCTCTTAGTTTATACTTACTACTATATATAAAGGTGGGTTTGTTTGTTGGTTGGTTGGTTTTAGGGTTTCTTTTGGCCGAGTCGTGCAGCAACTGGGATGTTAGTTCCCTGACCAGAGCACGGAGTCTTAACCACTGAACAGCCAGGGAAGTCCCTAAAGGTATTTTTCAGTAAGGAAAAAAACATTAAGATAAAGACAAAACATTTTGTTTTAAAATATATTTCAGATAATTTATAGAATAAATACCTTTTACTAATTTTTATCTCTGCCAGTTACCTTTATAGAATATAGTACTGAAATGCTCATTTTTCAGTACTCTCCATGCTTCTTCCCATCTATTCCTGTTTAACTGGTCAGGTTCAATTTCTGGTGTCCCAACATGGATTTTGAAAGACACAAAAAAGAAGAGTCACAAAAATAATAATAGCAGCAACAAATGTTGGTCCATGACTCACTAGGGTGCCTGGCACTGGGCTAAGCCCTTGACATGCATCTTGAATCCTCATAGCAGCCGCTTAAGAGAGATGCTAGTATTATCCCCGTTTTACAAATGAGAGAAAGTGAGGTTCAAAGACTTCATGTGACTTCCCCAAGGTCACACTGCTGGTGAGTGAGGAGCTGGGGTTGGACCCCTATCTGCCTGATTCTGTTTACATACACATATATTCATTATTAGTATAGATTCAGAAAAGGCAAAATTAGTTATTTTTAAAACGTATTTTTAGCTTCTCCTTATTTGAAAGTTTTTTCTTTCTTCGTTTGTTTAATAATAAGCCTTCAATCTAATCTTTAAAGGAAAAAAGTAAGGAAAGCCCCCCAAATAAATGTGCTGTCAGACACTGGTTAAAAAAATAAAAACAGGGTCTTCCCTGGTGGCGCAGTGGTTGAGAATCTGCCTGCCAACGCAGGGCACATGGGTTCGAGCCCTGGTCTGGGAAGATCCCACATGCCGCGGAGCAACTAGGCCCGTGAGCCACAATTACTGAGCCTGCGCGTCTGAAGCCTGTGCTCCGCAACAAGAGAGGCCGCGATAGTGAGAGGCCCGCGCACCGCGATGAAGAGTGGCCCCCACTTGCCACAACTAGAGAAAGCCCTCGCACAGAAACGAAGACCCAACACAGCCATAAATAAATAAATAAATAAATAAAATTTAAAAAATAAAAATAAAAACAAAGATGGGTATGGCATGGTGGATTTTAAGGCTCCTGAGGATCAGTTTCAGAACAACAATCAAAAGCTGTGATAATGAAAGTAGAAAATAAATGGTTACTGAGAATAAGGGTTCCACATATTACCTTCATATCAAGGAAGAAGTAGTAATATAAAGAGTTCAAAAATGTTGCATCTAACACTGCTTTTTGGTTTGTTTTTGTTTTTGTTTTTGCCTTGTAAAAGATCTGTAGTCACTTTTTCCCTGATAATCTTGGTTAAATAGAAAAATCCAATCACCCAGAATACTTCATTTGTTCAGGTAATCTTGTTAATCAAGCTTCTGAAGTGGGAGGAGTTTGAAGTGTACACACTGCCCTGGGATGTACTGTAGAAGAAGAGGCTTTTCCTTTATTCTGGGAACTCAATTTACTTGCCTGGGAGCCTCCAGTCCCGCTTGATGTTGCCAGTGAAAGGCAACTTTGTGTCTTCTGGCTTGATTCTGTTTCTTCTGGGTTAACAGGTCTCCTTTGGCGCCTAAAGTTCAAACTCCTTAGCAGAGTGATTTCTCCCCTTGTTCAAGGAGTCTCTCTCCTTTCTGGGTACACGAATTTGGGATTCGCATAAGGGGCATTTTCCCCCAACGCTGTGGGGGGAGGGGTCCTCTCTCCAGTGGAGGGGCCTGGCCCAGAGGAGCCCCAGTACTGCAGTATGGGAGCAAGTGTATAGCTCTCAGCACAGACAGGGCAGGGACATTTTTCCTGTGGACTCAGCTGTTCCCTGCTGACCAAGCCTGGCGCAGCTGACCCTTTGAGATGCTGCCTTGTCCTCCATAACACACACGACCCGCCCCAACCCCTCCCACAGGGCCACCTTCCCCCATGGATGCACTGTACCTCTTAGCTTTCAGGTACTTTCTGTGTTCACCAAGAAGCCATGGGCTCCATCCAGGTCACACAGTGCGGCGGGAGCACCCCTCCCACGGGCCATCAGTCCAGTCACTTGGCTCAGCACCACCTCCCCCTTCTACACACATGAGGGGAGGGGACAGGCAACAAGAGCTGGTCCAGATTCTCCCTCAGGGCATGGGAATTTCTGTCATCTCTGCTCTGTACTGTTTATAAATATACACATACGTACATGGCATCTTTCCTGAAGATCTGAGGGTTTGCTTTTTAACAGATAATTAAAAAGTGTAAACCACCATGATTCCTTGTTGCCTGGCTCATAGGAAGCTTGAAGTCAAAGGTTATGTCCAAGGATGCCAACCAGCTATTGTCGGGTTCCAGGAAGCAACTTTTTCCTTCCTCCGTGAAAAGTGATTGTGAACTTGCTCCGAGAGAGGACTGGTTTGTCTTGGTTGAGAAGGCCTATTAAATATTTTCAAAACAGTTTTCTATCTGGACAGCAAAATACCAGTTGTTTGATAGTATTTTCCATGATAGATATGATGGAAAATGAAGCTCAATAAAATGTTTCTTCCTTGACGATGATGCGCTCATGACACAGGACCGCTTCCTGCATTTGGAGAAGCCGGTCTGAGAAACTGTCGGAAAAAGTTTCTGATTCCCATGTTGACTTTTTAATTAACTGTAGGGTTGTATATATGTTTTTAATATAACCACCTAAAATATTTTTTTGGAAGTTAGTGGGAAACTATTAATAAATACCACAAAAGCCCCAACGCTATCAACATCCCTGACTTGGGGCAAGGGACTTTTTCTTTGGAGAGAACTGCACGAATTGCCCTCAATAGCAGTTATCACATTTTGTAACACGAAATTACCTGACGGTTTGATCCACTTTGTAGGGCCTGGACTGTAAGAGGTGCTTGGTTAAATACTTCTTGGATGAATGAATGAATCACTCCGTGAATATATTTCAAAGAGATCTGAGCTGGGGCTTCCCTGGTGGCGCAGTGGTTAAGAATCCGCCTGCCAATGCAGGGGAGAGGGGTTCAAGCCCTGGTCGGGGAAGATCCCACATGCCTTGGAGCAACTAAGCCCGTGCGCCACAACTCCTGAGCCTGCGTGCCACAAGTACTGAAGCCCGTGCGCTCTAGAGCCCGTGCTCTGCAACAAGAGAAGCCACTTGCAGTGAGAAGCCCGAGCACCATGATGAAGAGTAGCCCCCGCTCGCCACAACTAGAGAAAGCCCGCACACAGCAACGAAGACCCAACACAGCCAAAAATTAATTAATTAATTAATTATTTTAAAAAAGAGAGATCCGAGCTGTGCAAAAGTCATATATGTAAACTGGCAAAGAGAATAAAGTAATTTTTAACTGAACATAGTATTAGGGAGGTAGGATTGGGGGTTATCTTCAAAGGTTTATCTTCATTCTGTTATATTATTTTTATAACTTAAAAAAGTAAAGGGGGGTGGGAGGGAGGCTCAAGAGGGAGGGGATATATGTATACATATAGCTGATTCACTTCGTTGTACAGCTGAAACGAACACAACATTGTAAAGCAATTATACTCCAATAAAGATGTAAAAAAAAAAAAAGTAAAGGGGCAAAAGGAAATGATGTATGCAACAAACAGTTCAGAAAAAATAATATGTAGATAAAGCGAATGTGCCACATGTTAAAAACTGGTGAATCAGGGCGATGGTTGTATGCACTTATCTGTGCATTTAAGAATTATTTCAAAATAAAAAGTTTTTTAAAAAGTAGTGGAAAAAATGGAATCCATAGCCGCAGTGTGAAGTGCTGAGTCTGAAAGGCACTTATTTTCTCCCGTTTAGCAGCCTTTCAACAGGAAGGCATAACTCCTTCCCCGCTTCGTACCTCCCTGAGAGCAGCTTTGATGTCTCTGGAACCCGGGGCCTATAAAAGGCCCCCAGGACTGACCCACTGCTGGAGGGCGGCAGCTTCCGCCCTGCCTTAATCAAAGACTTCTAACTGAGGGCCTTACTTCTCCCCTCCCTATCTCTCTCCTGTTTCATTTCCAGGAACCCAGGAACCAACGGTTGTAGAAAAAAGATAGTGGCCCTAGATAATAGTGGGTTCTTTTATTGTAACTGTTTTGTGCAATAAAATGGACCAGTCGTGTGCACTTGAGTATTTCAAGGGTCTGTGCGGCGAGAGTTGCTGGGAGTCGGACTCGACTGTATTGTCACTCGCCCGTCTCTCCCGCTCAGAGTTCAGCTCACTTCAGAACCACAGCATCTGCAGCGCTCAGTCGCTGTCCTGAATGGAGGGGGGAATTTTGCCGCGCTATTCTGTGCAAGAGCTGTGCTCGTTGTGGCTATGATACAATCATGATGTGATTCGTAATTAATTCTAATCAGCAAGTACATTTTTGCCTTTGCAGATGCTGTGGCCTTTTTCAAACACGTGTTAAAACTCCTATGCTCACGCCCTATGCAGTGAGGGGTACCAGTCGAAGTGGCTGAAGCTCTCAGTTTCAGGATTTAATTGGCATTTGGGTTTAAGCCCATCACTTTTAGTTTTTAGTTAAACACACACACACACACACATACACACACACACACTGCCTGAATCCTTTGAAAAACAGTGACTCCAGTCCTAGGAAAACAAAAACAAGCGTGCTGATCATGCAAGTGAGTGAATCTGTAGTGTAACATACGGAGGAAATAAACAAACATATTGAGGTACTACTACTCAACAAACATTGAAGGAGGGCCTGCTCTGTGCCTGGTCTGGGCTGGACCCTTGGTACAAGATTAACCTGAGCTGGTTCCTACCTCCCAGGAGAGAGGATCACAGGGAAACCACACTGGCACAAGTATTAGGTCATTCAATCCTCACCATAATTCGAGGTAGGGAGTAAACCCCCCAGTTGTCTGTGAGACAATGAAGGAGGATTAGGTGCAGAGCCAGCTCCACGGGCTGCAAGACCTGTAGTCACACAGGCCCCACACCCAGAAGGGCCCCGGGCTTGGTTTCATGCTCTGCAGTTGCTGTCTTGAAATTCTGAACAATTTGAACAAGGACCTTGCATCTTCATTTTGCACTAGGCCTGACAGATTAGCAGCTGGCCCTATTTAAGAGTCCCTCAGCCAGCAAGTGGCAGACCTAGAATGCAGGGCGGTTCTTCAAACCTCCAAGTTCACTGTACTTCAATTACTTTGGGAAAATGATTAAAATACTAGATAAAACATGCCCAATCCTTGTGCAGTGGAACACAGAATTGGGAAGCCTAGAATTCTCTATTAGTGGCCCATGGAGTCAAACTGAGTCAACATGAGTCAAAAAGTCCCCTGGCCTCTTATGAGGACACCTCCTCACATGTCCAGCCCGGACACCTACCCTTGGAATGTTCATTTTAATGTTAGTTTTCCTGTAGCGGGGCAGGCCTGTGACCTGCAGTCCTCCAGACGTGTTAGCAATCATGACCAACACCAGAGTCATACAGGCCACTGACGTTACTCAGCCCACAGTCCACGGTGGGGCATGGTGAAGCAGCTGCTGGGAGTGGCCAAGGGGGGATGGAGACTGGGGGTGGCCAGCCCCCTGGAATTGTTGCACGCAGGGAAAGGAGTGCCATCATCAAAGGGTGCATTACTCAGCTCCAGCTAGAACTGGGTTTAGGGTCTAAAGCTTGTCATGCAGCCTGCAGTTCCATCACCTGCAAAATATCCTAAAAATGGAACTGATTTCAGTGAGTTCCTCCTTCCTGGGGAACGCTGTACTTAAAAAAAAAAAAAAAATCATGCATCCCTGAAAATCTACAAATAAGGCCCATATTCATCAGGTCAGCTGGCCAGGGGAGCCCAGGCTTGCCATTACCCACCATTCATGGCGCACTCACTTGTCCCAGGAAAGCATCATTATTTCACGTTAGCTAGGGCAGCCCTTGCATTCCAGACGAGGATGCTGAGGCTGCAAATTAGGGTCGCTTGCCGAAGCCTTTCAGCAGACAGGCCGGGGAGCCCAGGATGAAACTGCAGGTCTGAGGGCCTCCCAGGCTCTCCCTGGCTCTGCTGTCTGCCTGCCCAGTGCTCACCAGGATGTGGACAGGTGAGTGCATCTGGCCCCCAGGTCTGTGCATCTCTGGAGACTTGCCCTCACATTTAATTTGTGCCAGGAAGAAACAAAGCAGTGGTCTGCTAGTTTTTCTCCCTGGCTCCAACTTTTCATTTCAAGATTATTCAAATCTATAGAAAAGTTGATTTAATAGTACAATGAAGGGGACTTCCCTGGTGGTCCAGTGGTAAAGAATCTGCCTTCCAATGCAGGTGATGTGGGTTTGATCCCTCGTCAGGGAAATAAGATCCCACATGCCACAGGGCAACTAAGCCCGTGTGCCACAACAACTGAGCTCGTGTGCCTCAACTGGAGAGCCTGCGTGCCACAACTACAGAGCCCACGTGCCACATCTACAGAGCCCACGTGCCCTGGGGCCCACGCGCTGCAACTAGAGAGAAGCCCATGCAACGCAACAAAAGACCCGATGCAGCCAATAAATAAATAAATAAATAAATAAATAAATAAAATTTAAAAAATAGTACAGTGAGGGACTTCCCTGGTGGTCCAGTGGTTAAGACTTCGCACTTCCAGTGCAAGGGGCGTGGGTTTGATCCCTGGTCAGGGAGCTGAGATCTCACATGCCTTGCAGCATGGCTAAGAAAAAAAAAATTAGTACAATGAATACCCACAGGCCCACCACCTGTAATATTAGTACAATTTGTTCACATTTTGTCACATTTGCTTTCGCTCTCTTTTTCTATCGTAGATACTTTTTTTCTTGAACCATTTGAGAGTCAGCTGCAGACATCCTGATGTTTCCTCCCTAAATACTTCAGCATGTGTCTCCCTAGAAGAAAGATCTTCTACTACAGAACCCTAATATCTTATCACACCTATGAATATTAACCATATCTCAATACAAGGGCTGCCGGTTCAGTGCTGTCCAGTGTGTGGTCAGCCCACTGGGGTCAACCTGCAGACTATTTGTTACAGGTCAGGAACAAGCTAAATACCAAAAGTGAGAGCAAGCTTTTAGAAACTTTCACAGTAATGTGACAGGGTCATTTTAGATCTCTTAAGTTTAATAATCAAAAATCTGGGCTTACATTTTTGTATATTTTAATTTTATTTTGCAAGAAATTCACTTTTAGGGCTTCCCTGGTGGCTCAGTGGTTAAGAATCCGCCTGCCAATGCAGGGGACACCGGTTTGTGCCCTGGTCCGGGAAGATCCCACATGCCGCGGAGCAACTAAGCCCATGCGCCACAACTATTGAAGCCCGCATGCCTAGTGCCCGTGCTCCGCAACAAGAGAAGCCACCGCAATGAGAAGCCCGCGCACCGCAAGGAAGAGTAGCCCCAGCTCACCGCAACTAGAGAAAGCCACGCGCAGCAGCAAAACAGCCAAAAAGAATACATAAATAAATTTTTAAAAAATATTTTAAAAAAAGAAATTCACTTGTATTATATTTTACAAAAGCATCTGTGGCACAGCGAAAAAACAAACAAACAAACAACTGGTTCTTCACCACAGATAGTTTGAGAAGCACTGTTTAATTCCCAGATCGTTTTCAAATTTCCCCAATTGTTCAAAAAGTCTTTTAATAGATTTTTTTGAGGGATCCTCAGGATCCTCCTGAGGTTCACAGACTCCATCTGGTTGTTATGAGCTCTGCCGGCCTCTCTGAGCAGACACTAAGCCATCTTCCTGCTCTTCTTTGGAACTTGAAGCCTGCTCAGTTAGAGTAACTTCAGTATTTGCCTGGATCAGGCAGGTCTGCAGCTCTCTGAGGCCCCCAGAAATTACTGTTCATAAAGCTATAAAAGGGTAAGCCCAATGACCTGATAAATCATTTTCAAATTTCCTATGAATGTCTTCGTGATGACAGGAAAAAAATTATAACATATTTGTGACATTCTGGCAGAGTTACACTGGGTAAGGAAGAAAAAGCTGTGTTTGTATTAAATATCAGCTAAACAAGAAATTTGTGATGTTCTGATGTCGGAGATGGTCATCAGGAAAACCATAACAACATGTATCTGTAGTGCCCAGGGTTCGGCTAAACTCCTTTGCACATGAATTGGAAGTTGTCAGGTTTGGGTTCAAGGCTGTCAGCTAGCAGGTGGTAGACCTAGTGGGCTTAGGGACTCCTCAGCTGGGAAGGGATGTGCATTTGTCTAAATTCATTTCCACTGAAGAGAAATATTTAATGTGATTGATATAAGGCATGATACAAATAAATACCACTTATTGCATCTGCGAAGCATTCAACATGGTGCCTGGGACGTAGTAGCTCTTAGAGCAAATGCCGCTGGGCTCTCCACCACCCTCTCCACCAGCGGCCAGCATCATGGCTGCAAAATGGGCAGTTACACAGGTCCTGGGCTTAGAAGGGCCCTGTGCTTGGTTTAATGCTCTGCGGCTGCTCTCTGCAAATTCTTAATAATTTTTAACAAGGCACCCTTTATTTTCATTTTGCGCTGGGTCCTGCAAATTATGTAGCTGATCCCACCCCCTCCCGCCTACCCTCGCCCAAATCTAGCTGACCCGCCTCTGATTTCTTTTCTTTTTTTCGGCCACACGGCTTGCAGGATCTCAGTTCCCCGACCAGGGCTTGAACCCAGGCCCCCAGCAGTGAAAGCATGGAGTCCTAACCACTGGACCGCCAGGGAATTCCCCTCCCTCTGATTTCAATAGCAGATGAGCTGAATGGATGGTTGAGTGCAAGCGTGGCTCCCCTACGCTGACAGTACACACACACACACACACACACACACACACACAGACACACGGCACAACTTTCCGTGTTCTGCCCTGAGCCTTCTCCAACACCAAGAATTGCCTTCACCTGCACTGCAGTACAGCCTGGAAGGTCAGGAGAAATGAAGTATGTGTGGGGTGAGGGTGGATTTCCACGAGTGACGGTCATAAGTGGGGGCCGGAGCAGGGGGCAAATGCTCCAAACTCCAGCTCCGTGGACAGAGAATTCTGCAACGTGCTCTGCACACTGCTCAGGGTTCCCAGGACGACTGAGTTCCTGCTGCTCTACTCCCACTCCCTGCACCCTCACTCCTGCTTCCTGGGAGCGCCTCCCAAATAAACCTTGTCTGAGGTTCTGCTTCTGGGGAAACTCATGCTAAGACAGTCTCAGTAGTAGGTGGTCTATAAACATGTGTTGAACGAATAAGTGAGTGCTTAGCTCATAGGGTTAGTGACAGGAGTCAATGAGAAAAATTGTGGAAGCATCTGGTTCAGAGCCTGGCTCATAATAGGAGGTCACTAAGTGGTGGCTGTTAGTATAACTTCCTCTCTTACCCATCCAGAGCTTCCCATTCAGTAGAAATTGACAGGAAATGTAAGAGCAAGTGTGACAGGGATGGACCACAAACCGGGTGGCTTAAAACATCAGGAAAGGGCTTCCCTGGTGGCGCAGTGGTTGAGAGTCTGCCTGCCAATGCAGGGGACACGGGTTCGAGCCCTGGTCTGGGAAGATCCCACATGCCACGGAGCAGCTGGGCCCGTGAGCCGCAATTGCTGAGCCTGCGCGTCTGGAGCCTGTGCTCCGCAACAAGAGAGGCCGCGATAGTGAGAGGCCCAGCGCACCGCGATGAAGAGTGGCCCCCGCTTGCCACAACTAGAGAAAGCCCTCGCACAGAAACAAAGACCCAACACAGCCATAATTAATAAATAAATTAATTTAAAGAAAAAAATTAAAAAAAAAAAACAAAAAAAAAATCAGGAAAATACTCTCTCACAGTTCTGGAGGCCAGAAATCTGAAATCATGGTATTGGCAGGGCCATGCTCTTTCTGAAGGTTCTAGGGGAGGATCCTTCCTTGCCTCTTCCAGCTTCTGGTGGTTGCTGGCAATCCTTGGCTTGTAGATACATCACTCCAATCTCTGGCTCAGTCTCCCTGTGTGTCTGTATCTGTATCTCTGTTTTCTTATAAGGACATCAGTCATGGGGTCAGGGCCCACCCTAATCCAATATGACCTTATCTTAACTTGGCTACATATGCAAACACCCCATTTCCAAGCAAAGTCACATTCATTGGTACCAGAGGTTAGAATTTAACGTATCATTTGGATGTATACAACGCTACCCACTAGAGATGGAGAGAGGAATTTTATTTAAAATAAATGCATAACACTTTGGTCTGGGGGCTTGGTTTTTTTTCTTGGATCAACTGGCAGAATGAGTAAGCTCAGGCCAGAGGATAATTTGTACCTGTGGGGTCAGTTCACGTGTCACCTTAAATGGCATTTTCACTTTTATGTCATTACGAGGAAGCCAGTCTTCCTGGGTGGATTGCAGCCGTGTTTTGACATGGCTCTTTGTAAGTGGGCTAAGAATTTAACCTCTGATACAGGCCATAATCCCAACTGGGCTTTTCCCACATAACTGTTTATAAATAGTCTCAGATGTTAATAATTAATACATGTAAAATATTTATTAAGCACTTAATTTATGCCAGGCTCCTATGTCAGGCTCCAGGGAGACAAGGAAGGTTTGGGCACAGACCCTGCCCTCAAAGAGTTCGTAGGAGCATTTATTGAATGCCTACTACACGCACAGCACAACCTGGGTTCTGAGGTTTTTGCTTTCTCTAGTCCAAATGGGCTGCCCAGAGACTGTTCCCAGGCAAAATACAAACACAGGAGCCACTGCTGAGAATGACCGTGGCACGGTGAGACTGGAAGCTGGGTTCTTTTCTTGACTGTCTTTTTTCTGATCATGTGATTTTGGATAGATCATGTCCCTCTGGGCCTCCTTTTCCTTTTCTATGAAAATGAGCAAATGAAATGAGATAGTGGTGCAGGGCTTGTCAACTCATATCATCCTTACAGTCAAGAGTCAACCTAGACATTTATTAAGCCCTTACTGTGTGTCATGCAAGATTTCATATACTTTTTTACAACAACCCTATGCAGTGTGGATTTTAATTATTCCCATTTTAGAGGCTAAGAAACTAAGGCATAGGGTGATTAAGTCCATTTCTACAGGTCATAGAGTATTAACTGTTGGAACAGGGGTTTGCACTCAAGTGGTCTGACCCCAGGACCGAGCCCAGGACAGTGCACTGGACTGTCTTCTAGTGCAGCATGGTATTCTGTGATTTTGTGGTGTTGAGAAGACTTTTAAAGGGAGCCGCAACTGACCAGCTGAGTGTAGGGAGGGTAGTCTTTATGACTCTTGAGCTGGCAGAGAAGAGCAGCAAATTCTTTGCCCACTTTCCTTTTGTATCTTTCCCACACTGTCACAGCAACCTAGTAAACATAGAGCATACTTGGTGCCCATCCTTCAGTGGAATGTCTTCCTCTTGAGCTTCTTTTTACCTAATGGACACCCCACATCTCCTTTCCGGTAGATTTCCCTTTCTGTGCTAGTTGCTGGGAAACTCATACCCCAAATCTGTACTAACTCTAGCAATGAGGGAGTATCTTACAGGACATATTTTATATACTCAAATTAGTCCTAGCCTCATTTCATTTACAGATTCTTATTTTCCTCTTATTCTGGTGTTCCAGAGGACTCCCATTTGCCCTCCAGATCCACCCTGCATCCTTTCCCACCTAGCTGTCTGTCTTGGAGGCTGACCGGTATAGACTACGCCAATATTTGCTCACTCACTGACTTCTAGTTGGGTTTGTCCAATGGGGAGCCATAGTCAACCAGAGGGAGGGAGGAAAGGGAGGTCAGTGTATTTGTCCCCTTGTCTCCCTTCCCTCGCCTCCTTCCTCCCTCCACCCTTACCCAGTTGCCTTGGGCTGACTGCCTTTCACCTAAGGCCACACTCCTGCCCTGCTTTTAAATATTTATTGAGACATGATTCACATACCATAAATGTCACCATCTGTAAAAAGTACCATTTCAGTGGCTTATAGTATAGTTGTAAGGTTGTGCAATGATCACCCCTATCTAATTCCAGGACACTTTCATCACCCCAAAAAAGAAACCTGGAACCCATTAGCAGTCACTCTTTATTCCTCCCTTCCCCCAGCCCCCCAGCCCTAGGTAGCCACTAATCTACTTTTTGTGTCTATGGATTTGCCTATTCTGGACATTTCCTATAAATGGAGTAATATAACAAGTGGCCTTTGGTCTGGCTTCTTTCACGTGGCATAAGGTTTTCAAGGTTCCTCCCTGTAGTAGCATGTATCAGTACTTCATTCCTTTCAAGGTTCCCTGTGACACTCTACACATCTTTCTTTCGGTGTTCTAGTAACTTCTTCCTTTCCCCACCCTTTGGGCCTAGAGGTGATAACAGCTCTGCTTCTGCTAGCCCCAGTTTGCTGCACTAGCTGGTGGGGTTTCCCTGCACCCACATTTTAAAAAATTAACGCTCCTCAGATGATCCTATTTGGAGTGTGCCTTTGTCTTCTGGTGGGATTCTGATACCCAGAGTCCTTGTGCAGTGTTTATATTTTGTATGAATTTCCATAATATGACTCACGTATTTTTTCATGATGAGTTGGGACAAATAAATACATGATAGGTTTGCTGATAACATGGAAATTGGTGATTGGCTTTTCCTTACAGCCCTTGCCTGTTACCAAGTCACTGAGAGATTTTAAGAACTCTTGGGGGGGTCTTACACCCTCCAACCCTGCCGTTTCTGGAAATGCCCATCAGGGAAAGCCTGGTACTTGGCCACGTTCTGGAAGTAGCTTCACTCACTCGGCTCAGGTGGGTATGGACAGAGCTCCTAGTGAATGGCCAGACTGAAAAGTGGTTGTAACTTCTACGTTCACATGAAGATGCACTTGGGAAATGTGCAAAACTCTAATTTGCAAAAGAGGGTTCCTTGGGAGGAACAGTAGTAGCCAACAGAGAGCCATTTTCTTTTTCATCTTGTCACCACTGGCAGCTGGGAACAGACTGTCCAGCCTCTGCTACTCATGAGGATTCTCTAAAGAGTTTTCAATAAAGTTCATTTATTAACAAGGAACCGCTCTACTTAAAAAAAAAAAAAAAAAGAATACCATTTGTAAATAACCTCCTATTACTTAAGGCTTTGATTTTTACTGAACTATGGAGGAGTTGGCAGGAATAACAGAGCAAGACAATGGGCCCCGGGGTGGAGGACCAAGAATAACAAGGCAAAATTTGCTTAAGCTTGTCACTCAAACCTGAGGGCCTCTTTCTGGAGCAATCTTTGGTGTGAATGCTCAAAATGCCCCAAATCCAAGGGCCATTTAAATCTTAACGATAAAACTCAGGAGCAATGCAACTGTTTAGAACAAGAAAACAATCCTGAAAGCCCTACAAAACAAAGACTTGGATCCCAGTGTTACGGGTAGCAGAAAATTGAGGTCAGCATTGCCCAGATCAAGGAAATTTTATCTTCAAAGATAGCATTTGGTTGCTACCATCACAAGGCAAATGTGAACGGCTTGCTTAGTATTTCACCTACATCATTTGGGGAATGTTTAAAACCTGAGGGGCATAGAACGTTGTCTAGAAGAAGCAAGGAAAACTGCTCTCACATTGCTGGTGGGAGTTTCAACTGGCCTCACTTTCTGGAGGAAGTTTTAGTAATATGTATTAAAAGTCTCAAAAAATGACCAACCAGCATATGAAAAGATTCTCAACATCTCAACATTAGAAAAATGCAAATCAAAACCACAATGACCTACTGCCTGATGCTCATTAGGATGGCCGCTTTTGAAAGAACAGAAAACAAGTATTGGCGAGGATGTCAGGAAATTGGAACCCCTGTGCTTTGCTTTGTTGGTGGGAATGTAAAATGATGCAGCCACTATGGAACACAGTATGGAGGTTCCTCAAAAAAATTTAAAAATTATGATCCAGCAATTCCACTTCTTGGTATTTAACACAAAAGAATTGAAAGCAGCTGTATAAAATTGATGACTAATAAGAACCTGCTGTATAAAAAAAAAAAATTCAAAAGTTAAAAAAAAAAAAGAATTGAAAGCAGGACCTTGAAGATATATTTGTACACCCATGTTCATAGCAGCATTGTTCACAGTAGCCAAGAGGTGGAAACAACCCAAGTGTCCACTGATGGATGATGGATGAATGGATAAACAAGATGTGGTATATACTTACAATGGAATATTATTCAGCCTTAAAAAGGAAGGAAATTTTGACACACGCTGCAACATGGATGAACCTTGAGGACATTATGCTCTGTGAGACAAACTAGTCATGAAAGGACAAATGTCATATGGTTCCACTCATTTGAAATCTCTAAGGTAGTCAAAATCATAAAACACTAAGTCAAAAGAGGGTTGCCAAGGGCTGGGGGGTGGGGGGAGGGGAAGGAGGAAATAGTGTTTAGTGGGCACAGAGTTTTCAGTTCTGCCAGATGAAAATGTTCTAGAGATTTGTTGCACAACAATGTGAATATACTTTCCTGAACTGGACACAAAAATGTTTGAGATGGTTAATTTAAACCATGTAAATTAAATGTTATGTGTTTGGGACTTCCCTGGTGGCACAGTGGATAAGAATCTGCCTGCCAATGCAGGGGACGCGACTGTGATCCCTGGTCCAGGAAGATCCCACACGCCGCGGAGCAACTAAGCCCGTGCGCCACAACTACTGAGCCTGCGCTCTAGAGCCCATGAGCCACAACTACTGAGCCCTCGTGCCACAACTACTGAAGCCTGTGCGCCTAGACCCTGTGCTCTGCAAGAAGAGAAGCCACCGCAAAGAGAAGCCCCTGCTCACTCCAAATAGAGAGAGCCCACATGCAGCAACGAAGACCCAGCGCAGCCAAAAAACAAACAAACAAAAGAAATCAATATTATGTGTTTGTAAGTACAAGAAGAAATAAAATAAAAAAGATTTAAAAGTCTCAAAAATGTCTCTAGCCTCCTCCAAAGAATTCCATTTCTGGAAATGTATCCTGAGAAGCTCCCGAGGACTTCTGCACACATAGTTTGTCACAATGTGACGTACAACATGAAAAAACAGAAGCAACTTAAATATTCCGCGATAGGGGACTGGATGAACAAATGATCATAAATCACCCAATGGAATACTCTGTAGCCAACAAGAATTTTGTCATAAAAGAATAGTTAGTGGCGTCGGAAAGTGGTCATGACATATTAAGTTAAAAATTCACCTTAGAACTTAGAACTATAGCGTGATCCCAATTTTGCAATAATTTAGGCATATATGCATAGAATAAAGACTAGAAGATACATATCAAAATGTGAACAGGGGTCATCTTTGGGGCATCAGGATTTGAGTTGACTTTTATGTATTTCTGTGTGTTTCTCTCTATTCCCTGAGGTGGGCATGCACCACTTTTATAATCATAAATAAGCAATGTTTATAAAGAAGAGTAAGAATGAATTCCCAAAAGGATTATGTTACACTCTGGGGCTGAGACTGGGCGGGTGGAGAAGCGGCTTTCATTGTCTACTTTATGTACTTTTTATACTTTTCTATATAAAAAATGTACACATTAGTTTTATAATTAAAAAGAATAATGGGGCTTCCCTGGTGGCGCAGTGGTTCAGAATCTGCCTGCCAATGCAGGGGACACGGGTTCGAGCCCTGGTCTGGGAAGATCCCACATGCCGCGGAGCAACTGGGCCCGTGAGCCACAACTGCTGAGCCTGCGCGTCTGGAGCCTGTGCCCTGCAACGGGAGGGGCCGCGATAGTGAGAGGCCCGCGCACCACGATGAAGAGTGACCCCTGCTTGCTGCAACTAGAGAAAGCCCTCGCACGAAACGAAGACCCAACACAGCTATAAATAAATAAATAAATAAATAAATAAATAAATAAAGTAGCTATTAATTTTAAAAAATTTTAAAAAAGGAATAATGAAGGCAAAGCAGAGTGTAGTCAGTATCATCTTCTTTTCCAATCCAAACCCTCCAGATGTCTTTTCAGAGTCATGGCTTCAAAGAGAGTAAATATAAGAAGCAACTGCCGGGACTTCCCTGGTGGTCCAGTGGTTAAGACTTCACCTTCCACTGCAGGGGATGTGGGTTCGATCCCTGGTGGGGGAACTAAGATCCCGCATGCTGAGGGGCAACTAACTAAGCCTGCGCACCACAACTACTGAGCTCGTGCGCCTCAACGAGAGAGCCCGCATGCCGCAAACTACAGAGCCCATGAGCCCTGGAGCCTGTGCGCCACAACTAGAGAGAGAAGCCCATGCGCCGCAACGAAAAATCCCCCGTACCTCAACTAAGGCCCGATGCAGCCAAAAATAAATTAAATAGATAAATAAATAGTAAATAAATCTTTTTTTTTATCGACCTCAGAGTGCTATATATATATTATATATATATAATATATATATAAAATATATATATATATAAAAAATATAATATATATATATATAAAATATATATATATATATAATTTTATTTATTTATTTATTTTTGGCTGTGTTGGGTCTTCGTTTCTGTGCGAGGGCTTTCTCTAGCTGCGGCAAGCGGGGGCCACTCTTCATCACGGTGCGCGGGCCTCTCACTATCGCGGCCTCTCTTGTTGCGGAGCACAGGCTCCAGACGCGCAGAGCTCAGTAGTTGTGGCTCACGGGCTCAGTTGCTCCGCGGCATGTGGGATCTTCCCAGACCAGGGCTCGAACCCGTGTTCCCTGCATTGGCAGGCAGATTCTCAACCACTGTGCCACCAGGGAAGCCCCAGTAAATAAATCTTAAAAAAAAAAAAAAGCAACTGCCAACAGTGCAGGTTTAGAAACTCCCATGGCTGGCACTGTCCGTTCTGTCAGTGCCAGCGTGTGCGGTGGTGCCTCCCATGCACAGAGGCATGGAAGTGAGGTGACAGCCCAAGTGGGCAGGGACTGGACAGTGGCACCTCCTCAATGGCCTGTCATCAGAGGAGTGGGGACCAGAGGGAAGGACCTGACCCCCCAAGTGAATTAAGCTGCAAGTCTCCCACTGAAGAGGGCGCCCAGTGGGAGCATTCTCCTATAGTTGGGTGCAACTGTCCATTTCCAGAATCTAGACTTCATTCAGCAGCAAAAATCTCAGGGTGATGTTTCTGTTTTGACAAAGAAGGCGTTTGGGGTTTGGAGTGCTGCCCAAGTGCGCGGAGAAGCATTTTGTATTATTCACTCACAACGGCATTGTCAGCACACTTGAGAGGCCGTTCACTGTACCAACACAGGGTCACCCCGGCTTTACCTGTAAAGGAACAAACAATCACGAGCCCATTAAAGACATCACAAGAATTTCAGGCTCTGGCAACATTTGCTGTGATCATTTTGGAGGAAATCTGAGACAGGGAGCCGTCTGTTTTCAACTTGTCTAGGGATTTAATTTGCTTTATCAAGTTGATTTTGCATTTTTCTAAACGGTTCTTCATTCTTAGGGCAAATTTGGTTATTTTCATCTTGCTTTTCACTTACTACTATGACATAAGCATATTTCTCATGTTAATACAAAGTCTTCAAAAATCTCCAAAATGGTATAAAAATATCCCATTCTGTGACTGTGCCATAAATTACTCCTTTGGTTGCCATTGAGATTGTTGGCAATTTTACTAATATTAATACTGCTGCAATTACTATTTTTGGGCCATTCAGCTTTGTGTGCACTTCACATTATTTCCTTAGGACTGATTCCAAAAGTGAAACCACTAGGTCAAAGGCATGCACATTTTTCAGCTTTTTTGGGGGGGGCGGTCAAATTTTATTTCATGTTGTTTGCATATTTTTCCTTTCTTTTTTCAAGATAAAATGGCTTTTTTCATAATCGTAAAAGATATACTCACTCAATGTAAATGATTTAGATTAAAAAAAGATATAAAGAAATGAAAATTACCAGGCAAATTCATCACAAATAACTACTGTTAACATTCCTTCCAGATCTTTCCTTATGTGCATATATATAAAAATATATATGTAATAACTATACATGTTCATCTCTAACTTATTTTCCCTTAACATAGCATGAACATCTTTCTAATAATTTAATAGAGGACTATATCATTTTTTTTGGCTGCACAGTATGCCACTGTACAGAGATATACTTTATGAAACCAAGTTTAGACATTTTTAAGGCTCGGACTCCTATTACCAAAACACTTTCCAAATGGCTTATACCAATAATATCCACTCCCGCTGTCAGTGTGTGGCAATCCGTCTCATGACCAATGAAAACCATTTGCAATGTCCTACTTTTTTTCACTGAGCCGTTTCTAGCCAGGAGTAGTGCCAAGAATCTTGATGGATATGTTTGGTGGTTTGGGCTATTTTCTGAGAAAGAATGGGAAAGAATCTCCATGGCTTACCTACCACGGCAGCTGCTGATTTCTGAAGAGTGGGTTGAGAGGGTGCTGGAGAAGGAAGCCAAGAGGACCCTGGCTTTCCGTAAATATAATTAGGTATTTATCAAACCTCCGGTCACATCTCTGAATTCAGATGGGAAGTTTATTTACTGTTATGTAAAGTATCTTGGGGCAATACTGCATACAGATATTAGCAATTAACTCAATCTAAGAATCACAATTTTTGCAGTTAACAGAGTACCACCTCAATATTCTAATTGCGAATTCTGCCCAAAAGGCCAGTATCACAGGAAGCAGGAAGCCTCTTAATGAGGCAGGACTTCCAAGAGAGACTAAAAACTGAGATGTTGAGGGTCAGACAGGGAGAGGCATGGATCTGAGCTGTGTCACGGAGGCTAGGGCTTTGCCACATACAAATGGCGTCCACCGGTGACAGGGAGGCCTCCTTTGCTCTGCCCGTGTGAACAATGGGCCATCTGGGCTCCTTGGCTCACACCTCTGCAGCGCCCCTTCATTGGGCTGGAGGGGGCCTCTGATAACCTGCTGTCGCTGGTCCTTGGGACCAGGTGTGACTTACCCTCCTGAGTGCAACCTCTGTCCATGTAACCCTGGTACACTGAGCTGTCCCAGAAGGGGAGCTGGGGGTGCACTGGGAGGGATGGTGGGGGGCTTGGGAGCTCTGGAGGAGCCTTCCCACAGTCTCACTTGAAGGCCTAGGAGGCTGGGTTTGATTTGTGAACTTTTCTGATCCGACTCCCTTTCCAAGGTGTGTGCACAGAAGCAAACCTTGTCTTGCAGACAGAGCGCCCTGGGCCTTGGGTTTGTTCTTAATCCTCCCGGTTAAGGTCCTGGTGGCAACACAGGGAGTTAGAAGCATCAGCAAATTGTGGTTGTCTCTTATTCATGGACCAAAGTTTCCTTGTGGGCTCTCCTTTCTCTACTTTGTTTTGTGGGAAAGCGGACAGCAACTGAGGAAAGAAAGTTCTACAGACCAGCAGCCAACCATGGTGCCGTTGGCAAAGAGAAGGAGGGTTGGCAAAACCACTGATTCCTGTTTTGATTCATGAGCTCAGACCTCTCTGTCTGTCTCTCTCTGACACACACACACACACACACACACACACACACACACACACACCCACTGTGTCTCATCTTATGGAACCCGTTTCAGAGCACATCTCCCCTGAGAAGCTTGCCTGCCTCCTTGGGCAGAGGTGGGTGCTTCCTGCCTGGGGCTTCCCGGCCTCCCAACAGCACTGCTCCTATTGCTTTGGAATTCCCCCCTCAAGCCTGGAAGCCTCTGGGGAGAGATTCTGTCTTACCCGTCTCTGTATCTAGAGCATTCTGTCCAGGGCCTGCCATCTCAAAGGTGTGTCCTGTGTGTCTGGTGAAGGGCAGGACATCACAGAACATCAGGCTTTTGTAAGTGGCTGACCCCATTTTGCACTTGAACCCATACCCAGGATTCATTAAGCCTTCCCAGTGCCCTGAAACTGCAAACAAGAAACATGGCGAATGGTTCCCTCAGTGGCTAGTTTCCAGGGGCTTCTAGATGATCGGCAGCCCTCGGGACCCCACAGTAGCCCTGGAAGACAATGGTGCAGCATATTGAGGGATTGTGAAGAAGGAAATCTAATAAAGGAATGTAAATCTCTTTAACCAGAGACCCCGGGCACAAAATGTTTGTGCCCTCAAAGGGGGTTCATTTTCCAGAAATAATATGAAAATAGCCTGGATAAAGCATTCGACTTTGTAAAACTTGTTCTGCCCTTGCAGCTGGGCTGCAGGCAGTGAGAGGAATGCCACCCTCCTTGACTGCACTCTTTTCCACATTTGCTCTCAGAAATGTCTGAGCCTCACCAAGCACTGGTTGGCCCAGGGGATAGAAAGTGAGGAAGGGATTCCTTCCTCCCAAGGAGCCTGTGTCTGGAGGCGAAAACACAGGAGAGCAGTGCGATAACCCAAAGGCCCTGAGACACTCCTAGAGGGGCGCCCCCCCGTCCCGGAAGGGCAAAAGGCTTCTCAGGGGCTGGGGCATCTGAGTGGAATTTGGAAGGACAGACAGGGTTTCAAGGTGGAATACAGCACAAACAGAATGCCAAGCGTTTGCTGATCCCTAACTATCGAAGTCAGTCCAAATTCCTCTGCTAGCATTGAAGTCCTCCAGCGTGGGCTGCTCTCCTCCCCTGGATTCTTCAGTGACTTCCCCAGTTCAGTGCCACCAAGCTCAGTACAAGTTCCTCACACACATTCCAGGCCATCCACAGTGTAACAACTTCTGGCCTCATCGGTCATCTCTTCCCTCCTCCAAGCCCGTGCTCCTGCCTTCTGTCTGGATGCTCTCCTCCTCCATCTACACCTTCTGAGGTTCTTCCTGCTTCCTCTCCCCCAGGAGACTGTGGGTCCATCCTAGCCACCATGGCAGCCCCTTTAGCACGCAGTACAGTGGGATCTCAGGGAAGTTTGGATTGCTTGCAGGAATCTCTCCTGCGGGGATGAGCGCCCCCCAGGGGCGAGGGCGCTGCCTTCCCCTTTGCTGGGGAAACAAAGAGCACCCCCTGGACCCCACACTGGAGGAATGAACTTGTGGCTCTCCGACTGCTCTTTCCTCCTACTCGTCGGGACAACCCCTGGCAGTGACTCCTGCTTCTGTGTCCCCACAGGTGTGTTCTAAGGGAGATTTCCAGGTGGACTCTTATGCAAGTGCGAGGACCCAAACTCCTTCCTTGTTCATCTTGTCATTCATCTGTTCATGCCCCAAACACGGATGGAACGTGTGCCATGTGTCAGGGGTGCAGAAAGGACTGTCACCAGCCCTGTTCTGAGGGGTTTCCAGCCCAGGCGGGCAGTCAGAGCTGGTCACAGGCAGAGAGTCCGAGGAGGCAAGAGCTTGGCTCGGGGAGGAAGGAAGGGGTCACAAAGGCAAAGCAGCCAAGGTGGCACTAGAGCCGAGTCTAGGAAATGGGTAAAGTGAGGGCATGTGGCCGTCTGTGTGCGTGGGTGTGTACGTGCCTTTTTAGGTGAATGTGCATGTGTGTGTCTAAGGGTGTACACGTATGTATGTGTATACATGTGTGAGTGTATGCAAGTGTGTATATGTGTATGAGCAGAGCATGTGTGTGTTTATATACGTCTGTGTATATATATAGATGTGTGCATGTGTGAGTGCATATATAGGTGTGTGTGCTTTGCACGTGTACATGGATGTGTGTACAGGTGTTTATATGTGTATGGGCATATCAGCATGCATGAGTGTATTCGTCTTGTGTATGTATGCATGTATGCATGTGTGTGTGTGTAAATTGAAGGGCATATTAGGCAGAGGGGATGGCATTTGGCGAGGGACCATAAGGATGGGAATGAACAGCTGTGAGTTGGTCATTTTTGGGGGGGTCCCATGTTAGGGAATAATGTGAGGTTTGGGAGAAGATGCTGGGCAGTCTCTGAGTTCCTTTGTTCCTTGGAAATCACCTGAGGAGCCAGGACTGAACCTCCGGGCCCTGGGGAGTCACTGAAGCTGTAATTAAGAGAGTGACATGGCCAGAGCAGGTCTGACACCAACTCCCAGCCCCGCATTTGAGGGCTGCTCCAAGAGCTGGCCACAGGGCAAGACCCAGAAGACTGGTAATCTCCTCCAATTAGGAACGACTTTGACTGAGAAGTTAGAAGGAGACAAAGAAGGCAGGCTTGTTGTACCTTAACTCTTGGTTCATTCTTCCTGCTCTTCCATCCCCATGACTTTGTACTACACAGTGAACTATCTGAGTCACTAGCCAATGCCCTGCTCTGCTGAGTGGTGCCTGGGGGTTCCCAGAGCAGTGGAGCCCCTGAGCTGGGGTGACTCTCGTGCGGGGGGAAGGATGGCCTCCCACGGAGACCTTGGCACATCTGGATTGCACTAGGGAACCCATTACAGGGCTCTTTAAAAAATAAGGGCCTGGATTTTGAACAAACTCTTTTTGTTCCCGAGTATTTGTGGGTTCAGTTTTACACACAGTTAGTTGTACTTACAAATGCCTCCTTGAGGGCACAATTAGTCACTGGCAACTCATTCTAAAGGTGCCAGAGGCTAATTGTACCCCCAAGTGAGAAGTTTCAGGTGTAATTAATTATTCTTTAATTATTAAATTTATTATTCACTGGTTGGATGCACAGAGTTGTGCTCGGGTGAACTTGCTGGCACAAGGACGGCTGGAATGAAGGGGTCTGTGCCACCCTCTGTGCAAACCTCTGCCAATAAAGGAGCTGTGGGAAAGAAAGACAGGCCTTTCTGGCTGCCTGGCTCAGCGTGGGAAATTCCTCAAGTGACAGTCAAGAGCCTGCTGTGTTGGGCGGATAGCGGGAGGGCCGGCCAGAAAGCCCAAGGCCTTGGGCCCCCTTGGTCAGGCAGAGGAAAGGGCTGGGGTCTGAAGTCGTCCAAGCTGGCCCTGCAGCCATGTGACCTGGCAAATGACAACTCCTCTCTGAGCCTCACCTGCAGAGCAGGCTGACAGTGTTGACCAATGTGCCCCGTTGTGCAGAGGGAGGAGCTCGGGCCACATACAGTGACGTTCAGCAGCTTCCCTGAGGGGCATCAGGACTGTGGGGTGATCACAGGAAGGTCCTCTGGAGCCTGATTTTCCAGTTTTGAAACCCGGATATAAACATTAGCCATGTAACCTTGGACAGGCTGTGTCATCCCCCTGAGCCTCACTTTTCTTATCTGTAAAATGGGAATTCATAATAGCAACCTACTTCTTGGGGTTGGGAGGACTGAGTGAGTTAGCATATGTAAAGCATTTAGAACATTGCCCCTCCGAACGTAAACTGGTTCAGCCACTATGAAAAACAATACGGAGGTTCTTCAAAAAACCAAAAATAGAGTTGCCATATGATCCAGCAATCACACTCCTGGGCGTATACCCAGACAAAACTATAACTCGAAAAGATACATGCACCCCTACGTTACAGCAGCACTATTTGCAATAGCCAAGACCTGGAAACAACCTAAATGTCCATCAACAGATGAATGGATAAAGAAGATGTGGTACATATATACAATGGAATGCTTCTTGGCCATAAAAAAGAATGAAATAATGCCATTTGCAGCAACATGGATGGGCCTAGAGATTATCGTAATAAGTGAAGTAAGTCAGAAAGAGAAAGACAAATATCATATGATATCACGTATATGTGGAATCTAAAATATGACACAAATGAACTTATCTATGAAACAGAAACAGACTCCCAGACATAGAGAACAGACTTGCGGTTGCCGGGGGTGAGGGGTGGGGGAGGGATGGACTGGGAGTTTGGGATCGGCAGATGCAAACTAGTGTATACAGGATGGATAGACAACAAGGTCCTACTGCAGAGCACAGGGAACTATATTCAGTATCCTGTGATAAACCATAATGGAAAAGAATATGGAAAAGAATATATATGTATAACTGAGTCACTTTGCTGTACAGCAGAAATTAAACACAACATTGTTAAAAAAAAAAAAAACAGTGCCCCTCCATTGTAAATATTATGATTATTTACTATTATTACTATTATTTCTTTTGTTCCCTCCATGGCCATAAACCTGTTTCCAAAGGAAAAGCCATTGCACAAATGGTAACCCACGAACTTTGCTTAAAATGCTATTTATGCTACTTCCTGACTCAGGGAGAAAATCCATCTTTTTGTAGCCAAGACAGCAGGAGTCTCATTAAAATGTTCAAAGTGGTTATTTATGTCTGTGTGATGAGATTATGGGTGGTCATTTTCTTCTTTGTCTTTTTCACATTTTTTAGTTTTCCTTGGTTTTTACTTTAAAAATGTGCAATGTTAAAACAAAGACAAGAGAATAATGTGTATGCTTCTGAGTCTTTATGTGTGTTCTTCTGCAAACCGGTCTGCATGTCCAGACCTTAGGTGTCCTTCAGACTGTGATCCTGCTGTCCATGGGACTTGTCCTAGCCCCTTCCCTTACCTCACTGTGCCCACCCCCCGGTGATGAATGGTCATCTCTCCCTGGCTCCGCCACGTCCTCTGCCCTCCTGGATGACATGCACACACCCTGCCTCCTGGTTTGCTCTGGCCTGACTGGCAGTGCCTGTGCTGTGAACTGCCAGGGACCAGGGTTTCCCTCTGCATCCACCAGGCCCCGCCCACAGGGCCCAGCCAGGATCTCAGCCCACCACTCCCTGCACCTGAGAGCTGGGAGGCCCTTCATTTAATTTTATATTTCATTAGGACACAGATTCGGAGAAGCAGCTCCCCAGCACTTTTCCCTCTCTTCCCCTCCCCAGAGGTAACCATGGACATGAATTTGGCATGCATCTTTCCCATTCCGTTTTAGTGATCTTACTACATATGTATGCATCTGTAAACAGTTTACAGTGTTTTGTGTGTTTTGAAACTGTACATCAATGATATCATGCTGCAACATGGTTTTTTCAATCAGCTGTCTGTCTTTCAGCTCTGTCCACAGTGATGCCTGTGGATCCAGGGCTGCAGATGGACCAGGTGACTGAGGCCCTGGGGCCCCTGCAGCCTGAGACGGCAGTGAAAGAGCCCTGGAGCGAAGGGACTGTCCTCACTGACCGCCTCTATGTTATACCAGGCATCTCTAGTTGCAAACAACAGAAGCCGACACCAGCTAACTTAAGTAGAAAATGAACTTATTGACAGGCTCTCAGGTAGCATAAATTATTGAAGGGAGGCTAGAGAACCAGGTTTAAGAACAGACACAAACAGACAGTAATGGCAGTTTCAGGAATCTGGGGAGCAGGCAGGAACTAACCCGTAACCTTGTCATGAAGCCACTGGAATGAAAGCCCTCTAGCTGACCTTTTTTGTTCTTTGTCATTTCACTCAAGATTCAAGGTCCCTGAGAGAAAACGTCACTCAAACTGGCTTAAGCAAAGACCGACTATATGGCTCACGTAACTAAAAAGTCCCATGTTCAGAAGTAGGGCTGGCCTCAGGTATGGCTTGATTCAGGACCCCAATTGATAACACCAGGACTCTGTCTCTCCCATCTCTCACTTGGGCATTCCCTGTGGTTCTTGGTTGTTCTCCCTTGTGCTGGCTTGAGGGCTCCCACAGCTCCAGCCTTTCACTCTCTCAACCTTCACGATGGAGAGGAAAAGACTCACATCGTGGCCCTGGCCCTGAGGAGGTCATGTGTCCATTCTGAGTCAATCACTGTGGCCAGAGGAATGCAGTTGTCTCGTTGGCTAACACCTGGTCACATGCTCGCCGCAAGGAGACCCAACTGAGGCTCAGAGCCCACAGCTTCTCAAAGGGAAATTGGCCATCTTACCCAACTTAGGGGAAATAGATGCCCAGCTGGCAAAACAAAACAAAACAAAAACAATAAATGCCCACTCTGACAAGCAAACATAAATAAATAAGAGAAGAGATATGAATAAAATAAAACAGGGCAGCAGGCTGGCCACCAGAGGACTCACCAAAACCCCTGCTGGGAAAAGGGAGGACCCGAGAAGCAAGTCTTGATAGACTATGTGATGGGCTGAATGAACAGCTTTCTGAACACCCAGGTGACAGTTCCCACAGTTCGCTGGCACCCCAGCAACACAGGGGGTCAGGCGGTGAAGTGCTGTCACGTGCTTCCCTCCATCTCCCTTCCCTCCGATTACTTCAAATGATGAACTTCAACCACGTGATACATTTTCTTGGGATCATCCCCTCAAGTGAATTATATGAATAATAAAGTTTCAATATTTTTCATTTGGCAATTAATCTTGGTGAGCACGAAACTTCATTTAAAGTGCTGGTACCGTGGCTGCTGGAATCCATTCATCAGAGTGGTGGAGGAGCCAGCCAGGCGCAGGATCAGCCTGGGCGATGAAATCTGGGCATTTCCCAAAAACCGGGGGGTCCTCGCCAGTTGTGAGATGGGTCACATTTGAGGCACAGCTGCCCCCAGACAGTGGAGCCTGCCCGGCCTGCCGGGCCTTTCATTTCCAATTCTACGTGGGAAAACCTCCGACTGGACTTAACATTTACGAGTGGTGTTCATGAGAGGAAAAAGATGATCAAAAAAATAGTTCATAAACCCAAACCAGTCATTATTAGAGTGGCAAAAACACAGTGCTTATGCACAGAATAGTTTACGTTAAATTAAAAACCATAACTTATCTCCGAGACACTCCATTTAGTACATCTGAGGTTAAATACGGTTCATAGCAGCTCCTTCAATTAAATTGTTCTTCCTTTGCTCTAGTAAAGTATATTAAACATAATTTCCTGAAAAGTAACAGAGATCATTACTCTGTTTGCAAATTGATACCATGTTATTAAAAATAGGAAATATTTGCAGGGATATTTCAGATCACTGTGTTTGTACAGAGAATCCAATATTGGCAGTGAGGATACATCTGAAATCCGGAATTCTGGTTTCCTGATCAAGGAGTGGGGAGGCCGGTGTTGGGGGATGGGAGGGGCTGTGGAAACATCAGGACAAGTGGGCTGGGCACGATGGGGAGTCCCCAGGCTAGTCCTGGGGACCCAGGAGAGAAGTTTCCCAGAGTCCTGCGTCTTTCTATTCTGTACCCCAATGTCCTCATAACTGGAGAGCTTCAGCCTGTTAAGCTTCAGGTTGATTCTGAGTTGTTTATTCATGTTTGACTTTATGGGTTGCCATTCCTCTCACATAAACGGACTTTATGGCCTTAGCTGGCGTTTATCTTTGCCCGTCCTATTGGAAAGGCCTGTAACACTTACAAGCAGTAATGCTTCTACCTCTGCTCCCTGTGCCACTGTCACAGAATTATCTTAAGTTCATAATGAAGCCCCTAAACAGCTTCTCTAAGGTTTGATGTGGCTCAAGGGGAGCACTGGGTCTGTAAGACTGCCGCGTGGGCCCCAGGCTGGACCACCATCCTCCAGGGCCTTGGCAGGGGGAGGACCGGAAGCGCATTGTCTGGTAGCAAAGCCCAGGCTCAAGTCCTCTGTAAGAGGACAGAGTCTCTGGGACCCTGGTGGGGCGTTAAGTCGAAGCCATCTGTCCGTGGAGGTAGGGCGTGATGTCAGGCTTGTCACGGGAATGCATCGCGCCACCCCCCAGGAGACTGCCCGGGGACTGCGAGAGGCTCGCACACCCGGAGGAGCCGGGAGCCCTGCTCTGTCTGGGGTGCAGACGTACTACTCACTGCTCTGGCCGCAGTCCAGCCGTTTGTGCAGGACCGCAGCATTCCAGGTCCAACCGAGAACGCGCAAGAAAGATCATCGTGTGTGAGGGCTCTTCGGAGCCTAACCCACCCCTAGGAAACGTCTCTCCTGTCCCCTCACGTCACTGCCCCTGCTTTTTCTCAAAGGTCCAGGGACCGCAGTGCAGGGACGGTGGAGGAGCCCTGGAGTCACTGTCACCCGCCTGTCCCACCAAGCACGCAGCTCCTGCCAGATCCGTTCTAGGCCCCTCCAGGCCCGACTTTGACCTGGGTGGCTGGCCTGTGTGTGTGCGACTAGGACAAACCAGCAAAAGCTGCCAACACTCTTGTCTGTACAGTAAACTCAAGAAGGGAAGTTGCGGGGCTGGTGGGCAGGCACATTTGAAAGTGTAAAAGGGACTTCCCTGGTGGCGCAGTGGTTAAGAATCCGCCTGCCAATGCAGGGGACATGGGTTCGATCCCTGGTTCGGAAAGATCCCACGTGCCGCGGAGCAACTAAGCCCATACGCCACAACTACTGAAGCCTGTGCGCCTAGAGCCCATGCTCTGCAACAAGAGAAGCCACCGCAGTGAGAAGGCTGCGCACCACAACGAAGAGTAGCCCCCGCTCGCCACAACTAGAGAAAGCCCACGTGCAGCAACGAAGACCCAATGCAGCCAAAAAGAAAAAGAAAGTGTAGAAGATGCCTGTAAACCATCCTCCAAAAGGACAGGCTCAATCTGCACTCTGACAGCACGTGACGGGACCGTCTCCCCAAACTCTTGCCAATGACTGACGTTACTCAGCTGAAAAGTCGGGCTAATCTGGTGAGTGAAAAGGTGTTTTATGGTTGCTTTAACGTGCTGTTTCCCGATTACCAGTGAGGTACGCAACTTTCCTTAATGCATGCTGGCTGTTTGCATTTCTTCTACGAATTGCCTCTTTGTATCCTTTGCCCATTTTCTATTGGGTTGTTTGTCTTTTTATTATTAAGTTGAAGCATTTCTTCATATAATCTGATTATTAATACTTTTCTGTATATGTTGCAAATATTTTCTCCCCGTTGACTTGTCTTTTAACTTATTTTATGTTTTCTTTTTTTCTACAGCAATACTCTCTTTTTTCTCCAGAGAAATACTCATTTGAGTGTAAGAAGCCAAGACAGAATGCCCACTGCAGCACTGTTTTTAATAGTGAGATGTTGGAAAAAACCCATATGTCCATCAATAAGGGACTAGTTAAACCACAACACATCCATACTAAGTACTGGACAACTAAGCTGCAGAAAAAAGACAAATGAGGCCAATATGTGCACACTGATTTAGAACATTCTGTAAAGCAAGTTGCAGAAGAATGTGTATGGGGCATGATACCATTTAAATTAATTAAATCCTAGCAGATAAAAAACCCTCAACTACATATTTCTTTATGTAACATTTTTATATGCATATATCCATAACTGTATACAAATAGATCTGGAAGGATCCACACTACACAAATGCCAGTAGTTACTTTGGGCAGGAGGCTTTGGAACTGAAGGTGATGTCCTCAGGGGAATTGATTTGAATTTTTTGTATTATTTATTATTATGATGATTTGTATTATTTTGTCCATATTATTTGAATGTGTCATAATGAGACCATGTTATGGAGTGAATGTTTGCATCTCTCCAAAATTCATATGTTGAAACCCAACCCCCAATGTGATGATGGTATTAGAAGGTAGAGACTTTGGGAGGTGATTAAGTCATGAGAGTGGAGCCCTCATGAATGGCATTAGTGCCCTTATAAGAAGAGAGCTCAGGACTTCCCTGGTGGCACAGTGTTTAAGAATCCACCTGCCAATGCAGGGGACATGGGTTCGATCCCTGGTCCAGGAAGATCCCACATGTCATGGCGCAACTAAACCCGTGCACCACAACTACTGAGCCTGTGCTCTAGAGCCCTCGAGCCACAACTACTGAGCCCACGCACCACAACTACTGAGCCCGTGTGCTGCAACTATGGAAGCCTGCGCGCCTAGATCCTGTGCACCGCAAGAAAGAGGTAGCCCCCGCTGCAACTAGAGAAAGCCTGCGTGCAGCAACAAGGCCCAACACAGCCAAAAATAAATAAAATTAAAAAAAAAAATAAAAAAAGAAGAGAGCTTGTTTTTGCTGTTTTTTCCACCATGTGAGAATACAACAAGAAGTTGGCATCTGAGACCTGGAAGAGGGCTCTCAGGGGAACTGGACCATAAGGGCACCTTAGTATTGGACTGCCAGCCTCTGGATTTGTGAGCAATACGTTTCTGGTGTTTATAGGCCACCCAGTCTATGCTACTTTGTTATAGCCCGAGCTGGTGGAGACAGACTGTATTCCTATTTCATATGGGTTATTGAAAAGAAAAGCTGTGAGATTGGCGAGGAGGCTGGACACAGCCTCATTCATCTTCGTGACTCCACAGAGGCAAGCCAGAGCCGTGGGAAGGCAGATGAGAGGAAGCGGGAAGAGGTGGGATGTGTGGGGTGTCTCCTGTGTGTCAGACTCCATGTTAGGATCTGTCCTCGTGTGGGCATTTCACTCAGAATCCTCAGCGCTGACTTCAAGTGCTGACTGTCTCATTTATTCCCTGTGTGACTCTGGGTGAGACATGTAACCACTTGGCCTGTTTGGGCCTTAGGTTCTTCATCTGTAAAATGGGAATGCCATCACCTGCACTAACTGTGCTAGGCAGGGTGCAAGGTGCAAACAGACCAGAACAGCCTCAAGGAAGAGAGAACGCTTGAAAGGGCTACAGGAATCAAGGAGGCTAGAAGTGTTCTCTGACCATGTGCGCGCAGAGGAAGTGTTCAATGACTATGCCTTGAAGACGCTTGTTTTCAATAAGTTGTTGGTTATTCTCAGTGGAGGACTGGGCCTCCCCTGGCAAAGGCCTGGAGGTCTCCCAGGGCTTCCCCACGTGAGCCTTTGAACCTTTGATCCATAAGAAGCCTTGGGACAACAGGAATAGAGTTGGTGGCATCCCTGGCATGGCATTTGTAGAGTTAAATCCACAAAGGGCAACAAGAAAGACTCCAAAAAGAGAAGACCCTGGTGGAGGGAGGGGTGGAAATCAAGATGAGACGAGCCATCTATTAGGGGCGTATCTTCCTTTCTGAGACCACCTCTGAGGTGATTCGTCAGTGTCAAGGCCGATGAGAAAGACCTGCAAAGATCAATTCCTCTGTGCAAGATAAATAGTTTTAAATAATTGTATATATGTAAGAGGTTTGCCCTCTTACAATTGAAGAGAACAGAGGGAGTCAAGAACATTCCAGGGAGAATGTCTCTGTTCCACAGCATGGTCTGTGGCATCATGCAGACTGCTTAACAGTTGGCAAAAAGCCAAGGAGCTTAATCAATCTCCAGAGTTTATTATGAATATCCCCTGGAGCTAATGGATCATTCTTAGCCAGAACATCATCCTGGTATTTCCTCAGTTTTATCAATTGATCTATAACTTTGAATCCTGGTCCTAGAGAGAGCGGCAAGGGATATTAGAAACCAGCAGATCCAGCAGAATTCTTTTATTTCCATAAAGATCAAGTGAGACTGTTTTTGTTAACTTGGGAGCAGGATTCCACCTGTTCAGACCCCACTTCCCTGACCTCATAGTGGGCACACAGTGGCCCCTAAGGCACCTCCTTGAAACCCAAGAGCTCTCGAGAATACAGAAACTACTGGTCTCACCAAACTCCCCCATTTTTCAGATGAGGAAACTGAGGCCCAGAGAGAGGAAGTGACTTGACCACAGTCACACTCCAGGTAAATGTTGTGGACACGGTTGGTTGCTCACTCCGTAGCCATTGCCCAACTCTCTTTTGCTTGACGAGCCCATTTCACATTGTAAGGGTTAAAAATGCTGGATTACTCACTTTTCTAATCTCTCCTCCAGCTAGAGTATTGGCATTGACTCAATTCTGCCCAATTCTGGGAAGGGATTACCTCCCTGGCAAAAAGAAGCAAGCAAGGAGAAACTGTCTTTCTTCTTGACTTTGACTTTCAGTGTGGTTGTAGTGAGGATGTAATGACTGGAGCTGCAGCAGCTATCTTGTAACCATGCAAATAAAGCTTGAGGAAGACCATTGTGTTAGCTGGGATCCAGCCAGGAAACATGAGTCACTCTAAGTTATTAAAAGAGAGGAAACCAAGGCAAGTATTGTTTACATAGATGATGGAAGAGCTGACAAGCCAAAGGGAATGATGTGGCACCTGGCCCTCAGCCCACCTGCTCCAGAAGTTAGGAATCATGGGACACTGTTAACACTCCTAGGACTGGAGGGACAGAGGAGTAAGGAGTGTTATGAGAGCCCAGAAGTGATCTAGAATCATGGCAAGAGCCTCTTGGAAGGAGCTGGGGGTGGGGAGGCAAAGAGGGAAGTTGTCTGGTGTGAGCTTAAGCCACAACAGAGACTCAATCAGTGTCAGGGGCGCCCTGGGACACATACACACACACACAGAAATGCCCAACTCTCTCCCTCCACCTGCCCTCCAGTGCTCCATCAGTGCCTCCCACTGCCCAAGCTGCCCCAGAATCCTGGGAACTGTAGTTCCCCGAAATGCAAGCAGCGCAGGTAATGGGAGCAGATGGCAGTGACCCTATCACCACTGAGGACGGCAGGCCAGAAGATGGTGCCTTTGATGACCTCGTTGAGCCATGGACCCGTCTGCACTTCACCTGCTGCTGAATTTCTTATCCTTAAAGTCACTTGGACTTGGACAGATCTGATTCTTGCACCTGAAGCAGCCTCACTGTTGCGGCTGAACCTGAGCCTGAACCCGTGTCTTCCAACTCGCAGTCCGAAGTCCAGACTCCGCCCTCGGAAGACAACAACAGAGGCCAGAAACCTGAATCTGCTGTTCACGTGTAGGTGGAGGTGTCCACAGCTCTGGCAGAGCAGAGAAAGTGGGAAAGTCACAGCGGAACTCTGGTCTTGATTCAGCAGCAGGGCCACATGCCCCTGTTCTTGAAGAGAAACCTGCTCTGAGTAACTCACAGCAGAGAGGAAAAGGAAGGGGAAGGGAGCTTGGTGGCCCCAAATAGAACCACTGATGGAAGGTGCCCATGGGCCTAAATCTCAGGTTTTTCTTGGGGCCAATTTGTGAAAACAGGAAGGACATCAACTGGATGGTTTTGGGCCAGTAGTTCTCATACTTTGTTGCGACTCAGTATCAAACTAGACTTTGTTTGGAAGCTCAAAGTGGGGTTGGGAGCCCCAAGTACCCCCTCTCCATCCTACACCACAGCCCTGCTGGTCTTCCCAGCGCTCTGGGGACAGTTTGAAGACAACTAATCTAGTCCACCCTGGTCCACTTACAGCCAAGGACACCGAGGCATAGCTTCTTCTTAGCTGGCTGCAGGGACAGCAAGCCTACTCCGCCCCCAGCAGCCTACATGGCGGGGGACTGGTTTATTGGGTCATCTTATAAACTCGGCACGGGCAGCACAGAGTGGGTCTCGGGGGTGTCTGGGTCAGGGCATCCTCGGGTTGCCACCAGGCCTCTCTTTCTTCCTCTCCTCCCCACAGCCCACCTGTACCTGTTGGCCTGCACGGTGGCTCCATCAAACCCTACCGTACTCTCTCTCACGGTCAAGAACGTGGCTGCGGTTTTCTCCGGGCTGGCCTCTCCAGCTTAGTCAAAGGTCAGAATGCCAAGTGCCTCTTTCTCAGTTCCAGGATGGAGACTCTTGGGGACACCCTTGGATCCTATGCCCATGGCTGGGACCACTCGAAGCATCAGGGGACTGGGTCTGATGGCCCAGCCTTAGTCACAAACTCAGTTCAGGTCCTGGGGGGTTGATACCAGAACATTTGCAGGCAGCACAGTGATGACCCCTGGGAAAGCATGAAGAGTGGGACAGGCCCCCCAGTCCCCCTGTCCTAGGGTCCGTGATGCAGGGAGAGGAGTCAGCTTCAGAAGGCCTGGCCGGGGCCCCTGCTGGACCATGTGCTGCCCTTTGATCTTGGCAGTCCTGTAATCTCTCTGCCTCTTGGTGTCCCCAGCTACAAAACAAGGAGACCACTTCCCATCACACAGACTTTCTGTGATCATCAAGCAAGATAAGAAGTTAAGAAATGCTTAATAACTAAACCAGGGAATTCCCTGGAGGTCCAGTGGTTAAGGCTCCAAGCTTCCACTGCAGGGGGCATGGGTTTGATCCCTGGTCGGGGAACTAAGATCCTGCATGGGGACTTCCCTGGTGGTGCAGTGGTTAAGAATCCGCCTGCTAATGCCGGGAAACGTGTTGGATCCCTAGTACAGGAAGATCCCACATGCTGCGGAGCAACTAAGCCCGTGCGCCACAACTACTGAGCCAGTGCTCTAGAGCCTGTGAGCGACAACTACTCAGCACACGTGCCACAACTACTGAAGCCCACTCGCCTAGAGCCCGTGTTCCCCAACAAGAGAAGCCACCGCAATGAGAAGCCCGCGCACTGCAACGAAAAGTAGTCCCCACTCGCCGCAACTAGAGAAAGCCCACACGCAGCAAAGAAGACCCAACGCAGCCAAAAAAAAAAAAATTATCCTGCATCCCACATGCCACTTGGTTCGGCCAAACACACACACACACACACACACACACACACACACACACACACACACACAAACCCTAAACCACAACGAGGAGCACCTACAGCTATTGGTTGGGTTTTGGAACGGAGCCCCCTGACACCCAGTTTCATGACCTGGCCTTTCTACCAGGTCCCTGGATTCCCTTGCTGGTTCCTTCCAGAGCTCCTTAGGGCATGGGTTGGGGAAGAGTGCCCAGCTCAGCCCGGTGCCCTCTAGGTGAGCCTCTGACTCAGGACCCCAGTTGACAGGCCTCCTGGAAGCACCTCTTCCCTGGGACTCAAGTCTGGTTCCGAGCATCTTTATTTCTGGGGGCTGTGATTCTTATTTGGTTAAATAACACATTTTAAAAAATTGTTGTGATTCCATACTGAAGCTTCCCATATGGTTAATTGGAAGTGTTCTCACTAATATTGCAGGCTGTAAAAACTAATGAGGTAAACGGAAAATTTATCAAGTGCCACAGTTAGAAATTAACTTATTGCTTGATGCCATGCTCATGACTAATGAAGTGAGAGGAGCTCTTCATTTAAAGCGAGAATGGAGCCCTTGATTTTGGGGAAAATCCTTCTATTTGCCCCTCTCCATCTCTCTCTCCGCCTCTCCTATGTCATATATCAGATGAATATAACAAATGACCAGGCTAAGTCTAGATCATTTGAACACAGTATATGCCTTCAATTATGTACTACATCACCAATAATAACAATCATTAGCATTTATTGATGCTCGCTGCCTGGTACTTTGTAAACATTATGTCATGCGCTTCTCACATCAGGGCTGTAAGGGAGGTACTAGGATTACCCGTAATTCACAGACGAGGAAACTGAGGCTCAGAGACATTAGGTCGCACAGTCTTAAGTGGTGAAGCTTCAAACCCAGGTCTGATTCCAATATCCATGTGCATGCCAGTCAGTGATTCATTCATTCATTCACCCATTCAATCGATCAAAATGACAAAGGGGCATGGAGAGCCTATGAAGTGCCAGATACCACACTTTCTTGGAGACGCTGGGATGGAACAGGACAGGGATGAAGGATCTGGATGTAAATCTGGACCCCTCTGCCACTTGTTAGCTGTGGGAGGGCACTGGACCTTCCAGCTGGCTCTCCAGATTTACACCATCCTTCTGCACTCAGCTCCGTGCCCTCGGAGCCCACATTCATGGGCTCCCTTGCCCTCTGGCTTCTGATGGACTCTAGCTTATGGGAGGCACTGACCAGAGATGACATGGGAGGAGAGTCAGGGGGGTGGGTGTTTCTTCAGCTCCCTCCTCACTGGTTGCCAGGGGCTGGCTTTGCATCTTCCCGCACCTCCTCCCCCTCCGAAGATCGAAGTTCCTTTCCAGAGGTCTCTTGAATATACATACTCTCTGTGGATGCCCAAGGCCCTCACCCCTTGCTCCTTCAGGCCCAGTGGTGTCAGGGCTCCCTGCTGTCACTAGCCCGAAAGACGGTTTCCTTAAATCTTGCCTCCACTTGTGTGAATTGCTCCTTTAATAATCTCCCCTGAAATGACCACTTTTTTTTTTTTTTTTTGGCTGCACCACACGGCTCATGAGATCTTATTTCTCTGACCATGGATTGAACCTGGGCCCTTGGCAATGAAAGCAAGGAGTCCTAACCACTGGACTGCCAGGGAATTCCCTTAAATGACCACTTTAAGTGGTATCTCTTCCCAGCCACAATGTGACACAATGATTTCACTCAAGCTATTGGCTTGAGCTTCAGTTCCCTCACCTGTAAATTGGGGTAATAAAACACAGGAACTAATACGTGAAAAGTGCTCAGCACGATGCTCAGGAGATGGTAGATACTCAATAGATGCCAGCTTTTCTTATTGTTAAGACAGCATCCTGCCTTTAAGGGAAAACTGCACTGATTCTCACACTTCAGCTTCCAATGAAATCACTTGGGTCGCTGGTTAAAGGTGTAGGGTCCGGACGCAGCCCATGGGCCCGGGATGAGCTCTGCAGGTGACTGGCGAGACCCTTGCAGATGGACTGCTCCGGTGGGAGGGCCGCACTCAGGGAAGAAGCACGGAGCAGGGTCTTCATCGGAGTGAAGGCTGGTCTGGGAGGCTTTCTGGAGGAGCTGCGCTGAACTGAGACCTACACGGAAGCTGGTGGAGCAGGGCTGCTCCAGGTCTAGGACATGCCCGGAGGTGACAGGCAGGGGTGGCAGGAGGTGGTGAGAGATGGAGCTGTGGCTGGCCGTCCACTGCGGCTCAGACATCGTCCCTCAGTGAGCAGAGTCCCTGCGGGGTTTCCTCTGGAGAAGTGACCCAATGCAGGAGACCAGGAAAGTGCTTCTCCGAGTGTATGTCACCTGCCTTATTAAAAATGGCAGACTCCTGATTGCGGTCGGTGGCAGGCAGCGATCTGAACTTTGCCCAGAATTGAGGTCATTCTGGCCCACATTAGAATTCCACGTCCCCAGCACATCCCATGTCCTTCCTGAACCTGACTCCACTGGAGAACTGCTTGCTCCTCTTTCCTTTTCTTCTCTGCAGCTCATCCCCTTCTCCCACCTTCTCTTTCTCCTTCTGCATCAGCCTTCCTCCATTCTGCTTGCTGCCATCACCCACACTGTTCAGGGCCCTTCGCATGACCGCTTGCATCTAGGACCGTTAGTGGACCCCTTTGGCCACTAAATACCAACCTACACCCTCTGTTCTCAAATCTCCATGAGTCACAGCCTTTCTCTGACCTTGGCTCTGTCCCAGAGAAAGAACGTATCAAGGGCTGAGGACCAGAGTCACCATTAAAAGGGTCCTGCCAGTCAAATCACTCCCCAACTCTCTGCTCTTCCCTGTGCCTGTTGTGAGCTCATGGTAGAAAGGGTGAGAAGCAGGCTTACAGGCCTTGAGATGCCATCTCCCCTGCAGGCTCCTAGGGCACAGGCTGTGTCTGTGTCCTCAGATGTCCGGGTACGGTGTCTGGCTCGTTTGGTGTTTCTTCTGTGTCCGCTGAGTAAATGAAAGCAGACGGAGTGATCATTTTCAATTCAGTGAGGATGTCCTGCATCCTGAGCGTGGGCTAGGAACTCTGGGAAAGAGAGTGAGACCTGGTCCCTGACCCTAGGGAGCGAACAGCTTCGTGGTGGAGAGAAAACATCACACAGCGATCCAGCACTGTGTCGGCATAAATGCACAGACACTGACGCTCCCGCTCCCTGTCCATCCCTGAAGGCTTGGTTGTCATCACCTCCTCCCTGGACCACTCAGAACGGGTCTCCGTGCTGTTGGCTCCTCTCCTCCCCAGTCCCCCAGCACTTCTGGCCAGGTGAGAGTCCACCTGGATGAAGTGCAGTTCACAGCATGGCCCCCTCAAGTTTCGTGTTGCCCATTATTTTTGATAAACCGCAAATTGCCCACTTACACTGGCATTCGAGGCCCTTTTTTGGGGGGGAGCTGTGCCTCGTGGCTTGTGGGATCTTTGTTCCCCTACCAGGGATCAAACCCGGGCAGTGAAAGCGTGGAGTCCTAACCATTGGACCGCCAGGGAACTCCTTCAAGGCCCTTCTTACTTGTCCAGCTTTTCTTTCCAGTCCATCCTGCATCCTTTCCTCAACAAAGCCAAACAGGACTGCTCACCATTCTTGGAATTCTGATGCTCATTCCCACTCTCAACACTTTGCTCAGTGTTTCTTCTGCCTGGAGCATCATTTCTCCATTCTCTCCCTCCACCAGGATTTCCTCCCCACTCTTTAGGCCCCACTGCAAATGCTACCTTCTCCAGGAAAACTCCTGATTAAGCATATTAGGAGGACCTCTTCTACTTTAAAAATTTTAGGACTTCCCTGGTGGCGCAGTGGTTTAGAATCCACCTGTTAATACAGGGGCCACGGGTTCAATCCCTGGTCCGGGAAGATCCCACATGCTGCAGAGCAACTACGCCCATGTGCCACAACTACTGAGCCCACGAGCTGCAACTACTGAGCCCACATGCCACAACTACTGAAGCCCGTGCGCCTAGAGCCCATGCTCTGCAACAAGAGAAGCCACCACAATGAGAAGCCCGTGCACCACAACGAAGAGTAGCCCCTGCTCACCACAACTAGAGAAAGCCTGTGCGCAGCTACAAAGACCCAGCAGAAGAAGCAAGAAGAACTACAATCCTGCAGCCTGTGGAACAAAAACCACATTCACAGAAAGATAGACAAGATGAAAAGGCAGAGGGCTATGTACCAGATGAAGAAACAAGATAAGATCCCAGAAAAACAACTAAATGAAAGGGAGATAGGCAACCTTCCAGAAAAAGAATTCAGAATAATGATAGTGAAGATGATCCAGGACCTCGGAAAAAGAATGGAGGCAAAGATAGAGAAGATGCAAGAAATGTGTAAAAAAGATCTAGAAGAATTAAAGAACAAACAAACAGAGATGAACAATACAATAACTGAAATGAAAACTACACTAGAAGGAATCAATAGCAGAATAACTGAGGCAGAAGAATGGATAAGTGACCTGGAAGACAGAATGGTGGAATTCACTGCTGAGGAACAGAATAAAGAATGAAAAGAAATGAAGACAGCCTAAGAAACCTCAGGGACAACATTAAACGCAACAACATTCACATTATAGGGGTCCCAGAAGGAGAAGAGAGAGAGGAAGGACCCAAGAAAATATTTGAAGAGATTATAGTCGAAAACTTCCCTAACATGGGAAAGGAAATAGCCACCCAAGTCCAGGAAGCACAGAGAGTCCAATACAGGATAAACCCAAGGAGAAACACGCTGAGACATATAGCAATCAAACTGGCAAAAATTAAAGACAAAGAAAAATTACTGAAAGCATCAAGGGAAAAACAACAAATAACATACAAGGGAACTCCCATAAGGTTAACAGCTGATTTCTCAGCAGAAACTCTACAAACCAGAAGGGAGTGGGATGATATACTTAAAGTGATGAAAGGGAAAAACCTACAACCAAGATTACTCTACCCAGCAAGGATCTCATTCAGATTCAATGGAGAAATCAAAAGCTTTACAGACAAGCAAAAGCTAAGAGAATTCAGCACCACCAAACCAGCTCTACAACAAATGCTAAAGGAACTTCTCTAAGTGGGAAACACAAGAGAAGAAAAGGACCTACAAAAACAAACCCAAAACAATTAAGAAAATGGTCATAGGAACATACGTATTGATAATTACCTTAAACGTGAATGGATTAAATGCTCCAACCAAAAGACACAGGCTTGCTGAATAGATACAAAAACAAAACCCATATATATGCTGTCTACAAGAGACCCACTTCAGACCTAGGGACACATACAGACTGAAAGTGAGGGGATGGAAAAAGATATTCCATGCAAATGGAAACCAAAAGAAAGCTGGAGTAGCAATACTCATATCAGATAAAATAGACTTTAAAATAAAGAATGTTACAAGAGACAAGGAAGGACACTACATAATGATCAAGGGATCAATCCAAGAAGAAGATATAACAATTATAAATATATATGCACCCAATATAGGAGCACCTCCATACATAAGGCAACTGCTAACAGCTCTAAAAGAGGAAATCGACAGTAACACAATAATAGTGGGAGACTTTAACACCTCACTTACACCAATGGACAGATCATCCAAACAGAAAATTAATAAGAAAACACAAGCTTTAAATGACACAATAGACCAGATAAGATTTAATTGATATTTATAGGACATTCCATCCAAAAAAAGCAGATTATTCTTTCTTCTCAAGTGCGCACAGAACATTCTCCAGGATAGATCACATCTTGGGTCACAAATCAAGCCTCAGTAAATTTAAGAAAATTGAAATCATATCAAGCATTTTTTCTGACCACAACGCTGTGAGATTAGAAATCAGTTACAGGGAAAAAACGTAAAAAACACAAACACATGGAGGCTAAACAATACGTTATGAAATAAGCAAGAGATCACTGAAGAAATCAAAGAGGAAATCAAAAAATACCTAAAGACAAATGACAATGAAAACACGATGATCCAAAACCTATGGGATGCAGCAAAAGCAGTTCTAAGAGGGAAGTTTATAGCTATACAAGCCTACCTCAAGAAACAAGAAAAATCTCAAATAAACAATCTAAACTTACACTTAAATGAACTAGAGAAAGAAGAACAAACAAAACTCAAAGTTAGCAGAAGGAAAGAAATCATAAAGATCAGAGCAGAAATAAATGAAATAGAAACAAAGAAAACAATAGCAAAGATCAATAAAACTAAAAGCTGGTTCTTTGAGAAGATAAACAAAATTGATAAGCCATTAGCCAGACTCATCAAGAAAAAGAGGGGGAGGACTCAAATCAATAAAATTAGAAATGAAAAAGTAGAAGTTACAACAGACACCGCAGAAATACAAAGCATCCTAAGAGACTACTACAAGCCACTCTATGCCAATAAAATGGACAACCTGGAAGAAATGGACAAATTCTTAGAAAGGTATAACCTTCCAAGACTGAACCAGGAAGAAATAGAAAATATGAACAGACCAATCACAAGTAATGAAATTGAAAATGTGATTTAAAATCTTCTAATAAAAGTTCAGGACCAGATGGCTTCACAGGTGAATTCTATCAAGCATTTAGAGAAGAGCTAACACCCATCCTCCTCAAACTCTTCCAAAAAATTGCAGAGGAAGGAACACTCCCAAACTCATTCTATGAGGCCACCATTACCCTGATGCCAAAACCAGACAAAGATACTACAAAAAAAGAAACTTACAGACCAATAACACTGATGAATATAGATGCAAAAATCCTCAACAAAATACTAGCAAACAGAATCCAACAACACATTAAAAGGATCATACACCATGATCAAGTGGGATTTATCCCAGGGATGCAAGGATTCTTCAATATATGCAAATCAATCAATGTGATACACCATATTAACAAATTGAAGAATAAAAACCATATGATCATCTCAGTAGATGCAGAAAAAGCTTCTGACAAAATTCAACACCCATTTATGATAAAAACTCTCCAGAAAGTGGGCATAGAGGGAACCTACTTCAACATAATAAAGGCCATATACGACAAACCCATAGCAAACATCATTCTCAATGGTGAAAAACTGAAACCATTTCCTCTAAGACCAGGAACAAGACAAGGATGTCCACTCTCATCACTATTATTCAACATAGTTTTGGAAGTCCTAGCCACGGCAATCAGAGAAGAAAAAGAAATAAAAGGAATACAAATTGGAAAAGAAGAAGTAAAACTGTCACTGTTTGCAGATGACATGATACTATACATAGAGAATCCTAAAGATGCCACCAGAAAACTACTAGAGCTAATCAATGAATCTGGTAAAGTTGCAGGATACAAAATTAATGCACAGAAATCTCTTGCATTCCTATACACTAAGGATGAAAAATCTGAAAGTGAAATTAAGGAAACACACCCATTTACCACTGCAACAAAAAGAATAAAATACCTAGGAATAAACCTACCTAGGGAGACAAAAGACCTGTATGCAGAAAACTATAAGACACTGATGAAAGAAATTAAAGATGATACCAACAGATGGAGAGATATACCATGTTCTTGGATTGGAAGAATCAATATTGTGAAAATGACTACACTACCCAAAGCAATCTACAGATTCAATGCAATCCCTATCAAATTACCAATGGCATTTTTTATGGAACTAGAACAAAAAATCTTAAAATTTGTATGGAGACACAAAAGACCCCGAATAGCCAAAGCAGTCTTGAGGGAAAAAAACGGAGCTGGAGGAATCAGACTCCCTGACTTCAGACTATACTACAAAGCTACAGTAATCAAGACAGTATGGTACTGGCACAAAAACAGAAATATAGATCAATGGAACAGCATAGAAAGCCCAGAGATAAACGCACACACCTATGGTCAACTAATCTATGACAAAGGAGGCAAGGATATACAATGGAGAAAAGACAGTCTCTTCAATAAATGGTGCTGGGAAAACTGGACAGCTACATGTAAAAGAATGAAATTAGAACACTCCCTAACACCATACACAAAAATAATCTCAAAATGGATTAGAGACCTAAATGTAAGACCGGGCACTATAAAACTCTTAGAGGAAAATATAGGAAGAACACTCTATGACATAAATCACAGCAAGATCTTTTTTGATCCACCTCCAAAGTAATGCAAATAAAACAAAAATAAACAAATGGGACCTAGTGAAACTTAAAAGCTCTTGTGCAGCAAAGGAAACCATAAACAAGATGAAAAGACAGCCCTCAGAATGGGAGAAAATATTTGCAAATGAATCATCGGACAAAGGATTAATCTCCAAAATATACAAGCAGCTCATGCATCTCAGTATTAAAAAAACAAAGAACCCAATCCAAAAATGTGCAGAAGACCTAAATAGACATTTCTCCAAAGAAGACAAACTGATGGCCAAGAAGCACATGAAAAGCTGCTCAACATCACTAATTATGAGAGGAATGCAAATCATAAGTACAATGAGGTATCACCTCACACCAGTTAGAATGGGCATCATCAGAAAATCTACAAACAACAAATGCTGGAGAGGGTGTGGAGAGAAGGGAACCCTCTTGCACTGTTGGTGGGAATGTAAATGATACACCCACTACGGAGAACAGTATGGAGGTTCCTTAAATAACTAAAAATAGAATTACCATATGACCCAGCAATCCCAAAACTGGGCATATACCCAGAGAAAACCATAATTCAAAAAGACACATGCACCCCAATGTTCAATGCAGCACTATTTACAATAGCCAGGTCATGGAAGCAACCTAAATGCCCATCGACAGACAAATGGATAAAGAAGAAGTGGTACAGATATACAATGGAATATTACTCAGCCATAAAAAGGAATGAAATCGGGTCATTTGTAGAGACGTGGATGCATCTAGAGACTGTCATACAGAGTGAAGTAAGTCAGAAAGAGAAAAACAAATATCATATATTAATGCATATATGTGGAATCCAGAAAATGGTACAGATGAACCGGTTTGCGGGGCAGAAATTGAGACACAGAAGTAGAGAACAAACTTATGGACACCAAGGGGGGAAAGAGGCGGGGGGGTCGGGGTTGGGGATTGATGAATTGGGAGATTGGGATTGACATGTATACATTGATGTGTATAAAATGCATGACTAATAAGAAAAAAAAAAAGAAATAAAAATAAACATAAAAAAAGACCCAGTGCAGCCCAAAAGAAATAAATGAATAAAAATTTTAAAAAAAATTTTTAGTATAGGAATTGTAAAAAATGATAGCACTCCAAGTTGGCCAGCAGTCAGGAAGCAGACAATCTCTTACGTTGCCTGTTGAGTCTAACTTGATACAATCATTCAGAAATCCAATTTGGCATATGTATCAGAAGATTTTAGAATTCTCTCCTTAAACCCAGTAAGTCCAGTTGTAAGAATCTATATTATGGAACAAATCAGAAACGCTATCAGAGGCTCCTCTATAAGGAGATTTTCTGCAACATTACTTACACGTTCCCTAGAATCTAGACTTTAGAAGCTAGTGGAGAGAGTCATGGCTCCAGCACAGCCATGGTGAAATATGCACCACCTACAAACTGCATTTTCCAAGAGTGTCCATTGGCACGGGAAACTGCTTGTGATATGTGAATAATGTAGGCAATTTATAAAATATAAATATTTTATGTATGTACAAAGGCTGGAAGGAGACAGTTCAAAAGGTGGACGGTGATTATCTCTAGTTGGTGGTTTATAGATTATTTGAAATTTCTTCTTTATGTTCTTCTGTATTTTCCTAGCTTTCTATTTGTATTGCCTATACGATGGAAGATAAACTCCTTTCTCTTCCAAAGAAAGCACAGAGCTTTGTATATCTCTTATGGAGGAATTCTCCTGCTGTGATTTACAGTTTGGGGAGTACTTGTCCCCATTTTCTTACTAGATAATAAACCCCCAAAGGACATGCACTGGCTTAGTTAGCTCACTTTTGGGGCCTCTGAAAGCTGAGTTCATGTTTGGACATGGTAGGACTTTGCTAACTAGTTGAAAGAACGGGGTTGACTTTGTTTGAAACCAGCCCAGTGCCCTGGGGTGCCTGTGTCTTTCGGGAGGACACAGGCAGGATGGCTTGGTGTCGGGGAGGCGCTGACAGAGCACAAGTGTCCAGGGAAGGGGCCAGCAGCCCTTGGCGGGAGCTCAATTCTGGCAATTCCATTTACTCGTCCGGAAACGGTAACATAAATTGAGTAGATGCTTGCTGTACAAAATCTTTCTGTTCTTTAAGAACTTACTCTTGTTTTTGCTATTTTTATGTCTTGCTGATCTTTGGGGTCCATTTATAGACTGCTCTGGAGATTAAACTTCTGCCTTTTTTCCTTTTTTTTGGTTAAAACCCTCAAACTATGTCCCTCTTCCCTTTCTCTTTCATTTTTGTATTTTTGCTAACCTGATGGATCTGGTTGTATCGCCTCAGAACCTGGTGAAGTCGGAAATGGAACATGCATAGGCAAGCCTCACTTTATGGTGAAGCATTTTAAATAAATTTGCTACAAAGAAAATGAAGATTCCCCATGGACTTGAATAGTTCTCTGCCCTCTGCTCTCTTGGTGTTCCACTCATGAGACGGAGTCGTTGCTTCAAGTCACTCACTGTTCTGGATCCCAGGAGCAACCAAGTGTGTGTTTTTCTTTTGTTCATTCTCTGAAATTCTGAAGAAAACGAGCCTCCCACCCTCACCCCCACACCATCCCACCATTTCCCACCTCTCCCCGGCAATAGGCCTTACAGCTCATGCATTCATGAGCTCTGGGAAAACACAGAGATCACTGATTTCTGGATAGGTGGTCCTCCCTGCAGTGGGAGAAGCAAGCCTTACCCTGCCTTTTTGGGGAGGTGGAAGGAAATTGGATCCTGAGTGTTCTGGTTGGGGCACTTGTGAGATTTCTGTCCTGTCTGTGGGTCAGTTCCTCACTGTAACCACACCAGGGCAGTTGCTCAATTAGACCATTCGTGCCTGCATGCTTGCATTCACTCATTCATTCAATAAATGTTTATTGAGCACTTACTAGGTGCCAGGTGCTGCCATGGGCTACGGGGAGAAGTGACCCATGAAGGTAAACTGACTTCTGGCCTCATGGAATGGGACATGGGGACATGCACGGTCCCTCGGGGATGGGGGCATTCACCACAAATCACACAAATCATATTTTGGACGATGGAAGCACCGTCACAGGATCATGTGGACCTGAGGTCAAGGGCCTGTGTTCTGAATCCAGCTCTGGGAGTGGGTGGGCTCCTCCCTGGTAAAACAGGGATGATGCCAGCTGCTTTCTGAGGCACACAGGGTGCTCCGAGGATACAGAAGGAGGTTCACACCAACAGAGGCATTTTCATAAAGTCTTTGCCCTTTCCATGCCCCTCCCACTGCACTCTGAAGACATCTGCCTTGCCTTCCTGGATGGGATCCATCTGCGTGGGCTGCGGGCAGGCTGAGAAGGGCCCAGGCTTGGAGCCCCGGCTCGGCGGGAGTGTGGCAGGGGACCCGTCTGCTTGAGGCAGAGCTCAGCCACCCTGAGACTAGGAGCCGGAGCCAGGAAGAACATCGGGCTGCAGAGGCTCCCTGTCACAGACGCCTATGGAAGCTGCAGCAGCTGGAGGGTCGTCCACCCAAGGCCATGCTCAGGCCTCATGGGAAGGAGGCCTGGGGGTGGCAGGCCAGAGAGAGAGAAGGGAAGAGAGACAGAGTGCCTGCGTCCATGCTCACGGCCACACAGTGGTCAGAGCCAGATCTAAGATTAGAACGAGTAGGTTTCTGACTCCCAGACACATAGCCAAGCCCCAGACCCATGCTAATTCTTGGCAAAGCTCTTCCCACATTCCTCTCACTCAGATCCACCCTAGTCTGTCTCTGGGAATATTGTAGCTGTCATAATCGTTGTTCTAATGAGATACCCATCTGACGATCTATTAGTAAGGCATGTTGTTGACAGGAAATGTGCACTTGCCGTATTTCCCATTATATTGTCTATTTCCTGCCTCATTTTTCTTGGGAGGGCAGGAGTCATGGGAGATAATAGCATATTGACAGAAAGAGAAAGCAAGGGAGAGAGATCGTCGAAAGTGGGGGGAATGTAGCTCTATTTGACTGCAAAGGTTTCCAGCAGGAAATCCACACTCATTTCCTGTCGGCCTGCTCGAAACAGCATCTGCCCTTTCCTCCTTCCGCCCTCAAACAAATTGTCTCCTGGTCCTGGGAGGCCGAGCCTCTGGTCATCTGATGGAAGCCCAGCCTGCTGTGTTCTGGGGTCCATGGTCGGGGGAGACTCTAAGAATCCAGAAGAGGATGTGAAATGAACTCTATTCCTCACGCCACCATCAACAGGGCTTCGTGGAGGCTGGTGCAACACAAAGCCAGAAAGAACCTTGTCTTCTAGAAACTTCTTGCCCACTACCTTTTCTCTTTTGATTTCAAATTGCAAATAGTGTATCATCAGGAAAAAGTTCACTGACTGCTTGTGCAGATGCCGGTGGTAGGCCTGGAAATTGCGGTGAGGTGCTCTTCCTGGAGTGCCCGCACCTGTGGGAGGGAGCGGTTCTGGTTTGGCGTTCCTTTCGGGGACCCTGCCAAGGTTCGACCACACCCTGCACACATGTGCGAGGCTCTGGTTTTGCAGGGTCCTGGACCTTGCCAGTGTGGGTCCCTGGGATGGAGCGGGCTCAGAATGGGCCACGGATTTAGTGCCTCCGGCAGCAAGGATAAGGGATGGGGCCCCGACTCTGGCTTCCTCTCAGCCTTCCCTGTTTCCCACTCCTTTTGACCCAGAAATGCGGTGTAGCCACAGCTGGGAATGGCGCGAGAGGGAGAGAAAGGAGTAAATCTAGTTTGCCTGGAATTGTCCCGGTTTTAGCACTGAAGCTCAGGGAAACAGGGATGTCTGGTTACCTTACAAATGTGAACGATTGTTTGAACACACACACCCAAGCTAGTTCCCAGGGGTGTAGAAACAGGATCGAGACGGAAGAGACACAGATATTGACGCAAGTTATGGAAACTCTATTTAAACAGCCTTAGGCAAAAGGGAGGGTTGGCTGGCTCAGGTAACCCAAAGCAGAGGTATCTTGCTTCTTTCAGGCAGAGCTGGATGAATGGGGACAGACAGCTGCCTGCAGCTCCAGGCCTGCATTCCTGTGAGGACAGCGCCCCCTGTGGAAGGAGACCCTCCATAACCTCACAGGCCTGGCAAGGCTTCCGGAATCCAGTCTCCCTGCCTAACTGTCCAGGCTTGGATCACGCATCCGGGGGTGCAGTCAGCTCCACGTGGGTGAGGGTGGGGGCCGGTGGGTCCCCAGGGACTGCTGGGGTGCTCTTGCTGGAGGTGAGGATGCTGGGTGAGTCCAGACAACAGAGGAGCTGGTTCATCTGTCAGGACCCTGCCTTCCCCGACCCCCACCCCCGTCCAACCCAGGCCAGGCTGGGCCCACTCCTCTGTCCCCTCTTGGCACCCCGTTTCCCCTTGAAACATTTTCTCTTGAGACATTTTCCCTTGAAATTTAATTGTTCCTTCTGCCCTGTGAGCCCTCGAGGGCCTGGTGGACGGCAGTGATGGGCCTTTCAGTTCTCTCTCCTCCCAGGAGATTCTGAGTTCTGAACTAGGAAGGTTGTTTGCACTGGATGCCACGTGTCCTTGTATATTTATGTGTTTATCTGGCTTTTCCTTCTAAAGCTCTAACTTGAAGATTTAAATCGTGCTTTTAAGGAATGCCACTAACTCAAGATCTCTGTAAGGCCGACGGAGAAGGAAACAGAGAGATGAACACTTCAGACCACCCGGTGTTTACATGGTGCCGGGCCGTGGCTGGGGACACAGGGCTGGGAAGGACACCTGGCCCCTCTGACTCAGAACCTGTGACACGTACACATCTGAACCCGAACTGGAGGCCGTGGAGCTCTCGCCTGTCTGCAGCAGGCTCCCCCGTGGGCACACGCTGGCGTCTCAGCAGGAGCCATCCAGACCGGAGGCTGAGTTAGGGGCTCCCCAACCCTACCAGCTGCCTCTTTTTGAGCAGGTCACATGACTGTGGTCAGTTTACTGACTGGGCCCCCCCTGCCCCAGCACCGTGAAGGGGGAGACTCTCTGTCTGGTTCGCCGTTGTACCCCCAAGCTCAGTATGGTGCCAGGTGTGCAGTAGGCCCTTCATGCACACAATAACTACCACTTATCAAGAGCTTTAATTATGCTCTGTGCTAAGCACTTTACATCCATTATTTGATAGAATATTCACATGAACCCCATAAGATCAGGATCTTAAAAACAATTGTGGTAGAATATATGTAACAGGAAATTTACCATTTCAACACTTTTTGAGTATACAGTTCACTACCATTCATCTCAGAACTCTTTTCACTTTCTTAAATAGAAACTCTGTACCTATTAAATAATAACCCCTGTTTCCCCCTCCCCACACCCTGGCAAGCTCTATTCCTTTCTATCTCTATGTACTTGAGGACTCTACGTACTTCATATAAGTGGAATCACACAATATTAGCCCTTTTGTATCTGGCTTATCTCACTGAGCATATTGTCCTGAAGGTTCATCCATGGTGTAGCATGCTTCTGAATTTCATTCCTTCTTATGGCTGCATAATATTCCATTGCAAGAATGCACCATATCTTGTTCTTCCATCATCTGCTGATGGAACCTTGAGTGCTTCCATTTTGTGGCTATTGTGAATAAGGATCAGGATTTTAAAAAAAAATTTTTATTAACATTTATTAAACAATATAAAAGGAAAACGTAAAAGCAGAGACTGAGAACAATACAACTAGATGAGAAAATGGGATATAGAAAATAAAATGAAAAGAAGAACATGGAAGTAGTAAGAATTATGGATACATCCAGCAAAAGAATTGCAACCAGAGAACTAACAGATGAAATGGTTAAAATAATAAAACAGGCTGATGAAAAGGAATGAAATAATGCCATTTGCAGCAAGATGGATGGACCTAGAGATTATCATACTAAGTGAAGTAGGTCAGAAAGAGAAAGACAAATACTGTATGATATCACTTACATGTGGAATCTAAAATACGACACAAATGAACTTATCTACGAAACAGACTCACAGACATAGAGAACAAACTTGTGATTGCCAAGGGGGAGTGGAGTTGGGGGGGATGGAGTGGGAGTTTGGGGTTAGTAGATGCAAACTACTATATATAGAATGGATAAACAACAAGGTCCTACTGTATAGCACAGGGAACTATATTCAATATCCTGTGATAAAACATAATGGAAAGGAATATGAAAAAGATGTATGTATATGTATAACTGAATCACTTTGCTGTACAGCAGAAATTAACGTGACATTGTAAATCAACTATACTTCAATAAAAAATAAAATAAAATAAAACAGGCTGAAATGGTATGAATGTACCACCAATGTGTGATTTTAGGTAGAGCTGATAAAAAAATAAAAACCACATAAGTCACAAAGGGGATAATAAATTAGCACTACCAGTTAAGATAATAGAAGGTTTCAAGTAAAAGTAGATATAATGTCTAGAAAATCTCACCTACTTTTGTCTTCCCAAGTTTTCCTCCAAGATTCCTTAGGCTACTACCCTCAGAACACAGACCAATATTCCCTGACTCTGTTTTATGCCTTAAGCTTTCTAAACTACAGCCATCAACGCACGCTCCTCCAAATTCTTTCTTCCAAAACAGCAAAAGTCATGTGGTTTCCCTCGCTTAGGGTCAGAAATTTTAAAATCTTCATTTCACAATAAAGGACATAGAAGCTGAGAGAAAGCAATTTTCCCAAGTTACCTCAAGTCACAAAACTGGTCAGTGCCAAAGCAGGTCATAACTCCAGGCCTATAGGGGGCTGCTGGACCCTACTTCCTCCCGTTCATTGAATGAATGAGGGATAACTGAATGAATTAGACCTTTAGGAAGGTACTAAATTGTATTAGTAAGGATCACACTAGCTGCTGTAACAAACAAACCACTAAATTTCCATTGGCTTGGCAGTGAAACAGAAGTTCACTTCTCGTTTATGTCAAGGGCAGTGTGGGTGGTCCCAGGTTGGTGGGGCTCTTTCTCCTCAGGGTTCTTAGGTGTTGTAATTCCACCATCCCCACAGGGCCTGGGACTCCTCTGCCTCCAGGCATGGGAAGGGGAGAGAGACTCCGGAAGAAGCCCAACTGCTTCTAAAAAACTGTGGCCTGGAAGTGACCACAGTTCCACTCACATTTCACTGGCGTAAACCAACCCCGCGGCCATGCCTGAAGCAAGGAGGCTGAGAAATGTGGTTTCCAGCTGGGCTGTTGTCCAGCCACCTCTCTACCTCTGGAAGCAGTGGGGGTGAGGGTGAGGATGAACTTTTTGTCGAATCACTTCTGAATCTGTCACACCGAGTGCTGTAAAATTCAAGTGGGTAATGCATAAAGAAGCTCGAAAAACACTTGTGTGTTCAGGTGGTTAAGGCATCAGGGGAGCAGACCCATAATTGGGATGCAGATCTGCCTCTGATGGTTAATCTCACTTTACAGCTCCCCCAATGTCATGGGTTATCTGGAAGGTTATTTCATATACCCACCTCAGTGTGGAAGCACATTTCCATAGACAGTAGATAAAGATCTCTTAACCTTGTATTTTCCCTCATATCGTCATAAATAGCTTATGCAATGCCATTTCAGTGAGCCTGACAGTTTCTACAATGAGATCTGGATGCAGCAGCATATCTTCTTGTTATATATAAGAAAGAGTGACAGCATTCATCGTTTACAGTGACATCAATGAAGTCTGCTTGCAGAGGTTCCCAATCCATCCATTCATAATACCTTTTATGACTTTAGGCTTTTAAACACGACACTCCGGTCTATTTTTCAAATGCACTACCATTATCAGCTCAGGGAGCCATTCTTCAATATTTCATTTTCCTAAGAATATCTAGAATATCTTAATTTTTATGAGGCTTCTCCATGGGGTAAGCTGTCAGGTATGACTTTATTGTGAAAAAGGGGTTGGGGGGACTGCTGCCAGATTATCCTCTCACCTGTGATGCCTGGGGGCGTGTTTCCCGTTTTCTTCCTTCCTGGAATGCTCCCCACATAAAGGCCCCATAAGAGATGTGGTTCCCGAGCGCAGCTGCCCACTCTGAATGGGGAAATTAGAATGGTGAGAAGACAGCAGTTAGAACAGAGACTGGGGGGGACGTCCCTGGTGGTCCAGTGGTTAGGACTCCACGCTTCCACTGCAGCGAGCACAGGCTCCCTCCCTGGTCGGGGAACTAAGATCCCACATGCAGCCAAGAAAAAAAAAGGAACACAGATCGGGTCTTATTGTCAGTTAGCCTCAACCTTGAGACGTAGTAGCTCTTCCAAGTCCATGAGTTTGACACCTGGAGAACGGGGCCTCCACCCAAGGCGAAGCAGAGTTCTCGTGTCAACAAGGGTTCAAGGCAATGAAAGTCCTCTCTGCTACCCAAGAGACCCAACTGTGATTAGAAGAGCCCTCTGGGTTCCCAAGGAGGAGACCATTTGGACACATCTGGCCTGGCTTCTTAATGTTGCATCGCTATCCTGGTGCCACCAAATCTCCCTTGGTCACCGGATCCTGACTTCTTTCTTGCAGGTAGATCTTCTACTAGGGTTGGCAAGATCCATTTTAGATTTCATCCTAGTGGATTGCGAACAATCTCTCTCCACCCGTGAATTGCTCAGACAGGCTGTGGGCGGTGGAGACCCTTCCTGACGTGACACAGGAAAACTAATGTCGGATATTGACTTAGGGAAGGAGGGGGATGAGCAGCCTGAGACTGCCCACAGCCAGCAATCCGGGGCATGTTACAAACATGCCAGTCACTCCAAGGAGGAGAACATTTGACCTAATTTAGCAACAAAAAATCCTCTCCCTCACACGCACTTCTCTAATTACAAATGAGATCCTGATAGGCTCAGCAAGGGTAAATAAAATTGATTCTCTCCACATAGTATTGGAGATGATAAATGTGTTCAAGAAAGGGCTTCAAAAGCCTGCTTGCTGATTAGGAAAGGCAAAATCATTGTGAGATAGTGACTAATAGATGGAAGGAATCACGGCAGAATGGGTCTCCTTGCAGAAATGTCACAGGTCTGATCTTTCTGAGATAATTACCATCAGATGTCTGTGAGTTTCACGTCTGCCCTTCAGTTGATGGGGGCATGGCAGGGCTCACACATCGACTCTGCTCGGGGTGGTTCTGGCTTTCTCTCTGTTTGAAGCCTGTCGTAGAGCTCCTCTGGTTTCTTAATAGCAGTGACTGTGCCCCATTCATTTATTCCCTGGTGCCCAGCAAGATTCTTTGCACAGAGGAGGCGTGCTGTGTGGGATGTTACATGTAACGAACAGGATAAAGTACCTAGTTTGACCCACTGTAAATTGCTGATATTTAGCTATTTTTAAAATTAGAAAATAGCAATTTCATATGGTTCCACCATCTATGTATTTGTTATTTATTACTGCATAATAAATTACCCCCAAATTTAGCAACTAACATTTATTACCTCATAGTTTCTGTGAGTCAGGGATCCAGGGGCCTCTCTCTTAAGGTCTCTGACAAGACTGCAGTTAAACTGTTGCCAGGGCTTCGGTTTCATCTGAAGACTTGACTGAGAGGGGATCCGCGGCTCAGCTGCAACGTCAGCTCTCACGTAGCTCTTGGTAGGAGCTGATGGAGTGAAGGCCCAAATTCCTTGCTGGCTGTTGGCTGGAGGCCGCTGCCAGTTCCCCACCATGCTAACCTCTCCACAGGGCTGCCTCATGACATGGGACCTGGCTTCCCCCCCTGGCTTGAGCAGTGGGGGGGAGAGAGCCCAAGGTGGAAGCCACAGTCTCTTTATAACCTAACCTTGGTTAAGTGACATTTCATCACCCTTGCCAAGTTCTGTTTGTTCGAAGCAAGCTTTCCAGCCCAGCCCACACTCAAGGGGAGGGTATTACACAAGGGTGTGAAAAGCAGGAGTTGGGGGGCTTGGGGGCTCCTCCATCTGAGGAGTTTCCTACTACAGTGTGTGACACCCCGCACAGAGTCTGGCACACAGATCTTGAGATGGTAGTTAAAGAAGATTAATAAAGGGAAAGAGGAAGAGCACTAAAATTGTTTCCATCTGCATGTTAATTCAATTGGAATACAATTTGTTTCTCTTTAGAAATGGTGTGGATAGAATAATCCGTAATAAATGCCCAGCAGCAACAGTTCCAGAGAATCCCTTTCCTATAGAATGCCTTTGGCCTGCTCTACCTCGTACTCTGGGATCTGTTGTTGTCAGCAGGTTCTGAGCATCTGGCCTCTGGGAACACAAACTTGTTGCTTGAGGAGTCTTTCAATGCCTGAGGCCAAAGCCTGAGACATGGGGGCTGCAAAGTGCAAATGAGGACAAGGATGGGGACTTCTAAAGAGATAAACGAGGGCTGAGTTGCCTGATCTTGTAACAGGGGGAGGCGGGTAGGCAGTACTACCTTTAATCAGAAGTTGCAGTTCAGGGACAGGCCTTTCTGGGAGAAGATGCTGGAGGGTGGAGGGAAGAAAGGGAAGGAGCTTGGCACCTCTGAAAGCACCTGCTTTGCCCTTGACCCTGGTTCATATCAAGGAAGAACTGTCTGGGGTGGAGCTGGTTGGAGTAAATGAGTTAGAAAAACCATTGTGGTTGATGGTTTGGCACCTTTTAAGCCACTATTTATTGAGTACTTACTATGTGCCAGGCTCTGTGCCAAGTTCTTCAGAGCAAGAACTCTCTTTTATGCTCTCAACAGTGATAGGAAGTGAGAGCTGTTGTTTCCCTTTTCCAGGTGAGGCTCAGAGTAACGAAGTACATGGCCCAAGGTCACCCAGAGTGAGACTGCAAACCCAAGTTCATCTGAGATGTTCCGGGAGGGCAGAACTTCCCACAAACTTTCTTTTTTTTCTTTTTCTTTTTCTTTTTTCTTGTTGGCTGCATTGGGTGTTTGTTGCTGCGTGCGGACTTCCTCTAGTTGCAGCGAGCAGGGGCTACTCTTCGTTGCGGTGCGCGGGCTTCTCATTGTGGTGGCTTCTCTTGTTGCAGAGCACGGGCTCTAGGTGTGCAGGCTTCAGTAGCTGTGGCAGACGGGCTTCAGTAGTTGTGGCACACGGGCTCAGTAGTTGCGGCTCATGGGCTCTAGAGCACAGGCTCAGTAGTTGTGCACGGGCTTAGTTGCTCCGCGGCATGTAGGATCTTCCCACACCAGGGATCGAACCCGTGTCCCCTGGATTGGCAGGCGGATTCTTAACTACTGCGCCACCAGTGAAGTCCCTTCCTGCAGACTTTCAGCAGTGGTGTCCCTGAAGAGATCATGGGGGTGTCCTGTGGGTGCCTGGACTGTCCCTCCTGGAAGCATTATCTTCTCTGGCCTCTTAAATTTGAGTTACCTTCTTGCTGATACCTTCAATCACAACTGACTGAATCCCTACTCAAGAGCATGCACCAGGTGGAGCCATGTAAGCAGTGGGGGCGTGAGGTGCTCTGGGAAGCCATGGAAGATCAGCAAAGGAGAACTGGGCTGGAAACGACTTCTCTTACCAATTGGGTGACCCACGTGGGCCCCTAACCTTCCTGAGATGATAGTTTCTCATTTTTCTAATGGCAACAATCATACCCATCCTAAGGTTGATACCAACAGGTTTCCTTGCCTGTGGTATCAGCCTTAGGATGATACCACAGGCAATGAACAGGACCCTTGTGGATGGAGGCAGCCTCCTGGAGTCTTGGGTTGGAAAGGACTTGGAGTTTGATTCCAGGCTCCACTGGAAGGAGTTCTGGCACTGACTAGTCATGTCTGTCACAGGTGAGGGAAGGTAGTAAGGTTATGTACACTTTGGCTTTTTTCAACACTGTTTGAAGGTTTCCTGTGAGGTTTAAATGTGATGATGCAGGTGAAAGTTCCTCATACATAGTTGGTACTCAATAAACATCTAATATTTTTCTTTTGATTCATTCTGATACAATTGATGATCAAGCTGGCATCTCAATTGGAAAGTGCTGACTGGCTTATAGTAGATGCTCAATAAGTACCCCTGGAGTGTTGACAGGATTAGAGGCCCACCCAGCCCTTCCTGAGTCCACAATGACCCCCATCATGGATCCCCGTACCCACACAGCTGGCAAAGGTAACAAATCCAGGAGTCCAGGGCTGCCCAAGCAAAGAGATGGAAACGGCATCAAAACGGCAGAAGTATTAAACTTGGTGTATTTACACCCATAAGTGCTTCGCTGTCATCAGGAGCAGCCTCTTCATGAGATATAAGTAATTTGTGCAGGCTGATCCCGGTTTTCTCATTAATATGCAAATGAGGCATGCCAGTTGTTAGGTTAGAAGAAAGCTGTCATGTTTATTGTGACAGATTTAATGGATGTGTTTGGATTGTGCATTCAATGTGTTTTCAAGAGCATGTCTTATCTTTGTTTAGGCAGTAAATCAAAAATGTAAACAACAATTCATTAGCATCTGTCAGAAGCTCAAAGCCACATTGTTTCATTTGACAATCTTCCCAGAGGTGGGAAAAAAATCCTATATCTGACTTATTCAAGATTAGTTAGAAATTGCACTGGCTTTGCCCCTTTTTGCTCAGCAATGTGGAAACAGTAATTGAAGAACGTCGGCTCAGCTCGGAGAGCTTTGAGGGTCGTGGGGACACAAGCGGGCACAGACAGCTCCATCCCAAACACCTTGGCACCTTGCGGTGACCTGGAAAAACTCGGGGCCTCAGTGCACTACGGAGACCAGGGTCCGGTTGGAAACAAAATCACTTAGAGGCACACTGCCTCATTCCACAGGACATCTGAAGCACCCTGCTAGAAGAAAACAATGGGACATAGACAGATATTTAAAAATGAAAAATAGAATTTGGGAATCACAGAAAATGCAGACAGAGGAACGGGAAAAGACTAAGGGGAGAAAATCATTCAGATCTGCAAGTTCCATTCTTCCATATAGTTTTAAAATTTGGCCTGCAGACTTAGCTCTGAGCTTCCTGGGGGCCAAAGCAAAAAGAGGGACATTTTATGGAACTTCCCTGGTGGTCCAGTGGGTAAGACTCCACACTCCCAATGCAGGGGACCTGGGTTCGATCCCTGGTCAGGGAACTAGATCCCACATGCATGCTGCAACTAAGAGTCTGCATGCCACAACTAAGAAGTCCACATACTGCAACTAAAGAGCCCGTGTGCCGCGATGAAGATCCCATGTGCCACAACTAAGACCTAGTGCAGCCAAAATAAAAATAAATAAATAAATATTAAAAAAGAGGGACATTAAAAATTTTTTTTAATGTATTTAACTTTGTTCTAATGTATTATTTATTTTGAAGAAGTAATATATACACATAGTACCAAGTTTTAGAAGTACAAAATGAAATGTATTCAAAAGCAATTCTCCCTCTCACCTCTGTTTTCAGCATACTAATCCCCCTTCAGACTACACCTTATGCCAGTTTCTTGTATTCTTTCAGAAAGAGCCTATGAGTTTATAAACAAATGTATGCATGTTCTTTTTTCTCTATCACACAACTTGTAGCATACTCTAATATTCTTTTATATGATTGTTAAATTTATTAATATATTTCAGACATCTATTCATTTCAATACATATAGAGTTGCTATATTTTTAAAATTGCAAAACATACTTTTGAAGGAATGTGCCAAAACTGAGCTAGTTCCTTATTGATTGGTTAGTCTCATTAGTATCAAATAACATTATTGACAATGTTGTGTTGATACATTGTGCAGTCTTCACTAGTTGTACCCTGTATCTGGGTACAACTAGTGAAGCAACTGTATCTGGAAGCTAATATCTAGCAATGGTACTTGAGAGAAGTGGCTTTTTACATTTTTAATTAAAAAAAATTTTTAAAACATCTTTACTGGAGTATAATTGCTTTACAATGGTGTGTTAGTTTCTGCTGTATAACAAAGTGAATCAGCTATATGCATACATATGTCCCCATATCCCCTCCCTCTTGCGTCTCCCTCACACCCTCCCTATCTCACCCCTCTAGGTGGTCACAAAGCACAGAGCTGATCTCCCTGTGCTATGCGGCTGCTTCCCACTAGCTATCTGTTTTACATTTGGTCGTGTATATATGTCCATGCTACTCTCTCACTTCGTCCCAGCTTCCCCTTCCCCTTCCCCGTGTCCTCAAGTCCATTCCTTATGTCTGAGTCTTTATTCCCGTCCTGCCCCTAGGTTCTTCAGAACCATTTTTTTAGATTCCATATATATGTGTTAGCATACGGTATTTGTTTTAAGAGGGACATTTTAAATTTTAAAATTCACTCTGTTTCAAAAAAGGGGGGGAAAAAAGGGAGGGCATACTACTTAGAAGAAATGCATCTTTCCATGAGACTCGTCTCTCTAGCTTCACAGCAGTGCTACCAAACCGAGCAGCCCAGGGCCGGGCGCAGTGGTGCGTTGCTTTAACATCCTCTGGCCGAAGCAGAGGATCTAACACCCAAGTACAACTCACCCTTCACCTAATTTCTTCTTTCTCTCCTGGCTTTACACCTGTCCTTCAACTTTCTTTTCTTTCACAGGCAAGCTTCTGGGAAGTCCTGGTTCCGTCCCTCACCTTCCTCTGAAGACCTCACTGACACCCCCGCCCCCAGCCTCCTGGGTGCTGGCACAGTGGACACCTTGTCTATATTTGCAGGGCCTGGGCTTCCCCCTCCTTCCTCTGGCAAAGTTCTCTTTCTCTGACATCACATTTCTGGTTTTCCTTCATTCTCTGAGGGCTGCTCTTGGTTGCCGGCCCCTCTTCTAGGCCCTCTTGCCTCTTTCCCCATCTGCAACTTGGCTGGGTCTCTCTCACTTGTTCTCTCTTCTGGGTTTCTGCCCCGCATGCCCAGGTGTGCACTGGGACCCCTAAGCTGGCATCGCCGCTGCTCCAGCACCTCGGCTGGAGCCTGGAGGCATCTGGTCTCCTCACTCCCCGAGGTGCCCACACCTGTCTCACACAAAGCTCCTCTGCAGTCCCACGGCCCTTGCTCACCTGGACTGTGGCACAGCCTTTCCTGCACCCTGACCAGAGCCCCCTCAGTTTCTTCTCTGCTCTAGAGGGAGATCTTTCCAAGATGCCCATCTGAGCGGGCCCCTTTACAATAGGGCAGTGGTCCCTTCAGCCTTCAGGAGGCTCTGGGTCCCCATCTTGCTCTGTGAGCTCTGCAGAGCCAGTCACCTTCTCATGAATCCCCGGCACTCCAGTTGCGACCCCCAGCTTACTCTGCACCTGGATGCAAACTGTCCCTTCTCCCTGGTCACCTCCTGGACCTTGTACTGTCCTCACTGACCTTGAGCCTCTGTCTGAGTCTCTCCTCCTCTGAGAAGCCTTCCTGGGCACCTCCCTGGGGCCCACTCCGTCTGTCCCAGGATCGCAGCTTCATTGCCTCTTCTCCCCCAGAGAGGCCAGGACTTTCTCACATCTTTAACTGCCCATGCTCTAAACCAGCGGCCTGCTGCCCGTTTTTGTGCGAGCGGAGAAGTGTTTTTACAGATGAACATTAGCAATCAGTATGACGATAAGGAACAATAACTTTGAACCTCATTTAAGCAAAATGCTATCCTCCCAAAAAAGAATTCCTTTCTTCTCAGTAGTAGACCTGTGTTACAAAAATATGCCAAAAATTCATCAATAAAAAATGTGGAACTTTGTTTTTTCTCTTGTTATATATGTCCCTATATAATATCCTTGATTTTACCTCTTGGCCCATAAAGCCTAAAATATTGACTAGCTGGTCCTTCACAGAAAAAGTGTGCTGCCCCCTGGTCTAAGAGACACTTGAAGAATGTGACACTGATGGTGTCTGTCACTTTGCATCTTAAAACCCTTAGCTGGTTCCGCATCTTCTAAGGACAAAATCCAGCACTTTGCTCCCTGCCCCAGCCTCATGGCTCCTGCTATCTTTCTCCCACCTTCTGCCTTCAGGAACATCTCCCGGGACATCAAAATACTGCACATTTCTCACACCCGAGCCTTCCCGAAAGCCGTCCCCTCCCCCTCCAACACAACCCCTCCTGGCTAACTTGCACTCATCTCAGCTCACACACCTGGTCTTCTGGGAGCTTCCTGAGTCCCTCGGGTTGGAGCTGGGTGCCCTGCCCGTTAATCCATTGCCTCTGTCTCCATCACAGCACCCGGCTCTCTCTACGGTCCTGTTTACTTGCCTTTCATCCCCACCTGCACCCCCATAGCCTGTGGGTTCTGTGCAGGAAGCAACTGAGTCTGTCCCATTCCTTGCTGCCCTGCACATAGACGAAAATGACCTGTTGAGTGAATGAATGAGTGAAGGCAGAGTTCCGAGGCTGAGGCTGACCCAGGCCAGTCAGAGGACTGGAGTGGCAGCCCATCTTTCAGGCAAACTGTAGGTCAAGTTGCCTGCGGTTCGCTGATTGGTGATCAGGCAGGTCTGAAGGTCAGTTCTCCAGTAATGCTGGCAGGATGACTACCTTTGGAAACAACTTGAATTGTTTCTGGACTTGAAGTACCACCAGCACCTAGAGGGAGAGGACCCAAGTTCCAGCGAAAGCCCTTTGCACCTTCTGCAATTTGCCCAGGACATTTCTATGCATTGGGATGTCTCATTCTGGTCAAGGCTCTCTGGCAGGAGTCAGGGTGGACATGTTAAGCCCAGCTTGCAGAAGGGGAAGCCGAGGCTTGGAGGGGTGCAGCAGCCTAGCTGGGCTGACTGGCTTGTTAGAACTGAGGCCAGAAACCAGCTTCCTGGACTCCTGGCCTAGCACCCCTTCCATCCTCATGCCCTGCTAAATGCTGCTGGAGAAAAATCTCCCCACAGTTCCTAGAATTAGAAACGGCACTCAAGGTGGTTTCTGGCTCATACAGTTTGCTTTCCTCCTTTGCTGCAGGTTCTCCCAAACTGAGCTCACGTGGCTCCGCTGACAGTGTGACAGAGGCCTCGCCACTCACCCCAGCGGAAGCGGGGTCCACAGGTAGGGACCCCTTTAACGCTTGACCACCTTTCTCTCTAGTGCCTTAACTGGTCCTTGAAGAGCATTTTCCAAATCTGCCGTCTACTGAACACTAGACCCCAGCAACAGGCTACCAAGCGAAAACATCCTTAGTGCAACCAGTTTGGAAAATGTTGCACACCCCCCGCCCCTCCTAGACATAAACGCACGCATTAGCCTGTGAGAGGGACCCACACCTCAGCGGGACCGCCTGTAAACCACTGTCCTAGCCCCCCACCCCTCCCTGCCACCGTCTAAGGAAAAAAGTCTACTGATCTGCCCAACTCCCCTGTTCTGCTGTCAAGCAATCGTGAGGTGAGAACTGGAAAGAGCTGGAAAAAAGCTAGGCGGGCGAGGTTAGGAGGGGCTCAGAGACACTCATGAAGAGGAAAAGAGATCAGAGGGCCCACTGGGGACGGAATGTGGGGAAGCGAGTGTAGGGTGACAGAGGAAGAGGAGCAAGGAGAGCGAAAGAGACTTTGAGGGAGAGGCTGCAGCGGGAGAGGGCAAGAGGGAGGCTCTGCGGAGTATTTGCCACACGTGTTCCGCAGGTACCCCGCCTCTTCGACTTCCAGTAGAGAGTTAAACTCCTCCCTCCCTTTCTCCCTTCCTTCCGTCTTTCCCTCCTCCCTATGTCAGACCACTGTTGCCCTTTGAGTGTGACTGGTCCCAAAGTGGCCTGACCTTGGTCCTGAGCAGTTCTGCTACAGAGAAGCCTGGCTGGCTTTTGTATCCCGGCATTGTTTCCACTTGGTTGATAACTGAACACCCGCTGACGCCTCACAGGACCAAGGGCCACGGTCTGGGAAGTGGTCCTCTGGAATCACCCTCCCGTCGTTCCAGCCACAGCTGCTGCTGCCCCGACCCTCGCTCAGCCAGCCCTTCCTTCCCCCTGGGGTCCCTCCACCTCTGTATCTTCCCTCCTCTCTCCTGGCTGCTTCTTATCAATCACGATGCCCACTTCCGTCCTGCTCACAGCACTGTCTACACTTACCACCTGCATATCCTCCTTCTCCATTTTCCCTCCAACTCCCTGCAGTCTGGCTTTTGCTGTCTTGCTTCATTCAAACAACCCCAGCACAGGCTGTGATTGCCCCTTAATTGCCGAGCCCAAGGCTCTCCCCAGCTCTTCTCTCCCGTGACTAACTGCCATCTCAAACCTGCCTTCCTTTTTTTTTTTAGTTTTATAAGGAACCTCCATACTGTTCTCCATAGTGGCTGTATCAATTTACATTCCCACCAACAGTGCAAGAGGGTTCTCTTTTCTCCACACCCTCTCCAGCATTTATTGTTTGTAGATTTTTTGATGATGGCCATTCTGACCAGTGTGAGGTGATACCTCATTGTGGTTTTGATATACCCTGAGAAAACCGTAATTCAAAAAGTCATGTACCACAATGTTCATTGCAGCACTGTTTACAATAGCCAGGACATGGAAGCAACCTAAGTGTCCATTGACAGATGAACGGATAAAGAAGATGTGGCACATATATACAATGGAATATTACTCAGCCATAAAAAGAAATGAAATTGAGTTATTTGTAGTGAGGTGGATGGATCTAGAGTCTGTCCTACAGAGTGAAGTAAGTCAGAAAGAGAAAAACAAATACCATATGCTACACATATATATGGAATCTAAAAAAAAAAAAAAAAAAAAAGGTGGTTCTGAAGAACCTAGGGGCAGGACAGGAATAAAGACGCAGACATAGAGAATGGACTTGAGGATGCGGGGATGAGGAAGGGCAAGCTGGGACGACGTGAGAGAGTGGCATGGACTTATATACACTACCAAATGTAAAACAGATAGCTAGTGGGAAGCAGCTGCATAGCACAGGGAGATCAGCTTGGTGCTTTGTGACCACCTAGAGGGGTGGGGTAGGGAGGGTGGGAGGGAGATGAAAGAGGGAGGAGATATGGGGATGTATGTATACGTATAGCAGATTCACTTTGTTATAAAGCAACAACTAACACACCATTGTAAAGCAATTAGACTCCAATAAAGATGTTAAAAAACCCTGCCTTCTTCTAGGAGTCCCTCTTTCTGGCTGCAGTGACTCCTCCCTCCCAGGCTCCTGTCCCACAGCTGCCTCTTTGTGCCTCTGACCTAGACCCTCCTCCTGATGCCCTCCGTTTAGTCTCTTGCGGGGGGGGGGGGCCTCTTCCTCACAGATGAGCCCAATCTAGGATCCCGCCATGTCTTCTAAGATCAGCTGGTCTGCTGAGCCCCCCACCCCGGACTCCTCAGACTCAGCACCCTCCTATCTGAGTCCTCACCCCACCGGCAGCATCTAAGAGGCTTTGATGCAACCCACCCCTCCCTTGTCCTGTTCTCAGCCTTGAGCTCAGGGTCACCATCTCCAGAAGACTCCCTGAACTGCATGTCGGTGCCTGTGTTCCCCACTACCTGAGCACTGGTCCTACTCTCAGGGGCCCTGTGACTGTCTCCCCTGGAGGCTGGGGCCGTGCTCTCATCTCGTCCCTGCAGCCTGGCACATGGTCCACACCCAGTGGCTTCCAGCCCCCTGCTCCCCCTTCTTCCTCTGAACAATCTTTCCTTCATGTCCAGCTGTCTGAGGTTTCTGGGTCTCAGCCTGATGGACAGAGGTGCAGGTGGGCAGAGGAAGTTGTCAGGTGGGCTCTGGAGAGCCGAGGCTGGGTGCGGGGGTAGGGCACAGGCTGGAAGACTGTGGACACTGTTTGCAAGGCTGCTGCACAACCTGAAACCCCAGGCAGTGGCTGAAGCTGAATGAGATGCCCCAAAGGTGGAGTGGTCCACAGCGCTGCCTTCTCCCTGACTGTACCTGAGTCGAACCCTGCCCTCTCCGAGGGAGTAGGGAGTCACAGCGGCTTGGGGCCTGGGCCTGGCGATGGGCTAAAGGAGAGGAAGGCTAAGAAACTTCACTTCCTACCCTCATCAAGATTTAAAACGAAGCTAAAAGGGTACATTAACCTTCCAGCACCACTCGAAATCTGGCTTCACATTTAGTGGGAGTTAAAGTAATTGATGAACTTGTACTCGAGACGTAGGTTCCCGTAAATAAAAAGCTATGAGCTCTAAAAATAACACAGGTTTTTTTTGGGTTTTTTTGTTTTTTTTAATAAGGTAAAGATCAACAGGCAACACACCCCAGGAGGCTCCACGTCAAGCAATTAGGAAGCTGGAGAGGACGGGTAAATGAAAATGTTTATTCAAAAATCAATATATTTATCCTAAAAGGCGTCAGAGAACCACGTCAGTAAAATCTGGTCCTGCTGCAGTCCCCAGAGTCACTCTGGGGCAAAGTAGTTCCCAGGCAGTAAGCGGTTAAGATACGGATTTCATCTCCGAAGTTGAAGGATGACCCTTGGGTGAGCTTTTCATTGTGTCGACTAAAAAATGTTTTAAAAATCAATATAACAGTGTAAAAAGGATCTTCTAAAGATCGAGTTAGTCCCATCCATAGCCAAGTGGGCTGTGATGAGTGATGGAGGAGGAGGATGTGTAATCCTCCAAGGCTTGCAGCTAATGAGGCAGGAGTATTTGGGTGATTCTTGATGCACACGGAAAAACTGTTTCTAAAGAGTTCTAATTGCTTCTGCAGGAACAGATAATAAAGACCCAGACCTTCCCATCAGCTGAGACAGTAATTGCACACTTTCCCTGACCCCAAACGGGTCCAACTTATAAATTTTGCAGTAATACGGTAACTGTAATAACAAAGATTCATTCAACAAACATGCGTGGGGCTCGTGCTGTGAGTCAGGGGCTGGGCTCCCTGCCACCGGGATGGAGATAAAGCTCACGCGGCATACTCTTTGCCCTCAGGGAGCTCCACTCTGATGTAGTGGCTTTCAAACTCTTCAACTGTGACCCATCAGAAGAGTATATATTACATCGTGGTCCAGTGCACATTCATGTACTGTCCAGAAAAAAATTAATGAAACAATATTCATTTTTACTTTGCGTAAAAACATTTTCTATTCTAGCCTATTTTACTGAAAGAGAAAATGTGTTAGTTGCCACCTTTGAAATGGATCTCATGACCCACTACTAAAGCACAGTGACCAGAAGTTTGGAAACGCTGATCTAGTGGGGGGAAGAAGTGACAAGTGATCTGAGAGGAAGAAAGCACTACGTGCGGAGTAGAGAGGAAGGCAGACCCTCTGGCTAGGACTCAGGGAGGGCCTCACGGAGGAGGCGGCATTCCAGCTGGGCTCTGAATGATGGCGTGATGCCTGCAATTTAGACAAGCTGAGCTGGGAAGAGTGATTCTATTTGTAATAGTGTCTACATTATTATATTGTTGTTATTAATACAATAAACCCTTCTAACCCTTCTCAAGGGTCTTTCCCACCCACAGCTTTATTGGATCGCCCTGGCAAACTTGTGACTGAGTTAGAGGAGGTATTAGCTGCATTTTATCAATGGGGAAACTAAGGGTCAGAGAGGTAAAGGATTTTGCTCAAGGACACACAGCGCCTAGACTTTGGCAGAGCCAAGTCTGAGCTCCCGTGGAGCCCCCCGCAGCTGAGCTCTGCTTTACTTCCGGTGATGGGAGGCTGGCAGCTGCGTTTGGGAGCAAGCACCGGGCTCTTCCCCTCTGCTCCTTTCTCTCCAGTTCTCCCTTCCCTTTCCCAGTGCTCCTGCTGCTGCCTTTCTAGCCGATGCCCTAGGTACCTAGGCAAGAGGGCAAGAGGGGACTCTGACCCCCTCCAAGAGACTTTAGCTGGGTCTCCTGAGTCACAACCAGATGACCCCTCTTCTGGGGTCTCAACTGGGAGAAAAGAACTTGGGGACCTCAAGCATCCCACCCAGACTCATGGATAACTGTCCCCACACCCACTCCTCCTAGCCCCCTACCCGAAACTTCCCTTGCTCTCTGTGAATCTAATCTACAGTCTGGAGGCCAAGGTTAAAGCCACGTCTTTCTGTTCTCCAAGTACAAGATCTGCTCTCTCCCAACCAGCAGGCTGAATCCCCAGCTTCATCTGTTTGACTTCCTTTCTCTCAAGGAACTTACAATTTAATCAGGAGTCCCTAATAGTACACGCATTCTAAATTGCAATCATTTATTGCATCTAGCCTGGGGCTTTTCTGTCTGTTAGAAATATCAGGGTTATTTCCTTCTTTTAAGAGTTTACGTTAAAAAAAAAAAAACTTTACAAATAATGTTTGCTGTTTAATGTTCTCCCCTGAAATATCAATCTGCAAAAATAGAAATCCTTTTTTACAATTCATCTTAAGGATAGAGTTCCAGTTTCCTATAATGTAATGAATGTACTGCAGATAATGGTCCAATAGTGCAAATGAAAGGCGCATATTATCAAAATGATAATGGAGCGTATTGTACTGCTTGTATAATAAAATCCATACCAATATGGAAATCATATCTCAAGGCAACATTCCTCTCTTTGATTTTTGTAATAATTGTACATGTAAGAGCAGGGCAGCGAGAAGTGGGGAGAACAAAGGCCTTTATTGCTTCATTAGGCAGCTGGCGTTCTGATGGTCCGGCCTGTCAACAGCCGTCCCTGGATTTCCGAGGGAAGCTTCTCCCCTTCCCTAAGAAATGATTTACCGTTCACGTCAGCTCCCTCCTCAGCCCTTTCTCTGTGAAGATTCACAATTAGGCTAAGTGAGCTGTGATGGCAATTTGATCAGCACACTCTGCTTCCTGGGCCGGCTCAGGGTTTGGGTTAGATGGGAGCCAAGCCCCCAGAAGCTTTGGTGGGACGAGAGAAGAGGCCTCGGTGGGGGCCTGATAGAGCCTCAGAGCTGGGTCCCTTTCTGCCCCACCCCCAAATTCTGGCACAAGTCGCCCCGCCTCAGTTTACCAAGCCTTTGGCGAGATGTTCTATGTGACAGGCACTGTGCAAAGGAAATCAAAAGGAAGGGACAGAGGCCCTGGCCACACAGCCTCACAGTCTAGACGGGTTAGTACATGCCAAAGAGCTTGCACAGCGTGGTGTGCAATTAATGGGAAGATGTCCACTCTGGAGTCAGGCTGGGGTGGATCTTGGTTTATGCAACAACTTGAGTATGACTTTGGCCTTGGCCTTGAGTTCTCGCAGGTCCTCAGTGGCCATGTTCACTGCTCTTTCTACTATACTTGGGGCTTGGTCTGTGTGTGCCCGGTCTGGGTGGGGAGATGTAGGGCTGAGGGGTCTGGATGAAGGCCTGAATGGCAGCCTTCAGAGGCTGGGCACTGGCAGGGTCTCAGTGACCGGTGGGCCTCTCTCAGTGTCTGTTCTGGCACAACCTTGCTTCAGGCTCTCTTCACTGGTCCCTCTTCTTTGGCTCCTGACCTCAGCCTGCCCTGGACTGACCATCTGGGCTTCTGACCCTTTGTTCAGGTCTCCTCCCTTCCCAGGCTTTGGACATGGATGTGACCCTTCAGGTGGTAACCCTGCCCTACGGGACCTGTATGGGTTGGTTAACATCAGCTTCCTCCTGGCCTGTGTGGGGTGAAGTTAATAGCAGTCATTGCCAATTGCAGAGCACAATTTGGCACAATCCCAGTGGGTTCTTCAACAGATGTTTCAGGTGGGTGCTTTGTTATCCCTGTTTTATGAATGAAGCTGCCATAGACATCATGTGCAGGCTTTTGTGTGGACATAAACTTTCAACTCCTTTAGGTAAACATCAAGGAGCATGATTGCTGGATCACATGATAAGAGTATGTTTAGTTTCGTAAGAAACTGGCAAACTGTCTTCCATAGCGTCTGTACCATTTTGCATTCCCTCCAGCAATGAATGAGAGTTCTTGTTGCTCTATATCCTCATCAGCATTTGGTGTTGTCAGGATTACAGATTTGGCCATTCTAATAGGTGTGTAGTGGTATCTCGTCGTTGTTTTAATTTGTGTTCCCTGATGACATATGATGTGGAGCATCTCTTCACAAGCTTATTTGCCATCTGTTTATCTTCTTTGGTAAGGCATCTGTTAAGATTTTTGGCCTATTTTTATATTGGGTTGTTTGTTTTCTTGTTGTTTAGTTTTAAGAACTCTTTGCATATTTTGGATAACTGTCCTTTATCACATATGTCTTTTGCAAAAATTTTCTCCCAGTTCTTTGGTTTGTCTTTTTTTCTCTTGACAGTGTCTTTCACAGAGAAAAATTATTGAATTTTGATGACACTCCTTTTATCAATTCTTTCTTTCATAGATTGTGCCTTTGGAGTCATGTCTAAAAACTCATTGTCAAACCCAAGGTCATCTAGATTTTCTCCTATGTTATCTTCTAGGAGTTTTATAGTCTTGCATTTTACATTTAGATCTGTGATCCATTTTGAGTTAATTTTCTGTGAAGGGCATAAGGTCTGTGTTCAGACTTTTTTTTTTTTTTTGGATGTCCGGTTGTTCCAACACTATTTGTTGAAAAGGCTATCTTTTCTTCCATGTATTACCTCTGCTTCTTCATTAAAGCTTAGTTGACTATATTTATGTAGTTCTATTTCTTTCTGTATTCTGTTTTGTTGGTCTATTTCCTATTCCTTCACCAATACCACACTGTCTTGATTATTGTAGCTTTATAGTAAGTCTTGAAGTCAATAGTGTCAGTCCTCTGACTTTGTTTTTATTCTTCAATACCGTGTTCATTATTCTGGGTATTACACTTCTTTATATAAACTTTAGAATCAGCTTGTCAATACCCACAAAATAACTTGCTGGGATTTTGATTGACATTGCATTGAATCTCTAGATCAAATTGGGAAGAACTGATGTCTTGACAATATTGGGTCTTCCTACCCATGAACATGGAATATCTCTCCATTTATTTAGTTCTTTTGATTTTGTTCATTGGAGTTTTATAATTTTCCTATATTTCGTTAGATGTATACCTAAGTATTTCATTTTTTAGGTGTTAAATAGTATTGTGTTTTTAATTTCAAAGTCCACTTGTTCATTGCCATTAAAAAGAAGAAGCAATCAACTTTTGTATGTTGACCTTGTATTTGCAACCTAGCTATAATTGCTTATTAGTTCCAGAAGCTTTTGTTGCTGTTGAGTTTTTTTGCATTTCCTACATAGATAATCATGTCATCTTCAAACATATATTTCTTGCTCCCCAATAAGTACACCTTTTATTTCCTTGTCTTATGGCATTAGCTAGGACTTCCAGTATGATGTTGAAAAGGAGTGATGAGAGGGGACATCCTTGCCTTGTTCTTAATCTTAGTGGAAAATCTTCAAATTTCTCACCATTAAGTATGATCTTAGCTGTGGGCTTTTGTAGATATTCTTTAACAAGTTGAGGAAGTTTCCTTCTATTCCTAGCTTACTGAGTTTTTATCATGAATGGGTGTTGGGTTTTGTCAAATGCTTTTTCTGCATCTGTTGATATGATCGTGTGATTTTTCTTCTTTAGCCTACTGATATGATGGATTACATTAATTGACTTTTGGATGTTGAACCAGCCTTGCATACCTGGGATAAATACCACTTGGTCATGGTGTATAATTCTTTTCATATATTGTTTGATTCAATTTACTAATTTTTTTTTTTTTGAGGATCTTGGCATCCATATTCATGAGAGATATTGATCTGTAGTTTTCTTTTCATGTAATGTCTTTGTCTCTTTTGGTATGAGGGTGATACCGGCCTCATAGAATGAGTTACAAAGTGTTCCTTCTGCTTATATCTTCTGAAAGAGATTGTAGAAAATTGGTATAATTTTTTTCCTTAAATGTTTGATAGATTTCACCAGTGAACACATCTGGGCCTGGTGCTTTCTGTTTTTTGTTTTTAATTTAAAAAAAATTATTTGTTTATTTATTTATTGGCTGTGTTGGGTCTTCGTTGCTGCGTGTGGGCTTTATCTAGTTGCGGTGAGTGGGGGCTACTCTTTGTTGCAGTGCGTGGGCTTCTCATTGCAGTGGCTTCTCTTGTTGTGGAGCATGGGCTCTAGGCACACGGGCTTCAGTAGTTTCAGCACGTGGGCTCAGTAGTTGTGGCACGCAGGCTCTAGAGCGCAGGCTCAGTAGTTGTGGCACACGTGCTTTGTTGCTCCGTGGCATGTGGGATCTTCCCGGACCAGGGCTCGAACCCGTGTCCCCTGCATTGGCAGGCGGATTCTTTTTTTTTTTTTAAACATCTTTATTGGAGTATAATTGCTTTACAATGGTGTGTTAGTTTCTGCTGAATAATAAAGTGAATCGGCTATACATATACATATATTCCCATATCTCCTCTCTCTTGCTCTCCCTCCCACCCTCCTTATCCCACCCCTCTAGGTGGACACAAAGCACCGAGCTGATCTCCATGTATTATGCGGCTGCTTCCCACTAGCTATCTATTTTACATTTGGTAGTGTATATATGTCCATGCCACTCTCTCACTTCGTCCCAGCTTACCCTTCCCCCTCCCCATGTCCTCAAGTCCATCCTCCATGTCTGCGTCTTTATTCCTGTCGGCAGGCGGATTCTTAAACAGTTCACCACTAGTGGAGTCCCTGATTTCTTGTTTTCAATTTCATTGACTCCTGCTCTAATTTTTATTATTTCTTTTCTTTTGCTTATTTTGGATTTAATTTGCTCTTCCTTTTCTAGTTTCCCAAGGTAGAAGCTTAGATAATTGATATCAGATCTTTCTTCTTGTCTAAGTATATACAGTTGATGCTATAAATTTCCCTCTATGCATTACTTTCACTATATCTCATAAATTTTGACTGGTGTGTTTTCATTTCTATCTAGTCCAAAATACTTTTAATTTCTCTTGGGATTTCTTTGACCCATGTGTTATTTCTTTCTTGACCAACATGTTGTTTACTCTCCACATATGTTGAGATTTTTCCAGTTATATTTCTTTTTATTGATTTCTAGTTTAACTCAATTGTGGTCTGAGAGCAGATATTATATGATTTAAATTCATTTAAATTTGTTAAAGTGTTTCATGGTCCATAATGTGGTCTATCTTGATAAATGATCCATGTAAACTTGGGAAGAATGTGGATGAAGAAGTCAGTAGATGTCTGTTATATCCAGTTGATTGATGGTGTTCAACCATGTCCTTACTAATTTTCTGCCTGCTGGATCTGTTCATTTCTGATAGAGGGTTGTTGAAGTCTCCAGCTATAATGTGGATTCATCTGTTTCTTCTTGCAGTTCTGTCAGTTCTTGCCTCATATATTTTGATGCTCTGTTGTTAGGAGCATACACATTAAAGACTGTTATGTCTTCTTGGAGAATTGATCCCTTTTCTTTATGTAATGACCTCTTTATCCCTGATAACTTTCATTGCTCTGTCTGAAATTACTATACCTACTCTAGTTTTCTTTTAAGTGGTATTAACATGGTATATCTTTCTCCATCCACTTACTTTCAATCTATATGTGTTTTTATAAAGTGGGTTCCTTATAGATGAAATGTAGTTGGGTCTTGTTTATTGATTCACTCTGATAATCTCTGTCTTTTATTTGGTGCATTTAGACTATTGACATTCAAAGTGATTATTCATATAGCTGAATTAATATCTATCATATTCATTACTTTTTTTCTATTTTTTCCTTTGTTCTTTTTCCTATTTTTGTCTCTCACTCTTTTTTCTGCCTTTTGTGGTCAAGCATGTTACATGATTTCATTTTCCCTCCTTTCTTATCAGATCAGTTACACTTTGGGGGGAGCTTTTTTTTTTTTAATTTTTATACCACTTTGCAATATACATTTATTTACAGTTAATCCCAGTCTACTTTCATGTAACACTGCTTCATGGGTAGTGCAGGTACTTCATAATAACAAAATAATTCTAATTCAAATATATATTTAAATTACGATGAGAGCTGTCATCATTTCTACTCATGATGGGGATACAGTAGTTTCATACTCTGGTCCACATCATTTTTTAAAATTGAGGTATAACTGACATATTAGTTTCAGGTACAACATAATGATTTGATATTTGTATGCAGTTGACCCCTGAACAACATGGGTTTGAACTGCATGGGTCCACTTATACGGGTATTTTTTCCACAACATATACTATCATATAAATGTGTTTACAATCCACGGTTGGTTGAATCTGCAGATGTAGAACCTGTGGATACAGTGTGCTGACTATAAGACTTTAGCATAAGTGGATTTTGGCATCTGTGGTGGGTCCTGGATCCAGTCCCCTGTGGACACTGAGAGATGACTGTTTACTGTGGAATGATCACCACAATAAACTGAGTAAATATCTGTCACTATAGATAGTTACAAAGGGTTTTTTTTTCTTGTGATGAGGACTTTTAAGATCTACTGTCCTAGCAACTTTCAAATATGCAGTACAGTATTATTAACTATAGTCATCATGCTGTACATGACATCCCCATGACTTATTTATCTTAAAACCGGAAATTTGTACCTTTTGACCCCCTTCACCCTTTCTCTCTGTAGATCCAAATTTCTAATGATCCAAGTATCATTCTCCTTCTCTCTAAAGATCTTCTTTTAACATTTCTTGCAAGGCTGGTCTACTGGCAACAGATTCCCTTAATTATTGTTTGCCTGAGAAAGGCTTTATGTCTCCTTCACTTTTGAAGGATAATCTCACAGGGCACAAAATTCTAAGTTTGTGTGTTTTTTTCTCTCAACACTTTAAATATTTCATTCCACTCTCTTCTTGCTTGCATGGTTCTGAGGAGAAGGTGGATGTAATCCTTATCTTTGTTTCTCTATAGGGAAAGTTTTCTTTCCTTTGGTTTCTTTCAGGATTTTTTCTTTATCTTTAATTTTCTGTAGTTTGAAAATGATATGCCTAGGTGTCTTTTGGTATTTTTCCTACTTGGTGTTCTCCAAGCTTCCTGGATCTGTCGTTTGGGGTCTGATATTAATTTGGGTGAAATTCTCAGTCATTATTGCTTCACATATTGCCTCTGTCCCTTTCTGTGTTTTCTCCTTTTGGTGTTCCTGTGATTCATATGTTACATCTTTGGTAGTTGTCCCACAGTCTTTGGATATTCTGTTCTTTTTTTTTTTTTTTTTCTTTCAATTTTTTTTCTCTTTGATTTTCAGTTTTGGAAGTTTCTGTTGTCATATCCTCAAGCTCAGGGATTCCTTCCTCAAGCTGTGTCCAATCTATTAATGAGCCCATCTGAGGCATTCTTCATTCGTGTTTTAGTGTTCTTGATCTCTTGTATTTCATTTTGGTTCTTTCTTAGGATTTCCATCTCTTTGTTTACTTTGCCCATCTGTTCCTGCATGCTCTCTACTTTATCCATTAGAGCCCTTAGTATATTAATCATAGTTGTTTTATTTAAAAAATTTTTTTTTAATTTTTAAAATTTATTTTATTCAAGTATATTTGATTTACAATGTTGTGTTAATTTCTGTTGTACAGCAAAGTGATTCAGTTATATGCACCAATAGATCTACATTTTTTTCATTCTTTTCCATTATGGTTTATCACAGGATATTGAATATAGTTCCCTGCGCTATACAGTAGGACCTTGTTGTTTATAATCATAGTTGTTTTAAATTCCCAGTCTGATAATTCCAACATCCCTGCCATGTCTGGTTTTGATGCTTGCTTTGTCTCTTCAAACTGTGCTTTTTGCATTTTAGTATTCCTTATAATTTTTTAGTTGATATTCGGACATGATGTACTGGGTGAAAGAATTGCTGCAAATAGGCCTTTAGTAATGTGGTGGTGAGGTGGGGGGAGGGCTTTTTAGTGAGCTTGTGTTTGTGAACTTGACAAGTGTTTCTCAGCTTGCTTTTTCCTCCCCCCTAAGGTGGGACAGAATGGCTAGAGTGGACTGGAGTGGAGTATTTCCCTTCCTACAGGTCAGTTAGGTTCTGATAAACCCTTAACAGGTTAGATTCTGGTTAACTAGTTTCTCCCCAGGGCAGGCCTTGTTAAGAGGATAGAGTGCTCTTTTTTTTTAAAAAAAATTTATTTATTTATTTATTTTTGGCTGCGTTGGGTCTTTGTTGCAGCATGCAGACTTTTCTCTAGTTGCGGTGAGTGGGGCCTACTCTTCATTGTGGTGCACGGACTTCTCATTGAGGTGGCTTCTCTTGTTGCGGAGCGTGGGCTCTATGTGTGCGGGCTTCAGTAGTTGTGGTGCGAGGGCTCAGTAGCTGTGGCTCGTGGGCTCTAGAACACAGGCTCAGTAGTTGTGGCTCATTGGCTCTAGAGTGCAGACTCAGTAGTTGTGGCTCACGGGCTCTAGAGCACAGGCTCAGTAGTTGTGGCACACGGGCTTAGTTGCTCCACGGCATGTGGGATCTTCCCGGACCAGGGCTTGAACCCGTGTCCTCTGCATTGGCAGGCGGATTCTTAACCACTGTGCCACCAGGGAAGTCCCGGATAGAGTGCTCTTGAATATTTAATAAAAGTTCATTTCCCCCTCCCCACAGTGAAAGCGTGAGGGGAGTTTTCTGATATTTACTGGGAGAACCTGGTTAGAGCTCTTAGGGGCAAAATTCACAAAGACCAGGGGTCCCTCCTAGACCGGGTCTCCCTGGAATTTTAAACTCTTGGACTTGCCCTCACGGAGCCTCCAGCAATTTGTTCAGGTTTTTCTAGGCTGGCACTGGTTCCTGTGGAGGTTTCTACTCCATTAAGTTGTGATTCTCTGTATTTGCCTGTCTGTCTTTTCAATTCTGGGGGCAGCCGTTTGCCCTGTGACTTCACTTACTGATCAAAGAGTTGTTGATTCAGTTTGTTCAGCTTTTTGCTTGTTGTTAGGATGGAGTGGGGACTTCCAAGCTCCTTACCTGTGGAACTAGAAATCTTTTTAGATATTTAAAAAATATAGCATTTGTGTCCTTTTATTGTGGTAAAATACACATAACTAAAATTTACCATTTAAAAAAGTCAGTTCAGTAGTACTAAGTATATTCACATTGTTGTGTAAACATGGCAAGACTGGGATCTGTCCCCAGGTAGCTGCCACTGCCACCTGGAGGAGAGTTGGCACCAGCAGCAGGAGCGGGGCATGCTCCTCACTGGGCCATCCCAGTGGTGGCTGGACAGCATTTCTGAGCTCCAGGTCTCTGGCCCCACCCCCGCTCCTCCACCAGCCATCCGGCCTGGGCCAGGGCCGTGTGGCACAGATGACCTCCCCACGACTCCTTTTCTGTCCTTGGCACTGAAGGCCCTTGCACTGCAGGGAACAGCTCAGAGGACTGGATTCTGCTCCAGGCCCCACCACTCCTGACTGTGGGACTGTCTGCCAGGCAGCAATCCACCGAGTCTTGGTTTCCTCTTCTGTAAAATGGGGCAGTGCTGTATGCCCAGCTAGGCCCCTGGGGCTTCGGGGAGCACACACCAGCGGCACTATGTGAAAACGCTATGTGCATTGTGAAGAGACACACATACTACTTATTAATCAAGAGTTTATGTTGTAAAACAGAACTGCTTTTTGTTTTTAAAATTTGGGTATTTACACAGAAGCACTCTCACAAGCATGATCGTTTTAGCGGCTCATTTATTTATCTTGCTGTGTAAGAAAAAATAAGACATGAGCCCCCATGGAAGCCACCAGCACTCTCCTCACAGGTCTGAAAGTTGATTTCCTTTGTCATCCTTACATTTCCCAAGGGCTAGCTCAAGTCATCCAATATCAGGATGGCAGCTTCGAGTTAAAAGGTAATTCTTCTTCTTTATTGTATCGAGGACACAATTTTTTCTTTTTTAGTGATTTACTCTTCTTTGTAATTATAGATGTGGTGATCAGGATGTTTTGTATACCACATTACAGATTTTTTTTATATGAATTATTCCCATAAGTGATTTAAAACTCCTCCTTTATAAGTTTTTATTCCTGTTTCTGAGACAGTGTTTAGGGACTACGGCTGGGCCCAGTGCCTCTATGGGGGCTATTAGAGTCACTGTGTACATATATAATTAAGGAATTTCAAAACACACATTACCGCCTTTGGGGCCAATAGCCAGCGCAGTTACCATCTATCATGTCAGCTCTCAAGACGGCTCTGTGTGTATTTGGTAAAGTAAATTAACATACAACAACTTTGCTTAAAATAATGCTCAAATTTAAGATGTAGCAGGAAGCAGGAAAAACAAACAATCAAGGGATCCAGGGAGAGTCAAAATCTCATATTTAAATGAGGAGGAAATTCCCGCCTGGTGCCTTTCATCACCTGTAGATTATGCACGAAGCTGTCGAAATTCTCTTGGAGTCCCTCTTCACCTCCTTCTGTTTTCTGGCCAAACTTCTGTTGGATTTGCATCATCTCTGAGTAGACCTTGGGCTTGGAAGGGACCTTTGGAGCCTCATCTATGACACGTATTTTAGCCTTTGGAAATGTATTATTGTAGAGACAATGGAACAGCATTTCAGAGTTTGGAAAACAGGAGGGAAAACACCCATCAGTCTAGCAGCTGAAGACGAGCTGTCTCAGATACCAGCCCGATGGGAGGCCTGCCTCTGAATTTTATGTCCAAGCTGGGACTGCTGGCCTCAAAAGCCTGCTTCTGGTTTTGAAAGTTGGTGCTTTCCCAACATTATAGCATTAAAATTTTTTTTTGCTACCAATAAAATCATGTTCAGGACTAATATTAATGCTTTAAAACATACAATTGTTCTTTGGAGCCCAGTTAACAGAAGCAAATTCTTGAAAACAGATGTGTTTGTGGTCTGATGTTGATGTGGACGAGGCTTTAGCTATTCGTATGGGTGAGATGTTTCCCCATCTCCTAAGAAGGGAATGAAATGATGATTCTTCACACACGAAACCCAAAAATCAACCACTGTTATCCTGCCCAGCAATAACTACTAGCAATATTTTGGTGCCTGTCTTTTTAGACCTGTTTGATGTGCATTTTATTTTTTTATTAAAAAAATTTTTTTTAATTAATTAATTTTTATTTTTGGCTGCGTTGGGTCTTCTTTGCCGCACACGGGCTTTCTCTAGTTGCTGAGAGCAGGGGCTACTCTTTGATGTGGTGCGCAGGCTTCTCATTGCCGTGGCTTCTCTTGTTGCAGAGCACGGGCTCTAGGAGCGCGGGCTTCAGTAATTGTGGCACGCGGGCTCAGTATTTGTGGCGCACGGGCTTAGTTGCTCCATGGCATGTGGGATCTTCCTGGACCAGGGCTTGAACCCGTGTCATCTGCGTTGGCAGGCGGATTCTTAACCACTGCGCCACCAGGGAAGTCCCTTGATGTGCATTTTATACATAAAGCTTAATCTTTTAAAAAGCAAACTGGACTTAGTTCTTTTCACCCTTTTTTCTCACTCCACTTTGACCACTTTCCTAAGTCAGCGAATATTTGAGCACATGATTTTTAACGGCTGCAAACGATTCCATCACTCAGCTGAGACCACTGTTTCTGTACTCTTTTCACTACTTATGAATTTAGGCTCTTCATTTCTTTTCTTTTTGCTATTAAGTATGATGCTTCAGTGAACATCCTCTTAACATGCATCTTTGTGCATGTCTACTATAAAACCCTTAAGATAAATTCTCAGAAGTGGGGATACTGTGTCAAAGATTATGCACATGGACATTACCATTTATTCCTCTTAAAAATTGCATTTTCCTTGGTAAAAGAAGCAAATTGCTTTAAGACGAATCTGCTGCACTGGTAGTATTCATGTAGAATATCTTGGCAAAAAGGGCTTAAGGTGAGTGCTGGCAACAGACCCTACTCCAGAGCAGAGACAGAAAATGACAAAGGGACCCAGGAGCCACAGCTCCCTGGGGAGGGGACCGCTAACTTCTCCCCAAACCATAGGTAATCCTCAGTGGGGAGGGGGACAGCCAAGATTCTTTACCTTTTGAAGATGATTCAGTCAAGACAGGGAAATGGAATTTGGAGTTTTGTAAAAGGAGTGGTTGCTGCACAGAACTGGTTGTAGTAGCACTGTGGTTGGAATCATGATCACAGAAGGTTCTAGATGCTTTATTCAGTCAGTCAGGTTACAGAGTCAGGTTTTCACCGGGTGGAATTCTGTGGGTTATCAGCACTACGAAGTGAGCAGTATGTTGGCTACAAAGCTGTTTCTTTTCAATTTATTAGAGAACAGCTGGGTCCCCAGGTGTAATTCATGAGCTGGTTTTGACAATATATTTCCTTATGGCTCTCACCTCAGTGGGAATTTGTGGTTCCTGCCTTCTCAGAATGCAGCCACCTGTGTCTTATGGTAACAGCTCCCTAATTTTTCTAAGAAGACCACTATTCCCCACTCTCAGTCTATGTGGTGTGGATTGGGTTGGTCCTACCCTTGGGATCCAGGAGATGACACATCACCTAGACCAGATAATCAGAATATGCTATCTCCCTGGATCACCATAACTGACCTAGGAACAGGCACCTGGCCAAGTTCACCAGCTCAGAATAAATCTCAGAACTTCTGCTTGAGCAACTGTTGAAAGGTGCTCCTTTTTTTCCCTTGAAATTATAGTTGGACTATGTTATAATTAAGATTTTTTTTCACCAAAAGATACCAATAAGGGTATCTATCCAAAAGCAGCAGAATACACATTCTTCTGAAGTACACATGGAACAGTCTTAGACCATGTTTTGGGACACAAAACAAGTCTCAGTAAATTTAAGAAGACTGAAATCATATCAAGTATCTTTTCCTACTACAACGGCATGAAACTTGAAATCAGCTAAAAGAAGAAAGCTGTAAAAATCACAAATATGTGGAGATGAAACAACATGCTACTGAACAATGATTGGGTCAATAAAGAAATCAAAGGAGAAATAAAAAAATACCTGAAGACAAACGAAAATGAAAATAGGACATACCAGAATCTGTGGGACACAGCAAAAATGGTTCTAAGAGGAAGTTTATAGTGATACAGGCCTACCTCAAGAAACAAGAAAAATTTTAAATAAACAATCTAACCGTCCACCTAGGAACTAGAAAAAGAAGAACAAATGAAGTCCAAAGTCAGTAGATGGTAGGAAATATTAAAAAATCAGAGTGGAAATAAATGAAGTAGAGATGACAACAATAATAGAAAAGATCAATGAAACTAAGGGCTAGTTTTTGAAAAGATAAGCTAAATTGACAAATCTTTAACTAGAACACTAAGAAAACTAGAGAAAAGTCTCAAAAAAATAAAATCAGAAATAAAAGAGGAGAAGTTACAACAGATACCACAGAAATACAAAGGATTATAAGAGAATACCTATACACTAACAAATTGGACAACCTAGAAGAAATGGATAAATTCTTAGAATCATACAACCTTCCAAGAATGAATCATGAAAAAATAGAAAATCTGAATAGACTGATCACCAGTAAAGAGACTGAAATAGTAATCAAAAACCTTTCCCAAAACAAATGTCCAGGACCAGATGGCTTAACTAGTGAATTCTACCAAACATTCAAAGAAGATTTAATACCTATCCTTCTGAAACTCTTCCAAAAAAATTAAAGGGGTGGGAATGCTTCCTAACTCATTTTACAAGGCCAATGTTACCCTGATACCAAAACCAGACAAGAAAAACACAAAAAAAGAAAAGTAAAGGCCAATGTTCCTGATGAACACATATGCAAAAATTCTCAACAAAATATTAGCAAACCAAATACAACAATACATTAAAAGGATCATACACCATGATCAAGTGGGATTTATTCCAGGGATGCAAGGATGGTTCAACATCCACAAATCAACTTGTGTGGCACACCACATTAACAAAACAAGGATAAAAATAATATTATAGCCTCAATAGATGTAGAAAAAGCATTTGACAAAATACACCATCCATTTATGATTAAAAAACTCTCACTAAAATGGCTGTAGAAGGAACATACTTCAATATAATATAGGTACTGGCACAAGGATAAATAAAGAGTCCAATGGAAGAGAATAGAGTCCAGAAATAGACCCATATGTATAAGGTTAGTTGATTTATATCAAAGGTTAGTGGCACTGCAGTGCACTAGGGAAAGAATAACCTTTTCAGCAAGTGGTACTGAATCAACTGGATATCCATATGGAAAAAAGGAAACCTGAATCCTATCTTATACCATATGTAAGAAACAATTCCAGGTGGATCATAGATCTACATGTGAAAAATCAATAAAGCTTCTAGAAGAATCTGTGGAGAATATCTTTTTGATCTTTGGCCTAGGCAAAGGTTTCTAAACCAGACACCAAAAGCACTCATTATAAAGGACAAGATTAATAAGTTGGACTATATTATAATTAAGATTTTTTTTCACCAAAAGACACCAAAAGGAGGGTGAGAAGCATGCCTCAGAGTGGGAGAATATATTTGCAATAATTATATTTGACTAAGGACTCATACCAGAATTACCAAAAAACAAAACGAAACAATAAAACCCCCCACCAACCAATAAGAAAATGACAAACAACCCAATAGAAAAATGGGCAAAAAACTTGAATAAATGTTTTACAAAAGAGCAATAAAGAGCCAAATGACCAATAAATATCTGAGAAGGTGCTCAACCTCATTAATCACAAGGGAAATGCATATTAAAGCCACATTTAAATACCCATTTGAAAGGTTAACATTAAAATGACTCAAAAAAAAAAAAAAGGCTCACACTACCACATTTTGGAGAGTATGTGAAACAATTGGAAATCTTATTTACTGCTGGTGGAAATGTAAATTGGGACATACACTTTGGAAAACATTTTGGCATTATCTACTAAATTTGAACATATACATACCCTGTGATCCAGTGCTTCAACTCCTAGGTATATGCTCAAAATAGTTAAATATATTTATTCATCAAAAGACATTTATGACAAAGTTCATAGCAGCACTATTTGTAATAGCCTCAAACTGGAAATAGCCCAGGTGTCCCTCAACAATAGAATAGACGATTAGATTGTGGCATATTCATACCATGGAACACTCTACAGTGATGAAAAAGAGCAAATTACAATTATATACAACAATATGGATGAATCTCCTGAACATAATTTTGAGTGAAAGAATCCAGATGCAAAAGGGTACGTACTATTTGCTTCCATTTATATAAAGTTCAAAACTAAGCAAAACAAACTGGTGGTGACAGAAGTCAGAAGAGTGCTTATCTCCATGGCTGTGGTGACTGTCAGGGGCATAAGGAAGGCTGTGGGATGATCAGAATGTGCTCTGTGTTGATTTGGTTGGTGTGCTCGCTTGGTGAGCATTTATTGAGCTGTGTACATTTCACTCTGTGTATTATTCTTCATTAAAAAGCTTAATGAATGACCCCATGTATGACCATGGGAAAGGTGTGCCTGATTCAGTGTGAGGGCAGTGTGAGGAGGGTTGCTGTCAGGAGGGACCATGGGGAGAGCAGGGGAGCATGGCATAGATTTACCTGTACTGCCCAAGAGACACAGGATCTGAATTTTTGCCTTATTTCTGCCCTTGGCTGTAGGATCTTGGCCAGTTGTGATGGTTTTCTGGGCCTCTCTTGGACTGGATCATGGGTTCTCAACCATGGGCTTCATGGATGGGCTTTGTAGGTCTGTAGACTCCCTGAAACTGTAAGTCTGTGTATATGTGCATTTTTCTGGAGAGGACCACAGCTGTTTACCTAAAAAGGTTAAGAGTCACTGAAGTGATGATCTCCAAGGCATCTATGGCTTTGCCTCCCACGGTTTTCTGGGGCACAGGCAATCTGGCAGACGGCACATTTTATACTGGGTGGCAGCAGATTTAAGTCATTGGAATTAAAGCAGCTGGTGGCAGATAGAGAGTGGGTGGGTAGGGGGCCTTGGAAGGAAAGCTGAGACCACTCTTTTATCCAAGTCATGGGGTTAGGTCATATCAGAGAATGTGCACGGAGAGGTGGGTGAGGGCTTTCTGTGCCAGAGATGAGGCAGTCCGTCTTCTTGCGCAAGACTGTTATGACTATGATTTCTTTTTTCCTGACAGCATCTACAAAACCCTTTGCAGTAAGAATTCCTAGTTTCTGTAATGTATCGTTTCGGGGGCACCGAGGGGTTGTCACAATGAATCACGTCATTCGTGAGCACCAGGGACAATAGGAACTGTAAGACTCCATTCCCAAAAGGTCATCTTTTCTCTTGGAAAACATGTCACACTCGCTCTTAACAGCAGGAAGAATTAGAAGCAAGTTGCTGGGACCAGAACTTAGCCGGAGGATCTGCGGAACACTTTCCCTTTGCTTGAGACATGAAGCGACATGATTATTATTATTTTTTTTTGGTGAGGGAGGTATCTTGTTGTAAGTGATGGATAAACACATTTTATTAATATTGATTTATGGTACCATTTTAGAACCTTTAGAAGGTTTCACATTTGCATGTTTAATGTGGGAATGTCTGAATGAGAACAGGTCCACAGGGGGCTGGGGAGAGGTCCAGCCCACTTTGTGCAGTGAATGGGAGAGGTGGCCCACACTGCCCATGGAGGCTGCAGCCATGGTGACCCTCCTCTGTTGGGGAACTTCAGACCCTTCTCTGTCTCAGCACTGCAAAGCGTTTTCCATTGTTTTTTTCAAATAAATTTATTATTTATTTTATTTATTTTTGGCGGCGTTGGGTCTTCGTTGCTGCATGCGGGCTTTCTCTAATTGTGGTGAGTGGCGGCTACTCTTCATTGCGGTGCGCGGGCTTCTCGTTGTGGTGGCTTCTCTTGTTATGGAGCACGGGCTCTAGGCGCGTGGGCTTCAGTAGTTGTGGCTCGTGGGCTCTAGAGTGCAGGGTCAGTAGCTCTGGCGCATGGGCTCAGTTGCTCCGCGGCATGTGGGATCTTCCCGGACCAGGGATAGAACCTATGTCCCCTGCATTGGCAGGTGGATTCTTAACCGCTGCGCCACCAGGGAAGTCCCCCCATTGGGTTTTATAAGGAGGAAAAAGTTTCCAAGTGTTTGAACCCACAGCTCACTAAGCCCTCTTAATAACTGTGTGAACTTGAGCACATCACTCAAATTCTCTGAATCTCGACTTCCTCGTCTATAAAATGATACAGATGATTTGGCAGCTCAGAGCTGTCATGATAACACATGTGCTTGGCCACCAAGAGCACTCAGCAAGTGGAGGCTGTTATCATCATCCTAAAAAGCAGAATGAAACCAGGGCTTCAATAGCAAGGGCTGTGCGGGTCCAGGAAGGAGGGAGTCATTCTACAGGGGAGTTGGCGAAGACTTCAGGGACAAGACATTTGATATGAACTTTGAAGGATAAGTAGGGTTTTGAAGGAAGAGACAGAGAGAGGGCATTCAGGCTGAAGGAAAAGTCTTGAGAAGAGATGTGGAAATGTGAGGATACACTGGATATTTTGGGGAAAAGGAGCTGTCTTGTGTGGCCAGAGATGACGTTATGTGGGACAATGCAACAAGAGGTGAGAAAGTTAAGGTCAACTCACAGGAGACCTCGGTTTGTCGGGCTAGGCAGGCATTTCCAGCGAGGCCCCAAATACTCTAGTCTATCACCATGACGGTCCTGTCTTGTTAATGCACCAGCAGTATCTGGAGATGAGGAAGGTGGAACCAGGGGCCCCTCTGAGAGGCCATGGTATCGCCCCTCTGAGAGGCCATGTTATCACCCCTCTGCTCCATTGGCCAATTTTATCCTAATGCTAAAGCAAAGGCTAAATTAGACTGAAGGTAAATATACACAGAGAAAGCTACAAAATTAAAAATATAAGGGAGGGATTGAGCTGTTAATCATACTGCAGCAGTTCTAAGAGGGAAGTTTACAGCTATACAAGCCTACCTCAAGAAACAAGAAAAATCTCAAATAAACAATCTAACCTAACTTAACTTAACTTAAAGGAACTAGAGAAAGAAGAACAAACAAAACCCAAAGTTGGCAGAAGGAAAGAAATCATAAAGGTCAGAGCAGAAATAAATGAAATAGAAACAAAGAAAACAATAGCAAAGATCAATAAAACTAAAAGCTGGTTCTTTGAGAAGATAAACAAAATTGATAAACCATTAGCCAGACTCATCAAGAAAAAGAGGAAGAGGACTCAAATCAATAAAATTAGAAATGAAAAAGGAGAAGTTACAACAGACACCGCAGAAATACAAAGCATCTTAAGAGACTACTACAAGCAGCTCTATGCCAATAAAATGGACAACCTGGAAGAAATGGACAAATTCTTAGAAAGGTATAACCTTCCAAGACTCAACCAGGAAGAAACAGAAAATATGAACAGACCAATCACAAGTAATGAAATTGAAAATGTGATTTAAAATCTTCCAACAAACAAAAGTGCAGGACCAGATGGCTTCACAGGTGAATTCTATCAAGCATTCAGAGAAGAGCTAACACCCATCCTTCACAAACTCTTCCAAAAAATTGTGGAGGAAGGAACACTCCCAAACTCATTCTATGAGGCCACCATCACCCTGATACCAAAACCAGACAAAGATACTACAAAAAAAGAAAATTACAGACCAATATCACTGATGAATATAGATGCAAAAATCCTCAGCAAAATACTAGCAAACAGAATCCAACAACACATTAAAAGGATCATACACCATGATCAAGTGGGATTTATCCCAGGGATGCAAGGATTCTTCAGTATATGCAAATCAATCAACGTGATATACCATATTAACAAATTGAAGAATAAAAACCATATGATTATCTCAGTAGATGCAGAAAAAGCTTTTGACAAAATTCAACACCCATTTATGATAAAAACTCTCCAGAAAGTGGGCATAGAGGGAACCTACCTCAACATAATAAAGGCCATATACGACAAACCCACAGCAAACATCATTCTCAATGGTGAAGAACTGAAACCATTTCCTCTAAGACCAGGAACAAGACAAGGATGTCCACTCTCATCATTATTATTCAACATAGTTTTGGAAGTCCTAGCCATGGCAATCAGAGAAGAAAAAGAAATAAAAGCAATACAAATTGGAAAAGAAGAAGTAAAACTGTCACTGTTTGCAGATGACATGATACTATACATAGAGAATCCTAAAGATGCCACCAGAAAACTACTAGAGCTAATCAATGAATTTGGTAAAGTTGCAGGATACAAAATTAGCACACAGAAATCTCTTGCATTCCTATATACTAATGATGAAAAATCTGAAAGCGAAATTAAGGAAACACTCCCATTTACCACTGCAACAAAAAGAATAACCTAGGAGTAAACCTACCGAGGGAGACAAAAGACCTGTATGCAGAAAACTATAAGACACTGATGAAAGAAATGAAAGATGATACCAACAGATGGAGAGATATACCATGTTCTTGGATTGGAAGAATCAATATTGTGAAAATGACTATACTACCCAAAGCAATCTACAGATTCAATGCAATCTCTATCAAATTACCAGTGGCATTTTTTACAGAACTAGAACAAAAAATCTTAAAATTTGTATGGAGACACAAAAGACCCCGAATAGCCAAAGCAGTCTTGAGGGAAAAAAATGGAGCTGGAGGAATCAGACTCCCTGACTTCAGACTATACTACAAAGCTGCAGTAATCAAGACAATATGGTACTGGCACAAAAACAGAAACATAGATCAATGGAATGGCATAGAAAGCCCAGAGATAAACCCACACACCTATGGTCAACTAATCTATGACAAAGGAGGCAAGGATATACAATGGAGAAAAGACAGTCTCTTCAATAAGTGGTGCTGGGAAAACTGGACAGCCACATGTAAAAGAATGAAATTAGAACACTCCCTAACACCATACACAAAAATAAGCTCAAAATGGATTACAGACCTAAATGTAAGACCGGGTACTATAAAACTCTTAGAGGAAAACATAGGAAGAACACTCTTTGACATAAATCACAGCAAGATATTTTTTGATCCACCTCCTAGAGTAATGCAAATAAAAACAAAAATAAAGAAATGGGACCTAATGAAACTTCAAAGCTTTTGCACAGCAAAGGAAACCATAAACAAGAGGAAAAGACAACCCTCAGGATGAGAGAAAATATTTGCAAACGAATCAATGGACAAAGGATTAATCTCCAAAATATATAAACAGCTCATGCAGCTCAGTATTAAAAAAACAAACAACCCAATCCAAAAATGGGCAGAAGACCTAAACAGATATTTCTCCAGAGAAGACATACAGATGGCCAAGAAGCACATGAAAAGCTGCTCAATCAACATCACTAATTATGAGAGCAATGCAAATCAAAAGTACAGTGAGGTATCACCTCACACCAGTTAGAATGGGCATCATCAGAAAATCTACAAACAACAAATGCTGGAGAGGGTGTGGAGAAAAGGGAACGCTCTTGCACTGTTGGTGGGAATGTAAATTGATACAGTCAATATGGAGAACAGTATGGAGCGTCCTTAAAAAACTAAAAATAGAATTACCATATGATCCAGCAATCCCTCTACTGGGCATATACCCAGAGAAAACCATTACTCTAAAAGACACATGCACCCCAATGTTCATTGCAGCACTATTTACAATAGCCAGGTCATGGAAGCAACCTAAATGCCCATCGACAGACGAATGGATAAAGAAGAAGTGGTACATATATACAATGGAATATTACTCAGCCATAAAAAGGAATGAAATTGGGTCATTTGTTGAGACGTGGATGCATCTAGAGACTGTCATACGAGTGAAGTAAGTCAGAAAGAGAGAAAGAAATATCGTATATTAACGCATATATGTGGAACCTAGAAAAATGGTACAGATGAACCAGTTTGCAGGGCAGAAATTGAGACACAGATGTAGAGAACAAACGTATGGACACCAAGTGGGGAAAGCGGCAGGGGGGTGGGGGCTGGTGGTGTGATGAATTGGGTGATTGGGATTGATATGTATACACTGATGTGTATAGAATTGATGACTAATAAGAACCTGCTGTATAAAAAAATAAATAAAATAAAACTCAAAAAAAAAAATGAGCTGTTAATCATATTGCAGCATTTCACAAAGAATAGGCTGAGTTTTCCAATGAAACGATGACTCCAGCATATAAATTAATCTTTTGTATAGGAAGAAATGAAAGTCATTAAATGTCATTGTCTTATTTTAAAAGCAGCAATATCCTGCCTGATTGCAAGTGCTTAGAGGAGGATGATTAAACAGAAACCTTATCTTCACTGTTCCAAGGAGAAAATTGGAGAAAAGTTATCCAATTATGGATGATAAAGCAGAGAAAAAAAATTGAGAAGAGGCAAACATGGGTCGGCAGGTTATAAAGAACATGTTTCCCCCCGTGATCTACTCACGGTCAACACCCAGAAATGTGCACAGCCACGAAAATTATTGCATTGCTTTAACCTGCTGTCGGACGCCAATAGTATTTGTAAGTTCTTTCTTTAACCCATTTCCAGGTTCCTATTATTGGTAAATGATTGCTATTTTGTTATCTATCCCTATAGAGGAAACTAAGGATTTTCAAATTTGCCATGGGAATGTGGGCACATTATTTATTATTCCTGAAACTCAGTCTCCTTATCTGTAGGCTGGGTCTGCTGGGCATTATTGGTGAGGTTAAATGAGAGCAGGTAAACCAGGGTTTCTCACCATTACACTATCGACATTCAGGGTCGGACAATTCTCTTTGGTGGAGACGAGGGCTGCCCTGTGCATTGCAGAACGTCTAGCAGCATCCCTGGCCTTTGCCCACTAGCACTGCCCCCGCTCCTGACCCTGCAGTTGTGACATCCAAAAATTTCTCTAGACATTGCCAAATATTCCCTGGAGGACAAAGTCGCCCCTGGTTGTGAACCACTTATGTAGGTAGAGCATCTGGCTTTGTACTTTGCAGAGTCCACACTCAGTTAAAATAGTAGCTATTACTGCTACTCAGTCAAGACTGGCTTACTGTTGTTATTGCTATCACAATCTTCTAACAGTTGCTTTCAAGCCTAATGTTGTTGCTAAATATACCCAATGCGTAATGACTTAGAAATTATCCCCAGATTTCTTTCCTTTTTATTTTTTGCCAAATCAAAGTATTAAAGTTCTAACTTGGAACTCATGGGTCTGGTAAAATAAGATCATCTTCCTCCAAAGGAATAAATATTTTCCCTCAGTTTTAAATTAAAATTTTAGATTCTCTATTTTCCTGGTAAATAAAGTGATGGGGCAGGTATCATCTTTGAAGTGAATATCACTTGAACCACACCTGGTAGAATAATGAATTATTGAACAATGATCATGTAGAAGGTACCATGTGGTATGCAACTACTCTCTAAGAATATGTTTTATGAGATACAATAATATGAATGCACATTTCAGACAATTATCAGCTTGATTACATGGATATGAAAATGGGACCAAGGCCACATAGAAACATTCAGCAAAGATAGGGACAGAGCCACTTTCCCCAAACGTTTACATCTGTCTAGCTAATGGGGATTCTATTTCTTGGGGGAAGAAGAAATTTAATCACAATTAGCACTCTATTTGGATAATTTCCATTCCCTTTAGACAGGTATTTTATCACCAAAGGAGAAATTCTGGGAGGAGGAAAGAGGGTTTTCTTTTGGGTCAACTAAGAGAAAGTATCTATATTAGTTTTCTAGGGCTGCTGCAATCAATACCACAAACTGGGTGGCTTAAAACAACAGAAATGTATTCTTTCACAGTTGTGGAGGCCGGAAGTCCTAAATCACAGTGTTGGCCGGGTTGCACTGCCTCCAAAGAGGAAGCATCCTTCCTTTCCTCTTCCAGCTTCTGGTGGCCCCAGGCTTTCCTGGGCTTGTGGCCGCATCACTCCAATCTCTGCCTCTGTCTACACATGGCTTTCATCCCTGTGTCTCTGTGTCTTCTTTTCTTTTCTTTAAAAAATATTTATTTATTTTTGGTTGCGTCGGGTCTTAGTTGCGGCACGTGGGATCTTTTGTTGCTGTGCGCGGGCTCAGTAGTTGGGGGGGCGGGCTCGGTATTTGGGGCACACGGGCTCTCTAGTTGTGGCGCGTGGGCTCAGTAGTTGCAGTGCACAGGCTTAGTAGCCCTGCGGCAGGTGAGATCTTAGTTCCCTGACTAGGGATTGAACCCATGTCCCCTGCATTGGAAGGTGGATTCTTAACCACTGGACCACCAGAGAAGTCCCTCTGTGTCTTCTTTTCTGTCTCTTCTAAGGATACTCATCCAGGATGATCTCATCTTGAGAGCCTTACATTAATTATACCTGCAAAGACCCTTATTCCAAGTATGGTCACATTTCAAGTTCTGGTGGACATACTTTTGGGGGGCACAATTCAACCCACTAAAGCATAATTTTCCCATGTGGAGCTTTTGAAAGTTAACCTGGATGGCTGACCACCATTAAAACTTCATTGAACCCAACTCTTGCCAAATGGGGGGTCTTTCCTCCCTCTTGCAGCCTTCAGATTTCTTCTCAAAACCAAGGGGCAATGGGCAAAATGATCAGAGAAGAATATTTAAGCATCCTAGGTCCTGCTTTTGGTTCACCTCTTCATGGAGCTGCAGGTGTGAGCAAGGACCTCTTCGCTGTTAGTTACAGCTCTACTAGAAATGTCAACAGGAGGGACTCCCAAGGCCTTGCTATGCCACTGTAAGCTGGAGACAGAAAACACTCTTCCTGAAATTCAAGCACTTCTAAATTTGCTGATGGTGGTCAATGAACACATCAAGATGGAAACTTTGAGAATAAATAGTTAACCTTGAAACTGGGAACATAAACAGAACTTGTAGTTTGTTTTTCCTTCTTTGAATATCAGTTGACGTTTTTATCTGTGGCTGTGGAGGACTCTCTGTAAGCATTTCTCTCTTTGTGGGTGGTTCTTTATTGGAAATTCTCTACTACATGAAGAGCTCAGGATTTTTATGTGTAGAAATGGAGGAATTTGAGCTGCCTGAGTTTTTTTTTTTTTTTTCACACACACACACTGTATTTTATTTTTACAAGAGATAAATAGACTGACACCAAGCATTGTACATGGATGACCACAACAAAAGCAACAATGATTGCTATTACCAAACATGAAACACACTCATACTATGTCATAATATTGACATTCAGTCCAGTAATCCTCCACTGTAACAAGAGCTGCCTGAGTTTTGAGTTCCTGTTCAGCTAAGATATTTTTGACATTGTACCAATTAAATTAAAATGGAACTCCTCCCCTTTAGTCAAAAGCTTTCAATTTCTCTTCAGTTCTAAATTGGCTATCACTGTTTCACCTACACCCCTTCTCCCTTCGATCCATCCACCCATTCATCCATCCACCTGCCCACCCATCCATCCATCCGTCCATCCAGCCATCCACCCACCCACTCATCCATCCATCCACCCACCCATCCACTCATCCACCCATTCATCCATCTACCCACCCACCCATCAATACATCCAACTGTCCATACAGCCATGTTTTCTCCTACCATCCCTCCCCACTTCCCTTCCTCCTTCCTACCCTGCTTCTCTCCCTCCTTTCATCCAACTCTCCATTTATCCATCCATCTGTCCATCCGTCCTCTATCCCTCCCTCCCTCTCTTCCTCCATCCAACCATGCATTCATCCGTGTTTCCTCCCTCCCTCCTTTCCTCTCTCCAACTGTCTATCCATTCGTATTTCCTTCCTCTCATTCATCCACCCCTCTAGTATACAGATTTAATTCACAAACTGTGTGTCAGGCACAGTGCGAGTAGGCTTTGGGGATACAGTGGTGAACAAGGCAGTTGAGCAGGGGTGGCCCAGGTTTATGTGACCTGAAGCTCATCCAATTTGGGGGGCCCTCTTCAAAAGAATACAAACTCACAAATACAAGATTGCTAGAGCGGTCCCACTGCCTCAGAAGGTGCCCATGCAAGTGAGGAGCCCTCAAGTTTAAAATTTGCTGGCTTCTTGGCAAATCCTCCCTTGCAGATGTGGTCCCTGCTTTCTTGGAGCTCAGATTCTGGTGTCACCCTATGAGGGATGGGCTCCTCTGTCAAGCAGGGATTTAGGTAAACCTGGCTGGAATCCCTAAGACCATGCCTGCGAGAATCTGGAGTCTCCCACACCCCGTTTCCTTCATCATGTCCCCGTCCGAATCTCCACATTGCATTTCAGTTCTTTCCCCATCACCTGTACACAAGTTTAACCTCTTTCATTGGTTTCCATATAAGATTCATTTACACCAAGCTTTTCGCGAGCATGGCGGCTTTCGAGGTGACTAAGCTGCCACACTGCGTTTTGTACAGCCTCTGCCATCTCACTGCCTGACCACCAGTGTCCTGCCTCTTCTTTCCCTGCTCCATCAGCTCTCACCCTCATGGGGCAGCTCCAGCCCTTCAGGCTCCTGGAAACTTTGCTTCTGTTCCAGTGGGTTTGCCAATTAATTTTTCCCAACAAAGGTGGGCGTCTCCCTGAGAGAAATTCACATGCTAGCTGCCAGAGAATATTTTCTCTGCCTCGTTAAACTGGATGAGTATCAAGATCATTCTATTAGGGGGGAGACGAGGCTAGGAAAGGAGAGCTCTGGTTGGGGCTCACCTCAGCTTTCCCATCCATAAGAATGGGAGCAACTCAGGTGAAGCTGTGGGAACAAGAACTCTGGTATGTGAGGCCCTTCATGGGGTCAAAGGGGAGCAGCCTCGATAGCAACCAAAGGGCTTCTTGTTTCAGATGCTTCTCATGCCTTGGAGTCCAGGGAATGACTGCTCCTCACGTCCACTCCTGCATGGCCCGAGGCTCTGTAATTCCCCAGATGCCTGCAGATTTCCAGCCACCATGCTCAGAAGGGTCTCATTCATCTGCACTCCATTGCTGGTGTTTTGTTTTGGTTTGTTTTTGCTACTGTGCTGGAATCTTCCAACACTGCTGGGGCAGGACTTCGTTCTTTGTTTAAAGCTCACCATCATCCACAGGGCTGCAGAGAATTTTCTGTGCAGCATTTTATCCATAACAGTAGAATAACCACAGAAGCTTAGCTCCTAAGCAGCTCTTTTCATCATCAAAGCATTTTGAAAATATTAACTAATTAATATACAAGACAGAATGGTTAATAAGTATATTTTGAGCAAAGCAGCCACAGTGCTTCAGGGCAGGAGACCTCGGCGAGTTTGCAGGCGCTCTGGGTGGGTCTGGTCCAATGGCTACTTGACAAGCTTTGGGAATCAGGAGGGAGGATGCCCTGCCCACCACTGGGCACGTTCAGTGATTCTCTCCACTGTACCCCAGATGGGACCCCTACACCTGTCTGCCCTGACTGCCAGAGCATACTTTTTTCATCTCCTGCAGCGAAAGTTTGGAGGTTCTAAATGGTCCCAAAGACCAGCTCCAGATTGCCCCCTAACCATGCAACTCCCAGCCTGAAACTCACAAATGGTGCAGCTTAACCTGACCAGGCCCCCAGGAGGGCTCAGCTGAGAGCAGACCTGTTTCTTTTCACCTCAATTTACTTGGCATCCAGTCCCGTTATTTCTGACATGCCATTTGGATCAAGCTCAAATATCTTCCAGTTGCCTGGAAAAGACAGGTAGATGCGTGGCTTTAGAGGCTACACATGAGGGTCACTCTGAGCATCTCTGTAACCAGGCAGGAGACAGACGGCTGATGCTCCCACAGCTAGGACGTGGCGGGAGGGGCTCGAGCCTCCCTGTGATGACCCAGTCTAGGGCTCCTCCTTTCTTTTTTTTTTTTTGGCCGCGTTGCGCAGCTTGCAGGAACCTAGTTCCCCGACCAGGGATTGAACCTGTGCCCTCGGCCGTGAAAGCACGGAGTCCTAACCACTGGACAGACAGGGAAATCCCGAGGGCTCCTCCTTTCATAACGAACTAATGATTCTTAGAATGATACCCTGTCCCCATTCCATCTGGATTATAAAAATGCACATAATTTGATTACACAATAAATCAAAACCCGCCCAAATGCAGCATCCTAAAACTCTCCAAATTTACTGTGGATGCTAATTTCCAAGAGTTTGCTGTGCTACCGTACCCAAGTCAGGAAATTAAAGGAACCATTAAACTATTTAGAAATATTCAATGTCAGAATCTTTATAATCTAACTTTGTAGTAACCCCTCAAAACGTTACAACCTGCATTTTTAAGAAAAGTATTTTCTCTACAAGAATCTTAGCTGTACAAAAATCCGTACAGTTTTTGTACTGAAGCTATTTATTGATGTTGAGCCGCACATCTGCCTCTCCAGATGTGGCTTTCACTTGTCCGCCTGGCACACACTCCACTGCAGTGAAACAAAATTCTGAACGTGGGTCCCTCTGTCTGGACTGTCCTTATGCAGGGTCCCATCCTGCCCTCAGCACCCAGCTGAGGGTCCACGTCCTTGAGAAAGGCTTCCCTGAACTCGCAGACATCATTGCTCCCTCCGCTGCACCCGCCCCCTTACATTCTGCTCCACACCTGTCCTGGCACTGCTCATGCCCCCTTGAGCGGGGTGATTCACACTCACTCCAGTGGTTCTTTCTGGACCTAGAGCCTCCTGAGGGCTGAGCCCCAGTCTCCTTCTTGGTCACCTCGGCTCCAGCGCCTCACACAGGGACCCAGGAAAGATGCGTCCTGGTGGGGGCTGTGGGTCACACTGTCCCTGCCCAGCTTCTGCCTCTCCTCATCCTCACCCACTCAGCTGGTCGCTCAGGTGCCTGGGGCCATTTTGTCTCACGGGTTCAGAGGGTGAGGTTTCCATGACAACCCCTTTACAAGTGGATATTTGAGGTCATGGCTGCACAAAGGATGGAGCAAGCCCGAAACACTGACATGTATGTTTCCTGCATCTGTAACATCACACAGTTTTGTTGCCATAACATCTGGAAGTGTATCGGCTGGTACTCCAGCTAAAGCAACTTCAGCTGTCTTCTGGCCTCTGAGTGCAGTTTTAGAGGGCCTATTTATAGCATTTCTTTTTTTTTTTTAAAATTTTATTTATTTATTTATTTATTTATTTACTCATTTATTTATGGCTGTGTTGGGTCTTCGTTTCCGTGCGAGGGCCCTCTCTAGTTGTGGCAAGTGGGGGCCACTCTTCATCACGGTGCGCGGGCCTCTCACCATCGCGGCCTCTCCCGTTGCGGAGCACAGGCTCCAGACGCGCAGGCTCAGTAATTGTGGCTCACGGACCTAGCTGCTCCGCGGCATGTGGGATCTTCCCAGACCAGGGCTCGAACCCGTGTCCCCTTCATTGGCAGGCAGATTCTCAACCACTGCGCCACCAGGGAAGCCCTATAGCATTTCTTATATCTCCCTTTCTAGAAAACTGAAGCTTGGTCCTTTAAGTATCTTTTAGTTTTTACATTTTCTAAAAAAGGAATCAGAGAAGTGAAAATAGGATGAGATCCCCCTGCCTTAGTGATATGAAGAAAGGGAATAGAATTCTACCTTCTATATAATGTTTCTGGGTTTTCCCAGTGAGTAGCTATCACCACGAGGAGCTGTGAGGAAGCAGGGCTCCCTGCTGTTGCTGAAGGAAGACTCAGTTTCCCTTTTACCTCATATCAACCCTGCCCCCTGCCCCACCCCACCAGCTTCACAACTACTTGCCCATGGCATGTTCTCACTCTTTCATCTTTGCCAATTTGATTGTCAAAAAAATGATACCGTATAGCTTTAAAAGGGTATCTATGTAAAACAAGCACTTTCTTAAATTGTGGTTGCGTGATCAGCTCTGAAAATTTCCTTTTCAAGCTAGTGCGTGATGTTCCTACTTCTCCTTGACTGCGGATTATTGGGCTAGCAATTTCTGCCTATTGGTTTTCTTCAAAAGAGGAAAATTCATGGCTATACTTACACATTTAGATGGCAGTTTTCAAAAGGAAATAAATTATGCAAACCTCCTAAAAGTCCTCTGATCTTATAGTCAACCTGGTTTCTTACCCATTACTCACCTCCCATCTCTCTTTGGCCCCTTCTCCGGCGGCCTGAGCCCCCCTTCCCTCTTTGAACACGTAGGCTCCTTTCTGTCTTAGGGGCTCTTTCTGCCCCCTCCGTTCTCAGAACAGGGGTTGCCATTGAGTAGAACTTTTTGCTAAGGGATGAGTGGATTTCACAGACTCCAGAGAAGCACATGGGACACAGACAAGTAAATCTGCTCAGTTGTCCAAGAACTGGGCTCAACCACTGACCCCAGCTCTTCGTAGTAAAGTTCTCGGGTAAACTGCTCAACATCAAGGAGCATCCGCGTCTCCCATCGGAAAAGTGGGATCAGAGTACCAGGTCTGATGTGAAGTGTGATGGAATCAATGGCAAAATGCCATGCCAAGGGGAGGCATTAATTCCTCTCAGATAACCGAGTCCTAAGCCAAGAGCCATAGTTAAGGTCTTTGGGGAAAGTGATGATTAGCAGATTATATTTCATTTTAGATTTTTTTTAAAAAGTGCCATTTGGGATCAGTAACCGAATGAAAATTTCCAGTCCTTGCTCTTTGCTGTCTAGTGAAGTTGGGCTGGTTGAGGACAAGAAGTGCTTGCTGTGTGGTCTGAGGGTGGCTGCGGGCACTGTACCCAGGGGAGGGGCAGGGGGAGTGGCACTTTGTGGCCTGGTCAGCCTGGAGCAGCTTGGCTCCACCCAGCCTCCACGGAGTGTCACGTACTTTGTGCCGGGCACAGTGCTGGGAACAGGTAAGCCTGACCCTCGGCCTGGCTGGGCTTCTGGGGGAGACACAGAAGCAGGGCTGGCATGTAGCCAGTCCACCTCCATCTGGCATATCTGCCAGCATCTGTCCCATGTGTCCAGGTGGGGGCCATATGTGTTGTTAAAGATGTTGAATATCACCCTGCATGTAGGTAATGCCCATGTTCTATTAGTGTCAGGTACCCAGTGGAAAAGGGGGGCGTGCTAGACCCAGGGGACAGCAGGTGTGGACGGGGCAGGGTGTGAGGGGCCTCCTAAGGACATCGTAATGAAAGAGATGAAAATACATACGCCACTGTCTGTCAGTCAACCAGAAGATGGGAAGCATACTAATGAAAATGCAAAGTACTGTCCCTTCATCCATAAACCTCTGTCTGTTCATCCGTTCATCTGTCCGTCCTGCAAACATGGGCTGAGTGTCTACTATGTGCCAAGCACCACATCCAAAGTTGACACCAAAAAGACAAAGACTCTGTCCTCATCCTCCAGACCTCACAGCACAGTGGACAGAGACAGTTACTCACTTGAACTTGATGAAAGTGACGTCAGAGCTTAAAGTCAGTGGAGGCTGTGTCTGTTGGCGAGGGTGTTAAGTGGGGACCAGAGAAGGATTTGGGGGAGTCCACGAGAAGGGCCTGGAAAGATGAGGATGGGCAGGATTCAGGTGGGTGGGCGATGACGACGGGAGGAAGGAGGACAGTCCGGGAGGAAGGCAGGCGTGAGCGAAGGCAGGAAGGTGGGACCCCATGTGCATGTTTGGAGACTGGAGGGGAGTTGGGTTTTCCTGGAGAACAAGGTACGAGGGGCTCTCTAAAGGAGGAGTGGGAGATAATGGCTAACACCCAAGTGGGGCATACTGTGTGCTAAGCCCTTTGTATCCATTACTACACAAAAGTCTTGCTCTAGCCCTGTGAGGGGAGCCACTTACCCGCCTTTTCCCCACATGACAATGAGAACACTGAGGCACCTGCCCAAGGGCAAACAGCTGGTGAAACCCCAGTGACTGAGATTTAAACCCAGGTGCTATGGACTGAATTGTCCCTCCCAAATTCATATGTTGAAGCCCTAACACCCCACACGTTGGTATTTGGAGATGGGGCCTTTGGGAGGTAATTAGGGTTAGATGGGTTCATGAGGGTGGGGCCCCCATGATGGAATTAGTGGCTTTAGAGGAAGAGGAAGAGCAAGAGGTTGCTGTCGCTCCAGCATATGAGGACACAGTGAGAAGGCAGCCAGGAAGAAAGCTTTTGCCAGGTGCCTAACTGGCTACAGCTTGATCTTGGACTTTTCAGCCTCCAGAACTGGGAGAAATAAATGTGTGTTGTTTAAGCCCTCCAGTCTGTGGTCTTTTGTTACAGCAGCCTGAGCTGACTAATACACCAGGTTTGTCTGGGCCTGATGACTCCTCTCAACCAATCTGGGGCCACGCCAGGTGCAGCCCCTCAACAAGTGTTCCCCACGCTCCTTCACCAATGCCTACCATAGAAAGAGCTGTTCATCCTCTTCCTTGGGATGCACTTGGCTTCGGAGTTTCTCTGAGTGCTTGGACCCCACTCCCCCAGATAAAGCTGAGTGTTTCCTCATGGCAAAGCTAGGAAGCCAACCCCAGGCTGCAAAGCTCAGCTCCACCCCTGGGCTGCTTTTCCCCCAGAGAACACACCACTCTTCAAAAGAATCCTTTCTCCTTGTTACCTTCACGCCAAGGTTATCTACTCAAGTATGTACTGAGTAAATGAGGTTGTTTGGCTTATGGATACAAATAGATACTGCTTTTTTGACTTGCAAAATGAATTTCACCGTGACTGGCTCAAACTTAAGTATGCTAATGCTCAATGAACCAGTTGTCTATTTATTTCTGTTTATGCTTGCAGACCCATTAGCAACTTTTTCTTGTTTTCTTTTAGAATATTAAACGATTCCAACATATTCTAAAAATTAGTTGATTAGCTTGTTAGGGCACATTTTAGCTACTAACTCTGTCGAACCAAACGAGAAAATGAAGGTAATTCTGTTTGCAAGGAATGTATGATTCGGAGCCGACTGTCGAAAGATGCGCCACGTCAACGGAATGAGGGAGTGTCACACCTTAGTTTGCATCAGTATGGAGATAACTGCATGCGTTGACAGACCTGATGCTGAAGGCAGCACCCGCCTGCTCATTACGCATTCCGGCTCTGATTATGAAAAATAGTGTGTTTTCTTTTAAAGAGGAATCCACATTACCAATCAAACCACACCAATTATTTCAGAAAGGGATCACAGTGAAACAGACATGGGGGCTTTTCAGCTAGGACAGCGCCTGATAGGCAGGCTGATCTTAAAGCGTGTGATATTTTTATTCCATGACAGTTGTTAGTATTAATTAGGAACACTAATGAAGTATTTTGTGCCGTGGCACCCAGACAACCTGCTTTCCCTGCTATCATCTGGATCTTTATTATTTTGTTTTAATGAGCCCTGTCTTAAATAGTATCAATGCGCCTCTAGTGATAGCTCTCTCATCCAGCCTGATTTTCCAATGCTCTTCAAACAGGGTTGGCATATCAGGGAAATAAGGAAAGGAAAGGAGAGGGAAAAAGAAAGACAACAGGAAAACCCTGGCCTGTGATGAGCAAAACCAAAACAGAGGTATGCAAATGAGATGCTCATTGCAACGGGATATGTTTCCTTGTGTGTGTGTGGCATGTGGGTTTGATGATTACCCACTTATTATTTTTATTCTAACCTTGCAGATAGGTTAGAGGGAAAAGTCCAGGGGCCAGAACTGTGGCTCATGAGCCATGCTTAGGAAGTGGTCACTATTGTTTGCACTGATCCCCACTGGACTGCCAGCTGCATGGGGAGGGGACAGGTCTCGCTCGTGTCTGGAGGTATTCTTGTCAGGTTATTCCCGAGACCTGATACAAAGTTGGCACTCAGGAACTGCTTGCTAACTGAATGACTGAAAGGAAGGAGCTTTCTCCTAGTTTGAAACCTCCATCTAGATATACTTGGAGAGACAGAAGCACACGATTTTCTTGAACAAAACACAATGAAAAACCTAGAAGAGGCCTGGGGGACACTGATTTAACATGCAGGAATCAAACAGACCTGGACACACTTAAGGTGTGACATCAGGCAGGTTGGGTCACATTTCCCATCCTCAGTTTCCTATGGAACAAGTGGGGGTGTGAATCAGGGATAAAACAGGGGAGGTGCTGGCAGAGGACGCATTCCATCCTCAGCAGGCCATCGCTCAGTAAACACTTGCTGAATGAATGAAGTGGGAAAGAACAGTACCCCTCTTGGTGCTCTTGCCCTTGAATTCCCAGCGTGGGGGCACGTCAACCAGACAGATCCTGATGGCTGTGTTGTTCCAGTGGTGGAACTGCTGGGTGGTCTGGGTGGGTGTGGGTTTGCATGGACCTGCGCGTGCATTCCGTCAGCACTCCAGGACAGTACAGGGAAAGCCCAGAGAGACACGTGCACTCACTGAGCCCTCCCCCTCCGTGGGCGCTGAACCCTGGCTGGGCTCCCATCACTGCTGCTTTCCCGAGTCAGACCCGTCCCGGCGTGCTGCCACTACAGAGGCGCGTGAGAAGGCTGCTGAATAGCGGGTCCCTGCAGTTTTGGGTGCTACAGAGACCGGGGAGTCTCTGGCAGTGGGTGCTGAGGGGGGACATTTCCTGGATCGAGAGACTCAGCATTGGTGTTCTGGGAATTCCTGAGATGAGTTCCTGGAGAAGGCCTTCCTTTTTTTTTAAATAAAGCAGAGGGGTTTTTTTTTTTTTTTTTTTTTTGGCTGCGTTGGGTCTTTGTTGCTGCTCTAGTTGTGGCGAGCTGGGGCTACTCCTCCTTGTGGTGTGCGGGCTTCTCACTGCGGTGGCTTCTCTTGTTGCGGAGCACGGGCTCTAGGCGCATGGGCTTCGGTAGTTGTGGCACGTGGGCTCAGTAGTTGTGAGTCGCAGTCTCTAGAGCGCAGGCTCAGTAGTTGTGGAGCACGGGCTTAGTTGCTCCGCGGCATGTGCAATCTTCCCGGCCCAGGGCTCGAACCCGCGTCCCCTGCACTGGCAGGCGGATTCTTAACCACTGCGCCACCAGGGAAGCCCAGAAGGCCTTCCTTTTGCAGAGCAACATCCCCCTCCCATCCTGCTCCAGAAAGTACCACAGTGCTTTCAATTAACCAAACTGGTCTTTGCCTCCTGCCTGACCCCCCTCGGCCCCATCTTGCACCAGAATCTGCCTGTAGTCAGCTGTGGGATCACAAAGGTGGTATTAGATTAGGCCAACAAGCAGCTAAGCTGCACTTCTAAATTGGGAGGATTTCTTTTAAGAAAGAGGTGGATTGGCATGGTCATTTCCACCCCCAAACTCCAAAACGGCAAAGCTCTAGGGCCTGACCCTGGATGAGTCAGAGGTGGTTTTAGGCTTGGTGGTGCGGTGGGATGGGGAGAAGGCGGACTTCAGAGCCGGCCAGACCTGGGTGTGAGTCCCCTGACTCCACTCAGCAGCTCTGTGACTTGGGGACAAGCACTTAACCTCTGTGTGTGCCTCAGTTTCCTCATCCTCTAAAGGTTGGGAGAACTGACCAGGAGCAGACAGGTAAGGCATACGGCTCAGGCCCCCAGTAACCCATAAAGCACTGCTACGTGTCAGGTGCTTAAGTGCTTTGCATAGATTACCGCGTTTAATTCTCACAGCAATCCTGTGGCTGTGATTCTACCCATTTTGCACATGAGGAAGCTAAAGGTGAGGTGTTCTTTCTCTTTTCCCTTGGGAATTATGATCTGGTGAGGCACTGACGTACACCAGTTCCTGTAAATAGGAGCGGGCTGGTAAGCCCATCAGAGGGCTACAAAAGGTACTGGGAGAATGGGGGTTAGGATTCACCTAGCTTAGGGGTGGTGGGAAGGCTTCTTGGCGGTGGTGGGTTTTCACAGGGGGCCGTGAGAGACCAAAAGAATGTTGCTGGGTGGAGAAGGAAGAGGGTAGTTCGGACGGAGTGGAAGCAGTGGCAGAGGGCAGGCGTGCGAGGGTGTGTGAGAGGAGCAGCAGTCCTGCTGGGCCGTCACTGGGTGCTAGCTGTGTGTGTGTGCGTGGGTGTTTGCACGGGTGTGTGTGTGCATATGCATGTGAGTGTGTGTGTGTGCACTGGTGGGGGGCGGAGGAGGAGGAAAGCTCGGCCAAGCCCTTTGAGATTTATTCTGCAGAAAGCAGTCCTATCTCGCAGGTGCAGACTGTGAACCTAAACCACCTTTTAACTCTCTGTTATCGAATCTGTCCATCTTTTTAATAAGATGTTTTTAATGGCAGTGAAAGCCTGCCCTTTCCGATCAAGGTGGACCACTAGACTTGACATTTAATGGAAAACAGAGACCAGGTCTGCAAGAGAAGGTGAGCAAGACAAGCACACGTTATTACAGAGATGATCCTGTAACGGGGGTGGACAGGTCTGGCTTCTGCTTCAGGGACTTTGTCCGTGCCCGGCTAAGTCTATCTATAGATGCAGCTGAATTGCTGCACACCAGCAATGGCTGGCAGGCAGCAGGACAATGCGGGGAGATTCTGGCTTCTCCGACAGTCCGCTGACACATCACTCCCATCGGGAAGTTTAAGGGACATCTGGGGAAATAGCTGTAACAGAAGTCAAACGTGCTAAGTACCCCAAAAGGGGCATGTGAAGTGCTGGTGGGGGCATGGGCATTTTCCTCCGGGGTCTAAGGGAACGGCTCTATGGGGCAGGTGGTCCTGCAGCATCGGGGTGGTCATTCTATTAGCAGAAGCAGCCTGAGCAAGATTCACTGGCCAAGTGGAGTGACCGTCAGCCAGTAGAGAGAGGGGGCAGTGATGAGATTGGAGAGGAGGAAGAGAGGTTGGTAAAGACTGGAGACCTGGCGGGGGCGGGGGCGTTCCCGAGGAGGTGCTCATCTAGGGGAGGGGACCTGCAGTTCTGATCCAGGAGGAAAAGGCTTGATCACAGCCATTCCCAGGCTCAGGATTTCTCAGCAGCCTCTGAGGACCCCCGGAAAGGGGGAGCGACAAACGGGCGGCCGGGGTGCTCAGGCTGTAAGCAACAGAAACTGACTCTAGACCTAAGCAAAAGGGAATTTATTGTAAAAGTGATCAGAATCAATGGGAAGACCGGAGACCTGGCTCAGAAGTAGGCAGAAACCAAGGAAGCTTGCTGGGGCTGGGTGGGAGGATGGAATCGGAACAGTGGGAATAGCCTTGTGGCAGGAACGCTGCGATCTCCATCATTCCTGGCTAACTTGTCTCCCTGCTCAAGATTTTTGCTCAGCAAAGGCTCAGTCTCAGAGCCTCGCATGAGCTACAGGTCTGCCCCTTGGCTTGGGGAAGGAGAGCCCTGTCTCCAATCCCACAAGTGAAGTGCGGCCCTTGAGGAGACTGGAACGTTATCACAGAGGGGAAGAGATGGGTGGCCTTGAGCTGCTCCAGAGTCCAGCATAGCTGCACACTTGGTTGGAGAGGCTGTGGCCCATACCTGGTTCCCAGAGTACTGCAGCAAGGACAGGCTGTCCTTTGCCCTGGTGACCCCGAGTACCATGTGCCCCACACGGGCTGGTGGCCTGGCGCTCTGGGCCAGACGGTTCCAGTGCCCTCACACTGCAGAGTGCGCACGTCCTAGCTGCAGCAGACCCACGTCAAACAGGAGACAACTGTTCCCAAGCCTTTGCAGGAGCAAAGGCAGGACAACGTTTCAGCAGCTTAAAAAAAACTTTTCTAGCGTAAGCTATTACTCTACCAGGAATACTGAAATAAAAGCTGGGAAGATGTGACACGTTCTGATAGACTGAGCCATGCAAAAATGACAAGCCATGTGACAAGACGGTATTTTGGGGTTGGGGATAGAGTTAGAAATAATTACAGTATAACCGAGCACAGCTTTCCCACCCCTCTCGCTGTGCTGCTGGGCTCTTGTATGTGTAGACTGAAGAGAAAGGGGAATCATTTGACTCTAATTTCAAGCCTTGTTCCTCTAATGGTTCCTTGTGGAATGATGTTAAATAATGATAATTATTACAGAGCCTTGTGCTTTGAGCTACTCTTGTCAGTGGCAGCTGTGGCCTGTGGGGTTTGCCATTTCTCTCCGAGATTGGTTTGTAAGGCCGGTCTACAGATGTTTGCAGATTATTTCCTCTTAACCTTCATCACTATAATTTGGGTAGGTGTCACCAGATGAACATGGATATCTTGAGCTTGGCACAATAGGTCCAACAGTTTGGACTTTTCATAGTCATGGAGAACTAGGAGAGCAGAGATTAGCACACAACCAAGCCCCCAGTGATGGTCCATGAAAATGTTATTCATTCCTCCTATTGATCCCTTCAACTCTGTTCCATTCAAACATATGATGACCCTTAGTGAAGCTCAGCTCTGCACCCGGTGCCCAGCCTGGGGCTGAGGATGTAAGGTGAACGGGATGTGCTTCTCCCTCCAGAAGTTCATAGAAAATAAAGCCATTGGTTATAATAGTGTGGAAGGCATTCTAATAAAGACATGCACATGGGGCTTAGGAATTAGAGAATGGACTCCCAAGCCAGCTTGGAGTGGACAGGAATCTAAGAGACGATGATGCTTGAGCTGGGAACTGAAGGGTATATAGGAGTTGGCCAGAACAGAAGTCTGTTCCAGGTAGGGGGCTTCATGAGTCATGACGTGGAGGCATGCAAGCAAATTGCAAGTTTAGGGAGAAATAAGGATGACAGGGTGGCTGGAACAAGGCAAGACCCTATTTTTAATTTTAAAGCTATTATGTTTTTCTGATTGTTGTAATAATAAATATATAAAGATAACTATGGTTAAATTTTTGGTGTTCCTGTATATTCTCCTTCTTCGCATCTTCCCTCTTCTCCCCCTCCTCCTTCTTCTATGGCTGTGTTTCCTTCTAGTCATTTCTCTCTCTATCCCTCTTGCTCCAGAATTGAGATAAAATTGAACATATAGTTTTATACTCTTTTATCACTTACTGATTATGTTATGGACATTTCCCTTGTCATTAAATATTTAATATCTCATCATATGGATGTACCATCATTTTTGAAACCATTTCTCTATTGTGGAACATTTAGTTTGTTTTCAGTTTTTGCCTTATAAACAACACTGTAATGAACACGAAAATAAGAACTTTTGTCCATGTTTCTGGTGATTTCTTTAGAATAAATTCCTAGAAGTCTAGAAGTGGAATTAAAGGGTATGGCTATTTCTAAGGTTCTTGATCCACATCATTAATTGCCTTCTTTAAAAAAAAACTCACACCAACTTCCAGGTAAAGATGGCAGATTGAACATACTAATTTTGCCCTCTCTCCCCAACTACAGAAAGGGGATTTTTTAAAAAAGGCATAAACTTGCAAGAACATGAAAGGAGAACAGCAGCATAATCTGGGAATCTGGGAAACAGATGGACGAGTGGTAACTGCTTTAGCAGATTTGAGAAGACTGACTCCCCAGCCGGCGGTGGAAAAAACAGAAAACCAACTCAATGTAAGCAGCCAAATCCTCAAAACACGCAGGAGTAGGTGGCACAAGTGATTCTCTGGGAAGGTGAAAGTTGTTCCAGAGCAGTTGGATCCCTAGATCTCCCCCCTACTCTGTTGGCTGGGTGTGAAGTGAATCCCCTCCACCCCTCTACCTTGCAGAAGCTTGGACATTATTCTCTGCAGAAGGTAAAACTGAGCAACTCTGTGCTGGGCCATCAGACCCAACATGGGCTAGGATGGGAGTGCTGATGGGCTAAGTGAACCTACACGCGGTGGCTGTGGGGACCCCCAGATCTCACCTCCCCCAACTCCTGGAACACTGACAGCCAGGCTAGGACCTCCAGGAAGGAGACTGAAGGAATTTTCTCTAGGGAGTTTGTCCAGCACAAGGGGAAAGACTGTAAAGACGCTAATGCACAGATATTTTAGATGAACTTATAGGGAAGTTCATGTTTGACGTTCCCTAGTTACACACTCAGAGTTTCTAAACAGATGTTTTAGTTCCTCATGTTTAATCATGAGAAGGTGACCAAGGATTACCAGACATCTAAAGAAAGAGGCCAAAGCAAACTATCAGAAACATTGACCCCTACCTCACACCACACACAAAAATCAGTTTCAGATGAATCATAGATCTAAATATGAAAGGTACAATGATAAAGCTTCCAGAAGAAAACAGGAGAATATTGTCATGACCTTGAGGTAGGCAAAAGTTTCTTTAAAAGGATACAAAAAAAGCTCTAATTATAAAATAAAAAATAAATTAATTGGAGTTCATTAAAATTTAGAATTTCTGCATTTCAGAAGATACCAGTTAGAGAATGAAAAGGTAAGTCACAGAGTGGGACTAGATATTTGCAATTCATGCATTAGACAAAGGGCTTCTATCCAGTTTACACAAAGAGCTCCTACAAATCAATAATTAAAAACCAATTAAAAAATTGCTTGGAGATTAAACGCCTTCTGGAAATAACGACTGGAAAATAAAGTTGAGGAATCTCAGAAAAATAGAGCAAAAAACCAATGGATGAAAAATTAAAAAGAAGATGAGTGGACCAGTTCAGAAAGTAGGAAGAGAGAAAATAGAAAGGAGAAAATAATAAGCGAACTAATTCAAGAAAAATTTCCCACAGAAAAGGACACAGGTTTCAGATCGAAAGAACTCATGTATTTACCATGAATCAAAATAGAGCCACATCATGAAATTTCAAGGAATTGAGGACCAACAAGCTATGAGCTGTCACAGAGAAAAGAAATAAAATAAAACCATTATAAGAAAACAAGTCACATTCACAGGGACAGGTGTCAGACTGGCTTTGGACTTCTCAGCCTGGAAGCAATCTGGAATCTAAAAGATAACAAGCAATGCCTTCAAAATATGGCAAGAAAATGATTTCCAACCCCAAGTTCTACTCAGCCTAACTATCAATCAAATCTGAGAGTACAGTAAACTTATTTTCAGACTTGCAAAGTCTTAAAAACTTTACATCCCATATGCCCCTTTCTCAGGAAGCTGCTGCAGTTTATATTTTACCAAAATAACAAAGTTAACATAAAGGAAGATTGGGAGACAAAAAACTGGAGAAGTACCAAGGAGAGAGGCAAAGGAGCACCCCAAATGATGGAGAAGGGCCCCAGCTGAGAACGAAACATGGAGGGCAACAGAGCAAAGCAGTGTAAGTTGAGACAAGGGTGCAAGGTTGTCACCACCAAGATGACTTCTGCTCTTTCACTATCTTTTTATTTTCTGCACTAAAAATATTTTTTAAATTGTGACAATATACACAACATAAAATTTGCCATTTTAACCATTTTAAGTGTACAATTTCAGAGGCACTGATTACATTCACAAAGTGGTGCAACCCTCAATACTATCTATTTCCAAAATTTGCCATCACTCCAAACAGAAAATTTGTACCCATTAAGCAATAACCCCCTATTCTCTCCTCCCCCAGTCCCTGGTAACCTCCATTCTACTTTATATGAAACTGACTATTCTAGGTACCTCATATAAGTGGATTCATACAACATTTGTCCTTCTGTGTCTGGCTTACTTCATTTAGCATATTGTTAGTAGAAGTTTCACCACATCATGGCATATGGACTTCAATCCTTTTCTCTGTTGAATAATATTTCATTGTATGGATATCCTATATTTGTTGATTCTCATCCTTGTAAACCTGATGATGCCCAATGGACCTTTCCTGTGTTCGGCATCTTGGACCATCCCTGCTGTCTGCATCAGCTCAGGATATTCATTGCATTTCACAGAGGTGTCATGTTTTGACCTCTCCTTGATGGCTAGGGGTAAGTCATGGTGACCTCAGGGGCAGAAAACAGCCCACCCCCCCAGACCTACTCCTGCTGGATCCCCAGTATGTGCCCACACCCACACCCTGCCTAATACCCCGACTGGGGTGAGACGAACTTCCACGAATTACTCATGGCCTCTTTCACTGACATCACAAAAGGGACTCAATAATTCTCGGAATCTGGAGCCAGACCAGATTCTGGGTTCAGGGAATCTGAACCCAGAGACTTGTTCATCTTATCATCTCTTGGGAGCCTTCCCATAACAGTGAGAATATTGCCCTTCCAGTACACAGTGAGGTCTATGCCTGCTACTCAGTTTTCATATTAATTGCCATTAGATTCATTTATATCTAAGTAGTTGTTGATAAAGCAATAAAAATATTTGACTGAGAAAAAAGAAAGGTTAAACTAGCCTACGTCTAGTCTAAGAAAAGTATCCATTTCACTACACAGTACACATTTTTACTATTTGCTAATTTGATGTGAGACATAAAGGTATTACAGTTTTATTTTTCTTTGTTTTGATTATTGGTGAGACTGGCCCATTTTTCTTATGTTTATTAGTCGTTTATATTTATCTTATGTTCTTCAGCCCATGCATTAAAAATTTTTCACATTGAAAGCAATGCTGAGTGTGTAGGGGCAACTTTTCATAACAATTCTTACTTCCTTATGTACTTTTGCCCACCCGTTAGCATACTTGTAGAGGAAACAGTGGCTGTAAAATGGGGCTATGTAAAATCCCTGGACCCAGTGATTGCCATCAAAAGTACAATGCTGGTTATCCGGAAAGTCAAAGTTGCCACAGAAATTAATAAGCAAAATGTGGAATCGCTACAAAACCAGGAGGAGTGTTTGTTTTTCCCTCTAATCACATCCATAGCAAGCACAGGGGTTCATGAAAGCCCAGTCCCCAACGCTCTGTGTGCAGAGACAGGAATGCTTCTGGGATCTCAGGTAGGAGTCTCCGGGGGATACTTTAGCCTGTTGGCCTGCAGCTCTGGGCCCTGTGATTTTTGTCAATATCCTGCTGAAAAAATGCTCAAGATCGCATCCACTGGTGTGTTGAGAAAAGTGACAGGTGACCAGTTTATAGCCTCACTTGATTATCTGCCAAGGGGTCAGCAACTCTACTTGTGCCTTTTCCCCCAACTGAATTTCTTAATTATTGTCATGTGTGTTTAAAGCAAGGAGATAATATAGACACATGCCAACGTTTGTGCCACGTGGCTTTTAACAACCTTGAATGTAACTTAGGTGTCCTGCGGGGAAAGGTTAAGCCAGGTCCCATTCACTTGAAGGAATATTATACATTTGTTAAAATTAGGCTTACTGGGAGTCTGTAATAAGACAGAAAAATGCTTATAGAATGTTGGTAAATAAAAAGAAATCAGGACACACTGCTGCATTACTGTATTATCACAATCACATAAAAGAAATAATCCAGCCCAGAAAAAAAATCCTGGAAGGAAATGCTATGAAATGTTACACTGGTTGTTCCTGGAAGTGAAACTATAGGTAAGTACCCACACTCCGATTCTTCCCACGTCCACAATTTTCTTTAATGTGAAAATTACTACTTTTATGATGACAATCATTTGTTAGAAATAAGAAACGGGTGTAGGCTATCCTGTGTTTAGTAAAACCACCAGGAGTGCTGACAGTTTTCTCCCAAGAGCTGCCTCAACTCCCTGGGCTTAGTTGTGCAGACATATTTGAGAGCACTGCAACTTGCTTCTATGTTTGTTTTAAAAATAAGAGCAGGTGAATGTGCCGGACATGTGGATTCTGTCACTCTGCCAGGTTGTGTGCGAATTAGCACAATCTTTCTAGAGGACAATCTGGAAACACTCAAGAAAAGCCTTGTGATTCTGCATATCTGTTGATGGAACAATTCTACAAATAGGGATTTCTTCTAAGGAAATAATCCTGGATGTTTTTAAAAGTAGAGTGGTAAGGTTGTCCATCATAGCAAGCTTAAAGTAATGAACAATTGGAAACAACAAAAGGAGGCTGGTTAAATAAATTATGCTACATTCACGTAATGGCATCTTATGCTTTTGCAGGATATTGAATAAAATGGAAATTATTCAAAATATATTATTATATGAAATAGGCTGATTATAGAGTGGTATATCACAGTGTGATCCATTTTGTACTGAAATACACGTGTGCTAATTAAAAGTAATGGAAAAATATACACAAAATTGGTAACTATTGCTCTGTTTCTGGATGGCAGAAATAGGGGTGATTATTTACATTTTGGTTGATAGGTTCCTTAATTCATCCAACAAATGCATCTTACCTGTCTTACTCCATGGAGCAGCTTTTGTCAGCGGGGGTGTATCCTGGGTGAGGCATGTGCTGCGTGAGGTCTGTTGTGCTGGCCTGTGAGCTGCTCAGCGCACGGGGCCCCAGCCATGCTGAGAATCCTTCAGAGTCCAAGGCGAATGGCGTAAGCCTTCGGGAAGCAAGCAACACAATAGATCGGTCAGTGCCAAGGGGGCTTTTAAGTGGATCACTGCTTACTCTAAAGGGATTGCGGGGAAAGAAGGAAGTCCTTTTTTCTGGCCTTCCTGAAAACACTGTGCCCTGAGGAATCTTTCAAATCACATTTTTCCCCCCAGTGGTCTATCCATCCATCAACCCACCCACCCAACCACCCATTCATCTACCTACCCATCCCTCCATCTATCTATCCACCCACAAATCTGATCATTCATTTATCTACTTATCCACCCATCTACCCATCTATCCATCCACCCACTCACCCATCCATCAACCCATCTACCTGCCCATCTATCTACTCATCCACCTAAACATCTATTCACTCATCCACTCACCCATCCATCATCCATCTATCCACCCACATGAACACTTATCCACCCATCCAGCTGTTTACTCACCCACCTATCCATCTATTCACCCATCCATGCATCCATTCTTGTATCCATGCATGCATCCACCCAACTGTCCTTTTTGTTTCTTCATTCACTTCAAAAACACTGACTGGGGTCTACAACTTGCCAGACCCCATACTCGGTTGGTGCCACACTTGATAAAGGACACATGCTCCACCCTCAGGGAGTTCACAGTGTAGGTTGTCTCCATCACTCACACAAAGGATTGTTGGCATCCTTGGTGTGGCCTAGTAACCAAGTGGCAACCTTGGGGCCCCCACCCAGGCTTGGTTGGGAGGGTGTGTGGGGATATGGGAAGCAAACTTCCTGGGGGAGGAAGCATTTGGGAGTTTCCTCTGATACTAGGAAGGGTTTTGTGCTGGGACCTGGCCTCCATTCCCTCAGACTTCCTGGGGAGTGGCAGGCCCTTAGGGTGGACAGGGGTATGGGTGTGCCTGTGGGGGTCATACAGAGCCCTTTGTGCCCAAGCTCTCCTTTCTGGGCCCATGAACTGCACCATGGAGGCCAACACGGTCTGGAGACCAGATGGCTCTTCCAGGAATGTTCTGATAATGCGAGACCTCTAGGGCCTTGGTGACTCTAGGAAGGGCATCAGAACTCCCCAAATGACTGAAATTGAATCGCCAGCTAACTCAGTCCATGGGGCTCTGACAAGATTCAATTTAACTCAGAAAGAGAAAGATGATGACATTTACTGAGTTTTTGTTGCTATGGACTAAAATTCTACCATCTATGCCTTTCTTGATCTCAGGGAGTGATTCAAATAGAGACCTGGGTCAAAATCCGTTGATGTTTAAAATTTTAGTAGATCTGCAAGCTTTCTTTCCAAAGAGGTAGCAGTTCACACTCTCACCAACTTCTCTGTACCCTTGTCAGCACTGGATATTACCAACACTTTTAAATTTTCACTCTATGATGGGTTAAGAACATTATGCTAACATGCATTTCCCTGACTACTGATGAGGTTGAGCATATTTTCATGTTTATTGTTTATTTGCACCTTTTCTTCTGTGACTTGGCTTGTTATAATTGCAGGTGCTTTGCCCATAGACTCTCCCTATTTTTGGTACGTCCCTGGGAAACCTTTCTCAGTCATTACATATGGAATTAGGTGTTCGGTCCTTTGGTAACTGCACTTAGCTTGGACCTCGACCATAGCATTTATTTTGTTTGGTTTTGTATGTGGGAAGTTGATGAATCTGTTTACTTCCTGCTTCCTTTCTCAAAGGATTGGAGGCTGCATCATATGTAGTGTTTGTCTATTTGTGTCTTCTGCCAGACTGAACTCCTTGATGGCAGAGATTGTGACCCATTTAGCTTCGTGCTTATCCCTTCCACTATTTAGCTGAGAACTCTGAATGAGGTCTCAAAGCATTTTTGCTACACATTATTTATAGATCATAATTTAAAAAAAGAAGTACCTTTACAGTGGAGAAATTTGGCAGGTAGTGTCTTACCTAAGTGGTCAGTGCCAACATCACCCATGGAGGGCTGAGCTAACATGGGTACTTGGGACCCGTTGTCACGTGTCATGGTTCTGCCCAATGTGCGTGGCCCGAATTTAATGACTAACCCAACAAACTCCAATTGAGGGCCACACTTCAAAACAACTGGCTGTTCCCTTCAAAGCTGTCAGTGTCACGGAGGCAGACAGGCTGCAGATTTGGTCCAGGCTAGCCATGGACACCAGGGCCATGAGAGTTAATGCACCACGCGTCCAGAGAGTGGATCCTGAGTCAGAAAAATGCTGCTTCACAAGATATTCTTGGAACAATTGAGAATTTGGGTATGGACTCTATGACAGTAGCATTGTGTCAAGGTTACATTTCCCAAATTTGATAGTTAGACTGTGATTACACAAGAGATTGCCTTTGTTCCTATGAATCTATGCTGAAATATTTAAAGGTTGCAGGTCACGGTTCTGCACCTTATTCTCAATTAGTTCAGCAAAAAAAAAAAAATTCATTATGTATGAGGGAGGAGGGGGGAAAGGGAGGGATGGAGGGAGAGCACACAAATGTGGCTAAATATTAATAATCGATGAACACAGTTGTATAGGTAAATGTATATGAGCACTTATCACTGTACTATTGCAACTGTTTTTAAAAAATAGCTTTGGGGGCTTCCCTGGTGGCGCAGTGGTTGAGAGTCTGCCTGCTAATGCAGGGGGCACGGGTTCGAGCCCTGGCCTGGGAAGATCCCACATGCCGCGGAGCGGCTGGGCCCGTGAGCCACAACTGCTGAGCCTGCGCGTCTGGAGCCTGTGCTCCGCAACGAGAGAGGCCCGCGCATCGCGATGAAGAGTGGCCCCCGCTTGCCACAACTGGAGAGAGCCCTCGCACAGAAACGAAGACCCAACACAGCCAAAATCAATCAATCAATCAATCAATCAAACATACGCATCTGATTCAAGATCCTCATTAAAAAAAAAAAAAAAATAGCTTTGGCATTTTCTAAAATAAAAGGTTATTTCTTATGCTGGGCCAGGATATCAACACCCTCACAAGCTGTATTGAAATCAAGCGTCTTTTCTGGGGGGGTCCAGGGCTGGGGGACAGGCTCTAGCACCTGCCAGAGTACATTGTCTGTAACATGAATGCAGGTTCATAGCAACGTCTCTGCATCAACTTTCATAAACTTCAGAGGGCAAGAGGGTTTAGAATACTTTCTAATACTTCTTTCATCTCATCTCTTACTCTATCAACCCAGCATTGATTTATCCAAAACCAAACTCAAACACAAGGCTGTTGCTTAAAAAGAAGCAGACCCTTGGCCATTTTCCAGGGAGTCTGATCAGCTCAGCTGGTCACTCCAGAAGACGCTGCTCCAAACGTTAGACTTGAGTCATGCACTGGTTCTGATTTCAGTTACTCTCAGTAGATGTCTATTCTGAGCAAGTTAACTGAATAATCCCTCTCCCTTCCATCCTGAGTTTTGCAGATATGAGCCATAGAAAAGCTTTTGGTTGCCAGATGTGGAATGGAATTAAGATTCATGAAAGAAGTGTGATTTACAGTGGCACCAGAGCAGTGAGTGACTGACAGGTGACTGGTGTAAGATGAGGAGCAGTGAGTCCAGGATCCACGTGCATCTCACCTTGGTGTAAACTGGATTCTCACTGGGAACACACGCACATTCACAGCAACCTTTTCTTGGGTTTGTAGGGCTGTTTCTAGAATTGAGAGACTGTGCCTACACCTTGAACAAGTTAAAGGAAATTGCTGAGGAGAGCAGAGTTACACTTAAGAGGTCTTCTCCTTACAGCCAGGATGGCTGGGAATATTAGGGGGAGAGAGGAACAAACTGATGGTACATGGGTCAGGGGGTCAGGGCTGCTCAGGCAGTGCCGAGGAGGAAGCGTTTGTGAGGCTGCGTTAGAATGAAGCAGAGAAGGAGCTGGGGGGTGATGGTGAGGGCAACGGAGCGGGTAGGAAGGAGCATTTCCTGGGAGCAAAACTGACCAGCCTGGGGCCCACGGTGGTGCTACCCCAGGGCGCCTGCACTGGCTCAGCTTGGTGGGCGTTCCAGCTCCCTCGGGAGCAAAGGATGAATCTGGAGGAAGGGCTGGAAAACAAGAACCTGGATCCATGGTCCTGGGAATGGAATGACTTAGTCTGGAGAAGAGGTGAGTGTGGGGTTTGGTCGGATAGGCCAATATGTGAGCCAGGCCCATTTAGATGCAGAGAATAAAGGTAACCATTTCAGAGTCCCTGCCATCAGGGGACAGAGGGACACAGGTGAAGCTTCTCCCTCATCGAGGGTAGTGGCTCCAGGTACATGGATTTCACAGTCTAGCCTGATCAAGAACACAAAATTCTGGGCACTGACGTTGAATTGCCAACTCTTCCTTTCTTTGAGTCAGGAAGACATTTAAAAATCCCAATTCACCTTCTCCACTTACCATCATTTTAGAAAACTGGGGACTTTCCAGCATCATGAAAGTAGGAAGGACCAGCCCCAGAACGGAGGACAGTTCTTTATGGACTACGTTTAGTTTGGTAGGAACACGTCTTCTTTACTTTTCTCATTTTGTTCAAACCATCGCAAACTTCATGGAGCGGAGCCCGTGGCTTCAATGGGGCAAATTAACCCCAGGGCCCAGCGACGCTCACCTGTTAGCCATGTGGCCGCCCTCCAGAGGGCCCTGGCCTTCTAATTAACCGGGCCAGGGATGCCTCTGTGGCTCCCTAACAAAGGGACTGAGGTGACTGGAGGCAGGCGACTCCTGGACTTAATGCGGTGATTTGATTTGTGACCTTTACTTCCCATTTTAAGCGGAAGAATGAACAACTATAATTGTGTACTGTGTTATTTTTTCTGTATTTAACCTTCGACATTACCTCCAGGCGAATACCTGCTCTTCCTTGGGCTGCTGGAAGGGGCTTCCTTGTTTATTCATTTAATTCTCAGCCCTCCCCCCGCCCCACCCCAAGCTGACATTTTCAGCTGAAATGGAAGAAGGGAGAAAATGGTAGGTAAATCTTTAAGCTTCTCTGTGTCTTGATTCTGAGCTGAAGACTTTCTCTCCCATTTCAGAGGACCTGAGCTATTTGACTGGATATTTCAAAATTCTGGCCCCATGTCCTTTAGGCGGACGTTAGGGGTGCACTGTGGTGACGCCCCCTCACACGGTGCAGCAGCAAGCAGTGTGGGGAACTGGCCCAGATCAAGGCAAGATGGGTGAGGGGTGAAACTTTCCCCTTGTCGGTGAATGAGGAGTCAATTCTGGCCAATGAGACTAGAGTTTTTTCCTGGCAGCTTCTGCGAAAGTTCTTCCCTACTTGTGAGAGAGCTAGGATTTCTTTTTCCCTCTGAAGGTGAACAAAGAATGCTCTGAATGCCACAGTCAGCTGTCCCAGAACCCCTGGAGGATAAAGTTGATGATGAAGATGGGAGACCCCGGATTTCGGTGATACTGTTGGCTGCCCCGTCAACGCTGCCTGGCATCCCATCTACCTCGAGTTTGGTGTCCTGTGAGCCTGTGACTTCTAGTTTGTGCAGGGGTTTTGTTTCTTGCAACCAAAAGCCTCCGAACGGATGCCACGCCCTACTTTTTTCCCCTTGTTTAACCTGAGTACGTGCTCTCCTGCTTCTCATGAATTCCTCCACCATCCCTTCTGCATTCTCTGGGGACTTGTGTGTGTGCTCAGAACTGTTAGAGAAAACTGATGAATGAATTGTCCCTTCTCCTTCCTGTGTCTCCCAATTTCCTCCTTTCCCCTATTTGGCTGGTCTGAGCTCCATATCCTCCAAGACCCAGTTCAAATGTCATCTTCCCGACTCCCAGGAAGATGCCTCCATTGTGCATTGATTAAGGGGGGACCAGCCAGGCAGCTTCTAAGGGATCAGCATTATTAGGAATGGTTTCAGTGTGTGAAAAAGATCTGATACCAGTGGCTTAACGGAGACAGGTATCTATTTCTCACTTATGTGGAAGTCTGAGCAGGAACGTGGTTCTGCTCCATGAAGTCGTCAGGGTACAAGCTCCTTCTCTCCTGTGGCTCCACAATCCCTCACGTGTTGCCCTTGCCTGCATGGTCCAAGACGGCTGACCACCAAGTCCTCACTTTGACTAGCAGGAGCGGGCAAAGGGAAAGAGGAGAGCTTGTCCCTTCCCTTTAAGATACACCCTTACTTTGGCTCACGTCCTATTGGTTAGAACTGAATTAAATAACCTTAGCTAGCTGCACAGGAGTCTGGGAAATGTAGTCTTCATATTCTCAGTGCTTGTGAGTCCAGCTAAAAGTTTGATTACAGTGAAAGGAGGAGGGATTAGGCATAGGGGCAACTTGCAGTTTCTTCAGAACATCACTGGCATCAATCACAGATCGGTGCTGGGTAATGCATGTTTCCACATGACTCCTTACCCAACAGGTGAAATGTAACCTGGTTCCATTCCCGCTAAAGGAGAAAGAAGCTAGTGTAATGGAAAACTCCTTGCTAGTGTCAACCCACTGAGCAATTGTGCAGCGGGCTCAAGCAAGGCACAGAGCAAGCTCAGGCCACACCCTCTAGGTTAAATATGACCCCATTCCCCCAGTGATACTTGCCTGGTTTGGTAAATCTCAGAACGTACAGAACGTACATGACAGCAGTATAAGAAATGTCCTCTCCGACACAGCCATGCTGAGCCAAGGTGTCATGTGCAGAGTTTCTGCACACAGCCCGCCAAGCTCAAGAATCAGGTGCAGCCACTTCACGCTAGGAACTCTTGTCTGAATTGCCGGGAAGAAGACCACTGCATGCGGTACCCTAGGAAAAAAGTGCCAGGCATGTGTGCTGTCTACTGATTAATTTTAAAAGACAAAAGTGAATACACACAACTTGAGTTGAGTGTCCTGTGAGGAGCCTCAGCACATGTCCCGAGCTGAGGGGTCAGCTCAGCCGTTTCACGAGGAACTCTGGTCTGAAGGGCCGGGGGCAAGGCCTCTGCATGGGGCCTGCTATGAGCAAGTGAAACAGACTAAGCACAAAGGGAAAAATAGTGGATGGGCTAGGCCTGAAGTGAGATTGCCAGATTTATATCCTTTCCAGATGAAATGTGGAACCTCTAGCAACAGGAGTAATGGAAGATTTCCCTATATCTGCCCTCAAGATTTTCCTTGATTGATCTGTGGGTATGGAACCCTTCAAAACTGAATAGTGTGAAGAGAGAGGACCTTCAAGATGGTGGAGGACTAAGACATGGAGATCACCTTCCACCCCACAAATACATCAAAAATACATCTACCTGTGGAACAACTCCTACAGAACACCTACTGAATGCTGGCAGAAGACCTCAGACTTCCCAAAATCTGTGGGGCTGACAGGGTTTTGGTGCTCCGGCTGGCTGTCAGGCCTGAGCCTCTGAGGTGGGAGAGCCGAGTTCAGGACATTGGACCACCAGAGACCTCCCGGCCCCATGTAATATCAATCGGCAAGAGCTCTCCCAGAGATCTCCATCTCAATGTTAAGACCCAGTTCCACTCAATGACCAGCAAGCTCCAGTGCTGGACACCTTATGCCAAACAACTAGCAAGACAGGAACACAAACCCACCCATTAGCAGAGAGGCTGCCTAAAATTGTAAGTTTACAGACACCCCAAAACACACCACTGGACGCGGTCCTGCCCACCAAAAAGACAAGACCCAGCCTCATCCACCAGAACACAGGCACCAGGCCCCTCCACCAGGAAGCCTACATAACCCACTGAACCAACCTTACCCACTGGGGGCAGACACCAAAAACAATGGGAACTATGAACCTGCAGCCTGCAAAAAGGAGACCCCAAACACAGTAAGTTAAGCAAAATGAGAAGACAGAGAAATATGCGGCAGATGAAGGAGCAAGATAAAAACCCATCAGACCAAAATGAAGAGGAAATAGGCAGTTTACCTGAAAAAGAATTCAGAGCAATGATAGTAAAGATGATCCAAAATCCTGGAAATAGAATAGAGAAAATACAAGAAACGTATAACAAGGACCTAGAAGAACTAAAGAGCAAACAAACAATGGTGAACAACAGAATAAATGAAATTAAAAATTCTCTAGAAGGAATCAATAGCAGAATAACTGAGGCAGAAGAACAGATAAGTGACCTGGAAGATAAAATAATGGAAATAACTACTGCAGAGCAGAATAAAGAAAAAGTAATGAAGAGAATTGAGGACAGTCTCAGAGACCTCTCGGACTACATTAAACACACCAATATTCAAATTATAGGAGTCCCAGGAGAAGAAGAGAAAAAGAAAGGGACTGAGAAAATATTTGAAGAGATTATAGTTCAAAGCTTCCCTAATATGGGAAAGGAAATAGTCAATCAAGTCCAGGAAGCACAGAGAATCCCCTATAGGATAAATCCAAGGAGAAACACACCAAGACACATATTAATCAAACTATCAAAAATTAAATACAAAGAACAAATATTGAAAGGGAAAAGCAACAAATAACATACAAGGGAATCCCCATAAGGTTAACAGCTGATCTTTCAGCAGAAACTCTGCAAGCCAGAAGGGAGTGGCAGGACATATTTAAAGTGATGAAAGGGAAAAACCTACAACCAAGATTACTCTACCCAGCAAGGATCTCATTCAGATTCGACAGAGAAATCAAAAGCTTTACAGACAAACAAAAGCTAAGAGAATTCAGCACCACCAAACCAGCTTTACAACAAATGCTAAAGGAACTTCTCCAGGCAGGAAATACAAGAGAAGGAAAAGACGTACAATAACAAACTCAAAACAATTAAGAAAATAGTAATAGGAACATACATATCAATAATTACCTTAAATGTAAATGAATTAAATGCTCCAACCAAAAGACATAGACTGGCTGAATGGATACAAAAACGAGACCCGTATATATGCTGTCTAGAAGAGACCGCTTCAGACCTAGGGAGACATACAGACTGAAAGTGAGGGGATGGAAAAAGGTAGTCCAGGCAAATGGAAATCGAAAGAGAGCTGGAGTAGCAATTCTCATATCAGACAAAATAGACTTTAAAATAAAGACTATTACAAGAGACAAAGAAGGACACTACATAATGATCAAGGAATCAGTCTAAGAAGAAGATATAACAATTGTAAATATTTATGCACCCAACATAGGAGCACCTCAATGCACAAGGCAAATGCTAACAGCCATAAAAGGAGAAATTGACAGTAACACAATAATAGTAGGGAACTTTAACACCCCACTTTCACCAATGGACAGATCAACCAAAATGAAAATAAATAAGGAAACACAAGCTTTAAATGACACATTAAACAAGATGGATTTAATTGATATTTACAGGACATTCCATCCAAAAACCACAGAATACACTTACTTCTCAAGTGTTCACGGAACATTCTCCAGGATAGATCATATCTTAGGTCACAAATCAAGCCTTGGTAAATTTAAGATAATTTAAATAGTATCAAGTATCTGTTCCAAACACAACACTATGAGACTAGATATCAATTACAGGAAAAAAACTGTAAAAAATACAAACACATGGAGGTTAAACAATATGCTATTAAATAACCAAGAGATCACAGAAGAAATCAAAGAGGAAATCAAAACACCTAGAAACAAATGACAATGAAAACACGACGACCCAAAACCTATGGGATGCAGCAAAAGCAGTTCTAAGAGGGAAATTTATAGCACTACAATCTTACCTCAAGAAACAAGAAACATCTCAAATAAACAACCTAACCTTACAGCTAAAGCAATTAGAGAAAGAAGAACAAAAAAATCCCAAAGTTAGCAGAAGGAAAGAAATCATAAAGATCAGATCAGAAATAAATGAAAAAGAAATGAAGGAAACAATAGCAAAGATCAATAAAACTAAAAGCTGGTTCTTTGAGAAGATAAACAAAATTGATAAACCATTAGCCAGACTCATTAAGAAAAAAAGGGAGAAGATTCAAATCAACAGAATTAGAAATGAAAAAGGAGAAGTAACAACTGATACTGCAGAAGTACAAAGGATCATGAGAGATTACTACAAGCAACTCTATGCTAATAAAATGGACAACCTGGGAGAAATGGACAAATTCTTAGAAAAGCACAACCTTCTGAGACTGAGCCAGGAAGAAAGAGAAAATATAAACAGACCAATCACAAGCACTGAAATTGAAACTGTGATTAAAAATCTTCCAACAAACAAAAGTCCAGGACCAGATGGCTTCAAGGGCGAATTCTATCAAACATTTAGAGAAGAGGTAACACTTATCCTTCTCAAACTCTTCCAAAATATAGCAGAGGGAGGAACACTCCCAAACTCATTCTATGAGGCCACCATCACCCTGATACCAAAACCAGACAAAGATGTCACAAAGAAAGAAAACTACAGGCCAACATCACTGATGAACATAGATGCAAAAATCCTCAACAAAATACTAGCAAACAGAATCCAACAGCACATTAAAAGGATCATACATCATGATCAAGTGGGGTTTATCCCAGGAATGCAAGGATTCTTCAATATAGGCAAATCAATCAATGTGATACACCATATTAACAAATTGAAGGATAAAAACCATATGATCATCTCAATAGATGCAGAAAAGGCTTTTGACAAAATTCAATGCCCATTTATGGTAAAACCCTCCAGAAAGTGTGTATAGAGGGAACTTACCTCAACATAATAAAGGCCATATATGACAAACCCACAGCCAACATCGTTCTCAATGGTGAAATACTGAAACCATTTCCTCTAAGGTCAGGAACAAGACAAGGTTGTCCACTCTCACCACTATTATTCAACATAGTTTTGGAAGTTTTAGCCACAGCAATCAGAGAAGAAAAAAGAAATAAAAGGAACCCAAATTGGAAAAGGAGAAGCAAAACTGTCACTGTTTGCAGATGACATGATACTATACATAGAGAATCCTAAAGATGCTACCAGAAAACTACTAGAGCTAATCAATGAATTTGGTAAAGTAGCAGGATACAAAATTAATGCATTTGCATTCCTATACACTAATGATGAAAAATATGAAAGAGAAATTAAGGAAACACTCCCATTTACCACTTCAACAAAAACAATAAATTACCTAGGAATAAACCTACCTAAGGAGACAAAAGACCTGTATGCAGAAAACTGTAAGACACTGATGAAAGAAACTAAAGGTGATACACACAGATGGAGAGACATACCATGTTCTTGGATTGGAAGAATCAACATTGTGAAAATGACTATACTACCCAAAGCAATCTACAGATTCAGTGCAATCCGTGTCAAACTACCAATGGCATTTTTCACAGAACTAGAACAAAAAATTTCACGATTTGTATGGAAACACAGAAGACTCCGAATAGATAAAGCAATCTTGAGAAAGAAAAATGGAGCTGGAGGAATCAGGCTTCCTGACTTCAGACTATACTACAAAGTTACAGTAATCAAGACAGTATGGTACTGGCACAAAAACAGAAATATGGATCAATGGAACAGGATAGAAAGCCCAGAGATAAACCCATGCACATATGGTCACCTTATCTTTGATAAAGGAGGCAAGAATATACAATGGAGAAAAGACAGCCTCTTCAATAAGTGGTGCTGGGAAAACTGGACAGCTACATGGAAAAGAATGAAATTAGAACACTCCCTAACACCATACACAAAAATAAACTCCAAATGGATTAAAGACCTAAATGTAAGGCCAGACACTATAAAACTCTCAGAGGAAAACATAAGCAGAACACTCTATGACATAAATCACAGCAAGATCCTTTTGGACCCACCTCCTAGAGAAATGGAAATAAAACCAAAAATAAACAAATGGGACCTAATGAAACTTAAAAGCTTTTGTGCAGCAAAGGAAACCATAAACAAGACGAAAAGACAACCCTCAGAATGGGAGAAAATATTCGCAAATGAAGCAACTGACAAAGGATTAATTTCCAAAATTTACAAGCAGCTCATGCAGGTCAATATCAAAAAAAAAAACAAACAAACAACCCAATCCAAAAATGGGCAGAAGACCTAAATAGACATTTCTCCAAAGATATACAGATTGCCAACAAACACGTGAAAGGATGCTTAACATCACTAATCACTAGAGAAATGCAAATGAAAAGTTCAATGAGGTATCACCTCACACCGGTCACAATGGCCATTATCAAAAAATCTACAAACAATAAATGTTGGAGAGGGTGTGGAGAAAAGGGAACCCTCTTGCACTGTTGGTGGGAATGTAAATCGATACAGCTACTATGGAGAACAGTATGGAGGTTCCTTATAAAACTAAAAATAGAACTATCATATGACCCAGCAATCCCACTACTGGGCATGTAACCTGAGAAAACCATAACTCAAAAAGAGTCATGTACCACAATGTTCATTGCAGCTCTATTTACAATAGCCAGGACATGGAAGCAACCTAAGTGTCCACTGACAGTTGAATGGATAAAGAAGATGTGGCACATATATACCATGGAATATTACTCAGCCATAAAAAGAAATGAAACGGAGTTATTTGTAGTGAGGTGGATGGACCTAGAGTCTGTCATACAGAGTGAAGTAAGTCAGAAAGAGAAAAACAAATACTGTATGCTAACACATATATATGGAATCTTAAAAAAAAAATGGTCCTGAAGAACCTAGGGGCAGGACAGGAATAAAGACGCAGACACAGAGAATGGACTTGAGGACGTGGGGAGGGGGAAGGTAAGCTGGGACGAAGTGAGAGCGTGGCATTGACATATATACACAACCAAATGTAAAACAGATAGCTAGTGGAAAGCAGCCGCATAGCACAGGGAGATCAGCTTGGTGCTTTGTGACCACCTAGAGGGGTGGGATAAGGAGGGTGGGAGGGAGACGTAAGAGGGAAGAGATATGGGGATATATGTATATGTATAGCTGATTCACTTTGTTATACAGCAGAAACTAACACACCATTGTAAAGCAATTATACTCCAATAAAGATGTTAAAAAAAGAAAAGAACAAAAAGAGAAATGCCCTCCCCGCTGGCAGCAAAGCCTGGATGAGAACTTTCAAATGCATTTGAGGCCAGCCTTTGTTGCCATCTCCTTAGCACATGTGAGGGACTGATGCCTTCCAGCCTGGGGGTCTCAAAACTTGGCTGAAGGAAAGGCCGTGCCAAATAAGCTGTAACATTATGTTGATTACATGCAATAAATTGCTTATTTCAATCATAAAAAAGCTATGCTAGTCTTATTAATAGGAAAAGAATTTCTTCTGCCCTTCTGTTACACAAATATTTTAAATGTGTTGTTTTGAAGGAGGGCAAGTAATTATCCTGCTCCCAGGTAAGCCACATGTTTACTGGATTCGGATAGACTCTGGATTTTCATTATTTGTTAGTAAGTCTCACCCACACCTCCACTCCCCACTCCCCCATGGACTAAGATTCTTGAGGACAAGAATGTGCCTAAAATCTCAATATCCGCAGATATTGGTAAAGCCTTGAGAAAGCAGAACAATGGTCCAGGCTGATCAGTATTAGGATCTGGATGAAGGTTTCTGTGGCCAAATCAGTTGGAGCATCGCTGCCTACGACATTCAGCTTTTGGAAATTCATAGCCCACATTTGAATACCAGAGGCCCTGAGAAGGATTGCTGTAAATAACTCAGTTTAACTTTGTTCAGTCCAGTGTGTCTCAGACTTACATAACCACCCTTTTTTTGGGTTATAGTTTGGTTTCTTTAAAAAATTATTACTGTGATGTATTTTGAGCATGCAGAAACTCTAGAGACTAGAGTAAGTACCCTGGTGCCTATCATCCTCTATGTTCAGTGTTAACATTTTGTCAAATTGTTTCAGATTAAAAAAAGAAGTCAAACACTTATTGAGTTGATAAGGAGCCTACAACGGGGAATGCTGGCCTACTGTACTTGGTGGGCTCCCCATGAGACTTGGCCCCTGTATTCATGCTCCACACCAATACTAATAAGCCCTCCCGAAGCATTTAAAAATAAATTAAAAAGAAGGTGGAGTCTGGGAATCCTGGCCTGGGGACAATGGCTCCCATCAAGAGAGCATTGAGAAGAGAAGTGACCAGGGGCTTGGAGGTGGCAGGGGAGCCAGAATGGGAAGCACAGATGTGGCCAGAGCAGTAGAAGGGGAAGCTCAAGGTTCATGGCCCCAGGAGCTGGGGAGGGATGTGTGAGTGGGCAGCTGGCGGCCAGCAGCGCTCAGCATGGTAGAGCAGTTGAAGAAAGAGAAGCTGTCCACAAGGTCACTTGGTTTAATTACCCACATCTTTACTGCGCTCCTGAGATATGCCAGTTCTGGGCTGGTTACGGGATTTCAGCACTTTCTGAGGAAGCGGCTTTCGTGGAGGGCTGGGGAGGGAAGCCAGGTCTTAGGTACTTCAGGTGCGGATGGGAGCAGACCAGAGGGACTGGAGACCAGGCATGGCGGCCCTGGACGGGGCTGCAGGGCCAAGTGAGAATGTTCGTGCTAAGATGGTGGATTGAGGGAATCCCTGGAGACAGAGGAGAAAAGACCTCAAAAAGAGGAGAGCGAGAAGGAGCCAGTGGGGGAAGGGCTGATTCGGAGTTGGGGGGAGGGTGCCTTGAATGAGTGGCAACCAGGGCCTTCTGAACCCAGCTCACACGGAGCCAGTGGGTTCCCTTCGTGGGTTGCTATTTTGGATGAGGCCAGTAGCTGGCAATCACAGCTTCACTGATTTCTGACTAGGGAGGAGGTGGTCCTGAAGGATGTGCTGAACATCAAATGGTCCCAACTGTGTTGAAATCCTTTGGGGTTACTCATTACTGTCTCCCAATTGTGTGTTCTCTCCCTACGTTATCCAACCCAGGGGGCACCTGGCAATTTGTAACCATTTCTCTCCGATCACTGGGGCCCAAATCAAGCCCAAAGGATTGAAGAATGTCATGATGGTTTTGATGCCTCTCTGCCACCACTCCGCTGGCCAACGAGCATTGGCATATGTGACTCCATTCTGTCCAAAACTAATTCGGTGCTTAAGAACGCAAGCACTTTGCAAAGACCATCTGTTTACACTTCTGCTTAAGGAACTCCACTCTCCTGTAGCCTCCTAGGATTGGCTTCAATAAATCCTGACACGGAGGGATATTTTTTTGGCGGGCCTAGAAATTGAATGTTTTCCAAATGGTACATTACTGATATTAAAACCGATTTGTGCGTCACCAGCCATCAAAGAAATGTACTAAATAATATCTCCAGGAATGAAAAGGCAATTGAGGAGCTTGTCCATGCACATTTATCAGCAGAAATACTGGCTTCAGCTGTAAAACTCAGCAAGAGAGAAATCTATGGATCCCGACACACAAACAAAGGCTCCCTAGGTATATGCAGACTTAAATCCACCTAAATCCACCTCGAAACAGCTGACAAAAAGCAAGCTGTTCCAGGCAGCCCTAGCTTCACTTCCTTCTCCTAGCCTGTGGCCACCAGGCACAAATAGAAGATTTTTGATGAGGGAGGCCTGGGCACGGTTCCCGACCCCAGCTCCCCACACACAGGGACCGCGTGTGATCTTGCAGAAGCTACTCAAACACCCCAAAGTCTCCGTCTCCTCGGGAGTAAAGCGTCGTCCTCATAAGGTTGGGTGAATAATAAATGACAAATAGCACACAATAGGTTGATACATCTTACTTTACTTCCTTTCCTATCTACAGCTCTGTGCCCCTCCAGCATGTGTGTGGACACTGAGAAGTAAGTCAGTTTATCTTGCCTTCACTGGGGTGGGTTTGCTTGCTGACTGTTTGCTGTCTAAAAGAATGTAATTTCCTAACGCTAAACAGAGTAGGGGATATTTAATCAACGTTTTGTTGAATGTATAAGGATCGCATACAATATAATTCAGTGAGTAACTTAAGTAAAGCAATGGCATAAATATTTAAAGACTCATTGAGGATGCAGCTGTAAATCTGTATTGATTGCTGCTGCATGTTTTATAGAACATTATGAATTTCTGTACATCATCTCAATGAAGAAGGACAGATCTCCCCATGATTTGAAGGCGGGTCACGATTTCTATTGGTCATGGAGAGTGGAGTCTATCATCTGCCTTGTCATCATTAAGGGTTTCCAGGCCAGTCAAGGGGCTTCCAAGGGTGACTGCAGCAGATTTCTTCTGAACTTTATAAAACTATTTAAATATCAGGACTGTGGTTTTCAAATCAGAATCACCAGAGCTACATGAAATATCTGACTCAAATTTTACCTTTGGAACACTTTAGTGACAAGTTTTTTAGGACTGTAATTTAAAAAAATCATGTCCATTCAAATGTGTTAGAGTCCAATTTTAACCAGGTGGGGCCACCAGTCCAGTCACATGGACTGCCCCTGGAATAAAGGCTTCTGGGGTTATCCCTGTGCACAGGTCTGAACTTTCAATAAATGTGTTGCTGTGAGGGAGACTGTGGCTCTACCCTGGTCTTTTTCTGAATTTAGGTGTGTACACCTAATCTCAGAACCCATATGTTGTGTCCAGTTAAAGGCTAGGCAAATTCAAATGCATCTGCCTGGCACATGTTCCCATAATGCAAAATCTGTCAGGTTGACAGTTACATTTGTGCTATGATAATGCTGATTTATGATAGTTTTAGAACTTGTGAATTTTAAGTGTTTATGTCTGACTTATATTCGACAAAATGTGGAGACAGTTGAAAGCAGAAGCAACGTATTATCTAATGGAAAGCAGAGGAGACTATCTTCATGATCGTGGCTTAGGCAAAGGTATCTTAAATAGGATCCACACACTCCCACAAATGCTATCCACAAAAGAAGATTGCCAAAATTTGACTTCATTAAAATTAAGAACTTTTGCTCATCAAAATACTAGGGAGTAAAGGGAGTTAAGGGAGTGAAAAGGCATATCGAAGACCCAAGAAGATACCTGCTACACATGTAACTAACAAAGGACTTGTATCCAAAATATATAAAGAGGTCCTACAAGTCAATAAGAGATGACCTAACAAAAATGGGCAAAAGGACTTCCCTGGTGGCTCAGTGGTTAAGAATCCACCTGCCAATGCAGAGGACACAGGTTCGAGCCCTGGTCTGGGAAGATCCCACATGCCACGGAGTAACTAAGCCCATGTGCCACAACTACTGAGCCTGCGCTCTAGAGCCTGTGAGCCACAACTACTGAGCCCGCGTGCCACAACTATTGAAGCTCGCGTGCCTAGAGCCTGTGCTCCACAACAAGAGAAGCCACTGCAATGAGAAGTCCGCGCACCGCAACGAAGAGTAGCCCCCACTCGTTGCAACTAGAGAGAGCCTGCAATGCAGCAACAAAGACCCAATGCAGTCAAAAATAAATAAATAAATGGGCAAAAGACTTGAACAGGCACTTCACAAAAAGGATATTCAAATGGCAAATAAGCATGTGAAAATTGTTTGACATTACTCATCAGGAAATGCAAATTTAAATCATAATGAGACATCACTGTACATTCTCCAGAATGGCTAAAACTGATAAGACTGTTAATACTAAGTGCTGGTGAGGATGTGGAGCAATTAGAACGCTCATCCTTTGCTAGTGGGAGAGTTAATTTGTCCCATCTCTTTGGAAAACTGTTTGGCAGAATCTAGTAAAGCTGTGCAAGCATATATTCTATGACCTAGAAATTAGAGTCTTAGGTAAATACTCAAAAGATGTAAGTGCACATATCCCCCAAAAGAATGTACAGAAGTGTTCATACCAGCTTTATTTTAAAACTGGAAACAACCCAATGTTCATCAAGAGTAGATATACAATGGACTACTACACAGAAAGGAAAAAGAATAAATATTGCTATAGGCAACAACATGGATGACTCTCACAGACATAAGGAAGAATGAAAAAAAGCCAGACAAAGAAGAGTATATACAATGTAACCATTTACAAGACGTTTAAGAACAGGCAGAACAAACCTATAAAGGAAGAGGTCAAAATAGTGATTGTGTGTGTGCGTGTGTGTGTTCACACTTGCGTGTGGTGTGACTAGTAAAGGAGAATGTGAGAGTGTTCTAGGGCAGCGGTGCCCAACCTTTTTGGCACCAGGGACCAGTTTCGTGGAAGACAATTTTTCCACAGATGGCTGGGTGGGTATGGTTCAGGCAGTAATGCGAGCAATGGGGAGCGATGGGGAGAGGCAGATGAAGCATCACTCACTTGCCTGCTGCTCACCTCCTGCTGTGCAGCCCGGTTCCTAACAGGATGCAGACCGGTACCAGTCCATCGCCCTGGGGTTGGGGACCCCTGTTCTACAGTGTTATACCCATTCTATTTCTTGATCAGGGTGATGATTACTTGGGTACAGAAATATGTAAAACACTAGACTAGAAATCAGGGTGGAAATTTTTTCTGTAGAGAGTTGGTTGCTAAACATTTCCTAGCATACCACTAGCTCCCATTTCTTTTCCATCTTTACTGTAATGTTACATATATGTAGTAAGAAAGTGTGCAAATCTTAAGTCTTCTCTCGATGGATTTTCTTTACATATTTTTTGAGTTCCAGGAATTGCAGAGACCTGTAAGAATCATGTGTATCTGCTTTTAGAATTGGTGTTAACAGGCAGAAGACAGGGCATATTTTAGGTAACTATTACAGATGATAATGACTTTTGTTCTTGTTGGGCTTGAGTCCACGATAAGTATCTGCATGGCTAAAATTTTAACGTATTTTAAAATCACTTTATGTGGCATAACATAAGCATCTTATAACCCACTCAGTCTCTGTTAGTTTATTTAAAAAATCTTTCCCCCTCTTATAATTGCCTTGCTTAATATACTGTATATTTTTAAATGATCCAACTTAGAGGGTTTGGGAAGACCTAAAAAAATTGTCATGTGTCAGAACATTAACAGCATATTTAGCAGTATTTTTTTAAAACCAAAGGTCTAGAGGATAAATTTATCAAGGGTACATTACAGATATGATTTCTTTAAGTGTTTGTTTCTGCTCCATTTCAAACATCCTCATTGTCTAAACTGATGGATTTTTATTTTAATTAGTCTTAAATTCCAGGAGAGTGATCTTAATGTATAAGATGTGGCATTGACCAATGGTAAACCATGAGCCCAGTTCTGTCAGAGTGAAGCTGATAGCCACACAATGGCCTCTGGATACTCAACTTCGGCCCCAGGCTTGTTGTACCAAATCGAGGCCAATGAAAGTTCTTGCTTTGGTAAGACATGGGAAGAGTCTGGCACTTTCTTCAAAAGTGCCTTTTTATTTTTTTATTTTTTATATTTTAAAGTATTTATTTATTTATTTATTTTGGCTGCGCCGGGTCTTAGTTACGGCACTCAGGTCTTTGTTGCAGCATGCAGGATCTTTAGTTGCGGCACGTGGGATCTTTTTAGTTGCAGCATGTGGACTTCTTAGTTGCGGCATGCAGGCTTCTTAGTTGTGGCATGTGAACCCTTAGTTGGGGCATGTGAACTCTTAGTTGCGGCATGCATGTGGGATCTAGTTCCCCGCCCAGTGATTGAACCCTGGCCCCCTGCATTGGGAGCACGGAGTCTTACCCACTGGACCACCAGGGAAGTCCCAAAAGTGCCTTTTTAAAAACACGTTAAAGGATGCAAGTAAAAGGAAAAAAACTCTTGCAATGGATGTCAAAATCCCAGCAAGTTATTTTGTGGATGGCAACAAACTAATTGTAAAGTTTATATGGAGAGACACAAGGCCCAGAGTAGCCAATGCAACATTGAAAAAAGTCAGAAGACACTACCTGACTTCAAGGCTTATTATAAAGCTATAAACAGTGTGGTTCTGGAGAAAGAATAGACAACTAGATCAACAGAGTAGAGGAAGAAATAGAGAAATAGACCCACATAAATAGAGTCAACTGGTCTTTGACAAAGGAGCAAAGGCAAACAATGGAGAAAAGATAGTCTTTTCAACAAATGGTGCTGGAGCAACTGGACATCCACATGCACACAAAAAAACAAAAAAAGAATCTAGACATCTGCAGTGGATACAACCAGCTTATTTGATGCTGGGAGGTGGAAATGTTGGATGACATGCCAGAGCAGGGCTACCGAGGGGAGCGAGGACGTCTTTCCTGAAAACTCTAAGAATAAGAAATCCTGCCTAATTAGGAAGGTCAGCATGGCCTGCTAAGGTTGCTGGGATTCTACAGCATTTTTCACCCTCTGACTAGGCTGCCTCTGCTGCTTTCTTTATTATGCCCACGGGTGATGCAGAACAAGCAAAATGTGTTGAGGCTTATTATACCCAACCAGGGGCTTCCTCTCTGAGCAAATAGGAGTGCAAAATAAATACTCATTGGCTTTTTCCAGGCTTATCTACAGAGGCTCGTTAATGGTTGCTTCCAAAAAATATATTTCGCCTCTTTGAGTAGAAGAAAATCAATAATAATATTAGGTTTATGTGAAGGTCAGTCGGTTTAGCACTTAGTGTCCCTCAACCTCAGGTTTTAAAGGAAGCGATGAACGAACATTATTTCTGACAATCCTGCATGGGAAATGTCTTGACTGAGATTCTTGGACTTAATAAAAGATTTATGGTGGAAATTCTGCAAGTAATATCTTGTTAAAATAACTTCTGTGCTAACCTCAAGTGACAAGTGATTGCTCAAACTTGTTCCTACGGCTCCTGGGCCTTCTCTTTAATCTTTTATTAGCTCTGTTCTCCAAACTTGAAATACAAGGGACGACAATTGTTTTGGTCCAATATCTTTGATATGAGTGTCTCTTTGCTGTACTTAGAGATGTGTTCTCTTTTTCTGAATTACAAATGAAGAAAATGTCACCATTTGATGGTAATGGATGGCATTTAAGTGCACTCTGAATGTTGTCTTGCTTAAAAGTCAAGACCCTTGTAAGCAATCTTAAGTGATAGGCAGAGGGTGTTTTCTGGGATAGAGAAGACAGTGGGAAGAGTTCATAGCTCTGGTGGTGAAAGCTGGAAGCACTGCTTACCCTTGGTTCTCTAGGAAATGTTGTACTAAGATCTTTATTGTTATAAAATTAAAATAAAGAACAGCACAAGTTCTGGATATTTCAGAGAGGAAGAGTAGTCAGAATCATCTGGTGATTGTGGGCAGGTGATCCTAGTTGTCTATGGTTATGGACTGAACTGTGTCCCTACAAATTCACATGTTCAAGTCCTAACCCCCAATATTATTATATTTGGAGATGGGGCCTTTAAGCAAGTAATTAAGGTTAAATAAGGTCAAAAGGGTGGGCCCTAATCCAGTATGATCGGTGACCTTATAAGAAGAGGAAGAGACACCAGGAATGTGCACACACAGAGAAAAGGCTGTGCGAAGACACTGAGAGGAGGTGACCGTCCGCGAGCCTGGGAGAGTCCTCATCAGAAACCAATTCTGCTGGCACCTTAATCTTGGCTTTCCAGCTCCCAGAACTGTGAGAAAATAAATTTCTGTTGCTTAAGCCACCCAGGTTGTGACACTTTGTTATGGCAGCCCTAGCATGTTAATATATCCACCCATCAGGCAAGCCTGGCCTCCCTTGCAGCTCAGGCATGAGTATGTGGTCCATCCTAGCTAATGAGAGATAAAGGGAAGTGTCCTGGAAGCTTCTGGATGAGACTTTCCTCCTGATAAGGGGGGGGGGGTGGAGGGAGAGAGGGAGAGAGAGAGAGAGAGAGAGAGAGAGAGACATGTGAGGAGAACCCTTCACCCCTCTCTTCTTGCTTTTGAATGCTATTGTGTGAGGACGTGAAGCCTGGAGCTGCTGCAGCCACCTTAAGACCCTCTGGGGCAGGCCAGGAAAATCTCCAGGGCGTGGTTCCAGAGCACTGATGCCGTAGAGCCACTGGTCAGCCCTAGAAACTGCTAGGGCTGTTTCCCTACACTCTTTGGGATTTGAGAAAAATAAACCCCCTATCTAAGCCACTTTACTTGAATATACAAGCCTGGGTTGAAATACGCTAAGTGATACTGTGATTAAAAAACAACAATAACAAAGGAAGTCTACTGAAGAGTCTCATTCCACATGGTACCATACCAGAGGATTTGTCTCATTCTGGAGAATTCTCATTAACCCAGGCCATTAGAAAGTTGAATCTTCAGCCGAAAGGTTTCTCAGTGTTGGCATTACCTACTGACTGTAAGCAATTACAATGGCTGTGTGTGCTTCCAACGTAATTGGCAGGGACTGACACTCTGCATTTCCCAGTTTTTTTCAAATATCCCCCTAAAGATCACTAGAATTTGCCCCCTTTTAATTTCCTCCATGAGCATCCAACCCATCATCTTGCTTTTGTATAGTTCCCATGGCCTCCCTCTTGGGCCAAGTCGCTGATTTTTTATTTAAAAAAATTCAAATCAAAGTAACACTTGTGTATGGTTACAAAAGAAAGTTGTACGGAGGGACTTAAAATGGGTCTCTTGCCCCACTGTTCCCCTCCCACTCCTGGTCCTCGGAGGTAATCACTTAAACCATTCAATCATCATTTATTAACTTTATATTCCCACTTTTCCCTTCCCATTTAATTATAATCATTTAGTTTTTTATAGTTTGTACCTATACTTAATTATCTACAGTTTGGCAGTTTCTTAAAAAGTTAAACATAAATTTACCATGTGTCCTAGTAATGATTCATGCCTAGGTATTTACCCAAGAGAAACAAACACGTATGTCCACACAAAGACTTGCGTGAGAATGTCCATAGCAGCACTATTCCTAATAGCCAAATGGTGGAAACAACCCAAATGTAGACCAATGTATGAATGGATAAATAAGATGTGCTATAGCCATACAAAAATACTATTCACCAATAAAAAGGAATGAAGTACTGGCACGTGCTACAACATGGGTGAGCTTTAAAAACATTAAGCTACGTGAAAGAAGTCAGACACAAAAGACCACATATTGTATGATTCCATATGTGCAAAATGTCCAGCAAGGGCAAATCTATACAGACAGGAATGTTAGTGGTTGCCAGGAGCTGTAGGTGGGAAGAGGGAGTAATTGCAAATGGGCGCAAAGTCTCTTCCTGAGGCAACAGAAATGTTGCACAGCCCCGTGAATTTTTTAATAAGCATTGAATTGTACGCTGAAGGAGTGAATTTTATGGTATGTAAATTATACCTCAAGAAAGCTGTTAAAATATAAAAAAATGACATATTTCTTTATTTCTTGTTCCATCACGTAGAAACAGTGCTCTCTACTTTCTCTTTTGTAAGTTGGGACTGTTGTTGCTCCATTTCCTTACCCCTCACCTCTTCTCTTCCACTTTCCAACTTCTCCAAGTTGTATATTTACTTTGGTTCTGCAGGGAATGCCAGCATTTTATTCTATCTATGAATAAACTCTATAGAAATCAAGTCAATAACAAGCATTTACATTAGCATGATTATGCAAATATTTTTCAGAAAAGAACTTACACTATGACTGCATTTCTTTCTCAATGGTTCCAATGTCCTTTTTCCTGGACCACTCAAAAGGGAATATCCAAATGGATTCTGCGTTTTTGCATTCCATCAATTCATTAAAATAATGTCACACTTTACTTTTCTTCATATTTGAGCAATGCCTCGCTTTTACCTTTGAATCCCTTCCCTGCCCCTGGATTAAAAAAAAACTTTCTATTTTAGAATAGCTTTAGATTTACAGAACAATCTTGAAGATAGTACAGAGAGTTCTTATACATCCCACACTCAGTCTCTGCTATTATCAACCTTGTACATTAGTATAGTACATTTGTCTTTATTAATGAACCGATATTGCTATGTCATTATTAACTAAAGTCCATCCTTTATTCAGATTTCCTAAGTTTTAATGTAATGTCCTTTTTCTGATTCCTGGAACCACAATACATTTAGTCATATGCCTCTTCAGGTTCCTCTTGACTGTGACAGTTTCTCAGACCTTCCTTGTTTTGATGATCTTGACAGCTTCAAGGAGGACTGGTCAGGTATTTTGTAGGGTGCCTCTCTATTGGAATTTGTCTGATGTTTTTCTCATGATTAGATTGGGGTTATGGGCTTTGGGGAGGAAGATCACAGATGTAAAGTGCCATGATGATTACATCATATCAAGGGTACAGATCATCAATATGACCTATCACTGTCGATGTTCACCTTGAGCACCTGGCTGTGGTCGTGTCATCAGGTTTCTCTGCTGTAAAGCGACTTTCCCACCTCCCTTTCTGTCCTCTTTGGAAAGAAATCATCATGGGCAGCCCACACTTCACTAGTGGGAGTCAGGCTCTACGTCATTCAAAGTGGAACATATACATACATTGTCTGGAATTTTTCTGCACGGGAACTTTGTCTATTCTCCTCCATTTATTTATTCAATCCTTCATTTTTATTAGTATGGATTCATGAATACAACATGGATTTTTCAATCTCCCTAAATCTATGTAAACATAGTGAGAGAAACTATATAGCAAAATCCCAAACCCATGGACATTTATGACACAACTAGGTAACACTAGATTGTCTCTATTCACCTCAAAATACAGGTGGGTGGGAGAAACACCGAGAGCCATAAGACTTGCATGTTATCAGTGTCTGTGCAGGAGGGAAGTGGAGGAGGAGATGGAGTGGCATTGAATAAATCTCAGTACAGGAGACCCCAAATGCCAGGAGGGACTCATGGGAAAGAAGGAGGGGAAAGTAGGCAGTAGCAGCTGGACTGGGGGCGGTGGTTCTGCCCTCTCTCAGTAAGAATCAACTGCAAGGGGCTGTGGTACGAACTAAAGGGGTCCCTCATGAGGGAGAAAACGCTGGGAATATAATGAAAATTGAGCAGGATATGGACAAGAGAAATGGGGGAAAGAAAAATCCAGGTCAAAAGGGGGTAGAGGAACAGAGGCAGGAAAGCCCAGAAAACAAGCCACAGTATTTTGGGCACCACAGACAAACAACAGAAGAGGGAGCTCTGTGAAGTTAGGAAAGCTTTCTTTGGACCCTACCTCATTCTAAACGTTCAGGAGAACTAATTTCCCATAAAAAATGAGTAACGGAAAAGTATCATGGCCAAAATTATTATCATTATTTAAAAAGGAGAGCAGAATAACAGCCCTACAGACACCTGTGAGAAAGGCACACTCAAGAAACAGATCAAAACTGCAACACAAGAAAAGAAAATGTGAGCCAAGGGTTTTATATTGAGCAAAACTAACTTTCAGGCATGAGGATCATGGACAAACTGTATCATTGCTCCCATGAGGCGTTCCTGAGGAACCCCCTGGAGAGAAAACTTCAGACACCCCACATGACTAGAGAGTCATCAGCAAAGGACTGGCGGTGAGCATTAAATAACAGTCAACCATAGACCGCAGACTAAATGAGGGGTTAGAGGGGGCACATCTAGAGCATAATGGCTATATACTCTGGCGATAGAGTAAGACTATCATAAAGGGGGAGAATGGGAGAGTGTATGATAAAATATTTAATATTTTTAGTAAGCATATTGGTGGTAGTATTAATATTATTATTCTGGGGTGGTTGTATGTGCAACATGGGAAAAATGTAAAAGAAGACACAATACTTTAAATAATAAAGTAAGACAGAGCAATAAAATCAAGTATATCAGTCATTGTATTAAATATAAACAAACTAAATTCCACCACTAAAGACAGAGGTTGTCATAATAGGTGTTAAAAACCAATGCAGCTTAATACAATATAAACATATTTAAAAGTAAGTGATCGAAAAAGGTTGAAAATAATGAGCTGGTAAAGCAATACTAAGCAATTACAACAAAAAGGAAAGCTGGAGTATCAAAACCAGGCGAAGTAGAATTTAAACCCATGATGTCACAAATGGCAGGATTTCCTTCTTTTTTATGGCTGAGTAGTATTCTCTCTCTCCCTCTCTGTGTAGCATATTTTCCTTATCCATTCATTTGTTGATGGACCCTTAGGTGTTTCCACATCTTGGCTATCGGAAATAATGCTGCAGTGAACATAGGAGTGCAGTGCAGATATCTCTGAGATAGTGATTTTATTTCCTTCAGATATATACCCAGAAGTGTGATTGCTAGATCATATGGTAGTTTTATTTTTAATTTTTTGAGAAGCCGCCATATAATTTTTCATAGTGACTGCAGAACTTTACATTCCCCCCAACAGTGCACCCAAGGGTTCCCTTTTCTCCATGTCCTTGCCAGTACTTGTTATCTCTTGTCTTCTTGATAATAGCCATTCTAACAGGTGTGAGGTGATATCTCATTGTGGATTTGATTTGCATTTTCCTAATGACTCGTGATGTTGAGCACCTCTTCATGTATAGCTGGCCATCTGAATATTTTCTTTGGAAAAATATTTGTTCATGTCCTTTGTCCATTTTAAATCAGATTATTTAGGTTTTTTTGCTATTGAGTTATATGAATTCCTTATATACTTTGGATATTAACCCCTTATCAGATGTATGGTTTACAAATATTTTCTCCCATTCTGTAGGTTGCCTTTTCATTTTGTTGATGGTTTCCTTTGCTGTGCAGAAGCTTTTTAGTTTGATGCAGCTCCACTTGTTTATTTTGCTTCTACTGCTTGTGCTTTTGGTGTCACATCCATAAAATCATTGCCAAGACCAAGGTCAAGGAGCTCTTTCCCTAAGTTTTATTCCAGGAGTTTTATGGTCTTACATTTAAATTAATCCACTTTGAGTTAATTTTTGTGAGTAATGTAAGATACGGATGCAGTTCCATTCTTTTGCATGTAAATATCTAGTTTTCCCAGAATCATTTATTGAAGAGACTGTCTTTTCTCCATTGAATATTCTTGGTTCCTTTGTTAAATCTTAATTGATCATATATGAGAGGGTTTATATCTGGGCTCTCATTTCTCTTCCATTGGTCTATGTGCCTGTGTTTATGCCAGTACCATACTGGTTTGATTACTATTACTACAGGTTTGTAGTATAGTTTGAAATCAGGATGTGTGATGCCTCCATCTTTGTTCTTTTTCAGAAATGCTTTGGCTATTCAGGGTCTTTTGTAATTCCATGTAATTTTAGGGTTGTCTTTTAAAATATGTCATTGGAACTTTTATAGTGAAAATTCTAAAAATTCTATAAAAGAATAAATGTTATAGCATAATCAAGAATATATGAGAGAGAAGCTTAATGAGTGGAAATTTGTCTTATCTGGTATCAGACCATACAATAAAGGTACTGCAGTAAAATCAATATGGTATTTATATCAGAATAGACAATTGTTCAGTGAAACAGAATAGTGAATCTGAAATTACAGCTGGGAGAGAGTTTAATAAATGAGAAAAGTGATGGTTCACTTTGGTGGGAAAAGAGATTATTTAATAAATTCTGCTGGCATGATTCACCATACATCTAGATGAAAATAAAAGTGAATTCTTATGTCTTATTTGATAAGAAACTACAGGTGTACTATAGAATTAAATACAAGAAGCAAAACCTAGTAGACTCCATGTATAATTTAGAAGTGAGGAGACTTCATTTACCAGACTGAAAATTCTAAAACTTTAAAAGAAAAGATAGACATATTTGAGTATATAAAAATTAAAAACCTTTGTATGGTGAATGATATTATAAACAAAGTCAAACAATAGATTTGAAAAAGTGTTTAATAACGATGACAAAGGTTATTTCTATATATTACATACAAAGAGCTCTTACAAATTGACAATAAAAAGCTGAAAGAATCAACCCAAGAGCAAAATGGATGAATAATGTGAATGGGGAGTTCATGAAAGTGCAAATCAGAAAAGCCAGCGAACATATGAAAACCAGTGGTAAGGGAACTACAAATTAAACTAACTATATGATATTGTTTAAGCCCACCAGAATATTTAAAATTAAAATAATATAATGCATGTAAAAGAAACTGTCAACCCCTTTACATGTGTATGTGTATATATGTAAATGTGTACATACAAGGGCATATTTACATCTGCATATGATTGTATGATCATGGAGGATTAAGAAAGGCTTCATTTGAGATTGTGCACGTAGGTTACTTGTGTTGGTGTTGGAGGGTGGATAAGAGGTGGGAAGGAAAAGGAGAGGGAGAAAATTGAATCAAACAAGAAAGGTAAACAAAAAATAAGACAATTTAAAAAGCACTGATGATATGAGCATATTTATGCATTTACATGAAATTACATATGTGAATATATTCATACGTACTCTTTGTTTTACAAAGAAAACATTTCCGGCAGAATCTTGAAGCCACTGACCTATTGTCTACCCCTTCCCCCATTTTATAATAAATTTTTAAAAATGTATAGAAAAATTGAAATAATAGTACAATAAACACCTGGACACTCTTTACCTAGATTCAACCATTGATAACAGGTTGATATATTCATCTATAAGTGTGTGGGCGTGTGTGTATAATGTGTGTACCAGTACTCACCATTTTCTGAACTATTTGAAGGTAAGCTGCAGGCATGATACTTTATCCCTAAATACCTCAGTATGTATCTCCTAAAAGTAAGGTCATTTTCCCATTATAACCACAAGACTATTAACACACCTAAGAAAATAAACACAAATTTCATAATGTCATCTAATATCCATTCCATATTCAGTTTTCTCAGTTGTCCCAATGTCATATACATGTTCATTGTTTTTCTGTTTTTGAGCCAGGATCCAATAAAGTTATACGCATTGCATTGTACTGTCATTCCTTTTCGGGTTCTTTAAGTCTAGCTTTTTCCCATGATACTGATCTTTGGAAGAGTCCTAGCTAGCCGTCTAGTTGAATGTCTCTGTATAGCCTGAGTAAATCCTCCCTGGTCTCATTTGACTATATATTTATCTTCAGAGTTGCCTGGAGCAAAGTACTGACCATGAATCAAAGCTACAGACTGCACTAAATTCTCTAATTTTTTGTGCCTATTTCTCTGTCCCACCTTCCATCATGCACACGTTTCTTGTTCTTGAGCATCCAGGGTCCTTAGAGGTGGGCCAGCCCTTCCACCTCCAGGGCTCTCACCTCTTGGTGCTGTGTTCTTTGCTGTAGTTCTCTTAGCTGGGCCCCAGCAGTCACCACCTCGCCATCTGTTCTCTCCCTCCATCAATTTTGTTCTAGTCTAAGGCTAAGCAGAGGTAAAGGCTAATGAGCTACCCTTTTATTAGAAAGTGCAATCCCAGGTACAGGGAGGGTGACAGAGGGGAGGAGGACGTGCATTGCCTGGTCCCCCAGGACCATCCTGTTAGGGGTCTGATGGCTCCCATCTTCTGTTGGCCAACAATTTATCCCATGAGACATTAACAGCCTCACACTTCTGGGTTGCCTGGGTGTGAGTGCCTGACGGGTCCTTCAGTATCCCATGCCTCAGCATCAATAGGGAAGACTGAGGCAGAGGCAAGATGTGGTCAGGTGCCGTCTGCAGGAAGTTGGTCTAAACCTTCCCAGCCCTGGTTGGTGCAGGTGTGGCTGGAACTAGAGTGCCTGAGAGATGCCCACGCACAACTCTAGCTGATGGTCTGCCTCTCATTCTCTTTGTCATCCTTGACTTACACCTTTTCGTTTGGTGTTGTTTACCATGATGTAGATGTAGTGACAGGAGAGAGGAAAGATAAATGCATATAGTCAATTCTTCATTGTGAATAGCAAGTATCCTCTTCATTTGCTTTATGTCCTCCTTGAAAAATGAAGATGTGAATTTGGTGGTGTGTTAGGAAATGTTGAACAACTGGCTTTCTGTGGAGCAAGCCCTGATTTGTAGCACTTGCTGATGTCTGTGGTGTAAATACTGCCACCATGGCCAATTTCAGAAACCTCATGTAATGTCACTGAGTGCAGAGTTGGGAAGAGATGCACACAATTAGCTCCTGTGAGCTGGTACAAGCCATACTCAGCACACCCTTGTGTGAACCGGACAAGAAGTAATGAAGGATAAAGTAAGTGTGGGTGGCCTGTTCCATCGTCGAGTTGTGACTAGCAGAAAAAGTGAGCAACAAACAAATCAAAAGAGCAGTTTTCCATGAGCTGACTCTTTGTACACAACAAATGACCAACTTAAAAATAAAATATTGGAAAATAGCTGTTCCTAAGATGGGGACTGCTTTTATTTCTCAGCTATGCCTGACTCTTTTGGATTATTTCCAAATCCAAGTAAAATATCAATGACAGCAACAACAATGACAAAATAGAGAGTTTGAGGAGGATGCAAGGACAAAGTGTATCCCACCTGTTGAGCCCATGGGCTCCACAACCAAGCAGACCTGGGATCCCATCTCCACTCCCACCCAAACAATTATCGGAATCCAAAGGACCCAGCCTTCCCAGCAACTGACCCTCAGTGACCCGGGCCCACACACTTAACACCCATGGCTTATTTCCCATCAAAGGGATTTTCTTTTGTGAAACACATCAATACCACCAGATGAGCTTTGCTTAGGCCCCACTCTAGACAAATTAAAATTTCCCTGTGATTCTAATCTGCCCCCAAGGTTGAGAATCACAGCTCTGGTTGGTGTACAACACAAATTGACTTCACGGCGAGGGATGAGTCATGCCTTTTGGTGAGTCCTCAAGGGGCATCACTGAAAAATCAAAGCTCACCTGTTAAGAAAATGCTTCTAGCAGCTGCATAGCACAGGGAGATCAGCTCAGTGTTTTGTGACCACCTAGAGGGGTGGGATAGGGAGGGTGGGAGGGAGGCTCAAAACGGACGGGATATGGGGATGTATGTAAACATATAGCTGACTCACTTTATTATATAGCAGAAACGAACACAACATTGTAAAGCAATTATACTCCAATAAAGATAAAAAAGGAAAAAAGCAAATGCTTCTAGTGGCTTCAGTTGTCACTAGAAGACCCTTGAGGAAATGGCTTTGAGGTTGATCCACAAGCCTACGGTCACACTGGATCCTGAAGGGCCCAGAGTCATGGCCTAATGACAAGGAGCTGACACTCCTATCCCAGTTCTGCAGTGTCTAAGAATGCACAGCTCCTAGAAGGTGGATGGATGCCATCCAGGTTCTTATAGGACAGTGTGCAGAGAAGCCTGTTGCTCTTCTAAGACCTGGCTGGATGGAAATGCCCATAAGTCCTGGCAGGTCTCAGGCATTCAGAGAGACCGTTTCCCCAGAGCTCAGGTAGCCAACTCACCCTCAGTCCACTCTTGCAAGGCTTGTGTTCACACTCATGCTTTAGCTGCCCCAACATTTCAGGATCTGGCATCCAAGTCCACCTGACCTTATCAATGATGCTTTTTCCTTAATGGATTTTGATCATGTTTACTCAGATTTTGCTTTTCTAGACCAAAGAGGCCCACAGCTTGCAGCCTGATCTCCTCAGCAGCTCCAGCATCACTTCTGTGGCCCTTCCACAGGTAGCCTAGTCTAGGTCACGGTTTTGCAAGTATGTAGATGGGTAAATGCTGTCCAGTCTTATTTCGTTGCTTATATACACGGAGACCCTTGGTTGGAAATAATAGAAAACCCAACTAGGAGTGACTTAAACAAAAGAATATTTATTATCTCATGTACCAAGAATTCTGGAGGTAGACTGGTTCAGGATGGGTTCATTAAGCAGCTCAGATATTATCAGAGGCCCAAGTTCTTTCTACTTTCCATTCTGTCATAACCCTCCTGTTGCCTGTTGTTCTAAGGCTTGTTCCCTAATGTTACAAATAGGTGCCCCAGTGCCCAGCTCCTTGGGCAGACACACAACGTGAGCAGCAGAGGAAGAGCCTTCTCTTGTGGGTTTCCTTTTTTATCACCTTTTATCATTCCTTTTGTCAGATATTGCTCTGGAGCTTCCTAGAAATTTCCCTTGATATCTCATAGGCCAGAATTTCGTTATACCCCCACCCCTAAGTGATCATTGGCAAAGAGAATGTATTTATCATGAATGATTTAAACTCATATTTACCCTTCTGAGCTGCCTGCCTGAAGTACAATGCCATCTCATAGCAAAGAAAATTGGGGTTAGCAAAGTGAGTGGGGAGACATGGTTGTAGGGCAAGCAACTAATCATTGCCTCAAAATGTCTTGATCAGAGCAGTGCACTTAAGAATATAACTAAACTGCACATGAAAAGATGCTCCTCATCGCTATTAGAGAAATGCAAATCAAAACCACAATGAGGTATCACCTCACACTGGTCAGAATGGCCATCATCAAAAAGCCTACAAATAATAAATGCAGGAGAGGGTGTGGAGAAAAGGGAACCCTCCTACACTGTTGGTGGGAATGTAAATTGGTGCAGTCACTATGGAGAACAGTATGGAGGTTCCTTCAAAAGTAAAAATAGAGCTACTGTATGATCTGGAAATCTCCCTCTTGGGCATATGTCTGGAAGATGAAAACTCTAATTTGAAAAGATACAGGCACCCCAGTGTTCATAGCAGCACTATTCGCTGTAACCTAGACATGGAAGCAACCTAAATGTCCATCAACAGATGAATGAATAAAGATGTGGTATATATATATATCTCTCCACACAATGGAAAATTACTCAGCCATAAAAAAGAATGAACTAACGCCATTTGCAGCCACATGGATGAACCTAGAGATTATCATACTAAGTGAAGTAAGTCAGACAGAGAAAGGCAAATATTATATGATATTACTTATATGTGGAATCTGAAAAAGTAATACAAATCAACTTATTTACAAAACAGAGACTCACAGAGAAAACAAACTTACAGTTACCAAAAGGGAAAGAGGAAAGGGAGGGGGAGGGACAAATTAGGAATTTGGCATTAGCAGATACACGCCTTTTCTAATATTCTAGCTGCTTGTGTCTGCTGTAAATTATCTATTTCCTTGGCTGACCTTCTAGGCCAGGAGTCAGAGAACTACAACTTACAGGGCAAATCTGGTCCACTGCCTGTTTTTGTATGGCTCTTGAGCTAAGTAAGGATTTTATATTTTTAAATGGTAGAGAAAAAAAAAAGAATAATAATATTTCAAGGCAGGGGAAAATAAACAAAATTCAAATTTCACTCTTTATAAATAAAGTTTTATTGATGCACTGCCTTGTCCACTCATTTACATATTGTCCTTGGCTGCTGTTGGGCTACAAGGGCAGAGTTAAGCAGCTGTGACAGAGACTGCATGGCTTGCAGTGCCTAAAATATTAACTATCTGGCCCTTTACAGAGAAAGTTTGCTGATTCCTGTTTGAGAATATCAACTCAGGTTTTAGCCATGCTCATTCTACTGTTCAGGTGGTCCACTGAATTTTTCGATAATAGTATTTTTAATTTCTAAGAACTTTATTTCTCTGGTATGCTATTATCAGATGGATCAGCTATTTTGTTATGGGCTTAATATTCATTTTTGTTTTAAGTAAGCTTTTCATACAAGTACAAAATAGAACACAAAGTGTAAAACTCAATAAATTTTCACAAAGTGAATATATCCATTTAACCAACTAAAAGGTAAAGAAAAATAAAATTGGGAGCACCCAAAAGCCCCCTCTGTACTCCCATGTAGACTCCCACCAAAAGGTAACTACTCTTCTGATTTCTAACCAGGTTTTGAACTTTATATAAATAGAACCATTTGGTATGTATCTTTTTATGTCTGGTTCCTTTCACTCAATATTATGTTGGTGAAATCCATGTTGCGTGTATAGCAATCAATTGTTCATTTGCATTTCTAAATATTATTCCATTATATGGCTATATCACAACTTATTTAACAATTCTGCCAAAGTTGTTTCCAATTTTGGGCTATTAAAAATAGCACTGCCTGGTATAAAGAACTTGTGGTTGCCAAGGGGGAGGGGGAGTGGGAGAGGGATGGATTGGGAGTTTGGGATTAGCAGATGCAAACTATTATATATAGAATGGATAAACAACAAAGTCCTACTGTGTAGCACAGGGAACTATATTCAATATCCTGTAATAAACCATACAGGAAAAGAATATTAAAAAAGTATATATATATATATATATATACTTTATAATAAATATATATATACTTTATAATATTAAGTATATATATTAAGTATATATATACTTTATAATAGTAAGTATATATATTAAGTATATATATATACTTTTATAATACTAAAAAAGTATATATATATATATAACTGAATCACTTTGTTGTACAGCAGAAATTACCACAACATTGTAAATTGTAAATCAACTATACTTCAATAAAGTAAATAAAAAATAAAAATAGTACTACTATAAATATTCTTGCACATGTTTTAGGGAACACGTTGGGTACATTACCGTTAAGCAGGAATAGGTTGCTGAGTCACAGAATGTTCAGCCACAGCTGATACTATCACATTCCCACCAGTAGTGTATGAGAGTTCCACACCCTCACCAGCACTTGGTAGTACTCGTCTGTTAAATTTATGTCATTCTGGTGGATACGTGTTAGTATTCATGTGGTTTTAATCTGCATATCCCTCATGACTAATGTGTTTGAAAAATTACCCTATGTTTATGGGCCATGTGGGTAGCTTCTTTTTGTGAAGTGTCTGCTCAAGTCTCCTGCCCAGTTTTCTTTTCAATTGTGTCTTTTTCTTATTGGTTCATAGGAATTCTTTATATATTTTGGAAATGACTCCCTTGTCACCTCCTCACAGGTTGCCTTTTTTATCCTCTTAATGGTTGTTGTTGTTGTTTTTGACCAGAAGTTCTTAATTTTTAGAGGTCTAACTTAATTTTTAAATTAAAACTTTTTTTCCTTCAAGGTTAGTGCTCAATGTTATGCTTAAGAAATCTCTGCCTACTGTATGGCCATGAAGATATTCTCCTATTTTTTTCTAAAAGCTTTTTTGCCTGCCTTTTCTCAAGTTGATCTTCAATTAACCTGAAATTGATTTTGCTAATGATGTGAGGTGGTGGTTATGATTCATTTTCCCCACATGGATATTCAGTTGACTCAGCTTCATCCATTGAAAGGATCCTCTTCTTCTGTTACACTGATGTATCTCCTCTGTCATAAGTATAGTGATTGTACATGTGTGTATCTCTTTCTGGATCCTGTGTTCGGCTCCACTGCTCTATTTGCCAATACCACACTGCCTTCAGTGCTGCAGCTTGGCAATAAATCTTGATACCTGGGAGTGCAATCTTCTGCCTTTGCTCTTCTTCAAGATTGTCTTGGTTATACTTGACTTTTATCATTTCCTCATAAATTTTAGAATCAACTTGTCAGTTTGGATACACATTTAAAACATTTTCTGAATTTTTATTGGGATTGCATTGAGTCTAAAACTCAGTTTGGGAAGATTTTATATCTTTATAATATTGACTTGTCAAATTCATGAATGTGGTCTTCCTCACTCTCTCCCTTCCTTTAAGTCTTCTTTCATTTCCACTGATACTGTTTGCCTTTTGTTGTATGTAGAGATTTTGTAACATCTTTTTGTTAAACTTATTCCTAGATATTCTGTTTTCTGATGCTGTTGTAAATGATATCACTTTTGAATTTAATTTACTATGTGTTTGTTGCTGTTACCACTGATTCCTGTATCTTGACCTTATACCTAGTGACCTTAAATTCACTTAGTTGTATCATCTTTTACATTTCTAAGATTTGAACATGTCTATGAATAATGGCAGTTTTATATTTTCTTTCTCTATCCTTAAACTTTTTTCCTTGCCTTATTGCACTGGTGAAGACTTCTAGTACAATGTTGAAAAAAAGTATATACATATAGCTGATTCACTTTGTTGTACAGCAGAAACTAATACAACATTGTAAAGCAATTATACTCCAATAAAGAGATTAAAAAAATAATTATCAAAAGTAATAGTGGGCAATCTTGTCTCATTCCTAGTCTCAAGGGGGGAAAGATTTCAATATTTCACCGTTAAATTATGATGTTTGGTCTAGTTCTTTTGGGGGGTACTCTTTCCCAGTTTAAAGAAGTTTCCTACTATTATTTTTGTTATGAATGGATATTGAATTTTATTAAATGCTTTTTCTGAATCTATTGAGATGATTATATAATTTGACAATGTGGTGCATTATTTTGATTGAATTTAGAATGTTAAACAACTTTGCATTCTTAGAATAAATGCTACTTAATGACGTATTATCCTTTTAGTCTATCGTTGAATTTGATATAGTTGGATTAATATCTACCACTAAACATTAATGATTTCTAACAGTTTCCATTTCTTGCCCTTATTCTCTGTTCCTATTTTTTGTGACTTTTAACCTTTGTTTTTCCTGAGCATTCAAGCATTTTATTTTAAAAAATTAAAAAATGTTTTTTCTAAAATTTTTAAAGGTTACTTTCCATTTAGTTATTACAAAATATTGGCTCTATTCCCTGTGTTGTACAATACATCCTGGAGCCTATCTTACACCCAATATTTTGTGCTTACCACTCCTCCACCCTATATTGCCCCTCCTCCCTACTGGTAACCACTAGTTTGTTCTCTATGTCCATGAGTCTGCTTCTTTCTTCATATATTCACTAATCTGTTGTGTTTTTTAGATTCCACATATAAGTGATACCACACAGAATTTATCTTTCTATGTCTGACTTATTTCACTTAGCATAATTCCTGTTAAGTCCATCTATGTTGTTGCAAATGGCAAAATTTCTTTATTTTTTATGGCTGAGTAGTGTTCCATTATATATATTCTTTGTTCCTATGTTTGTCTTCTACTCTTGTTCTGCCTTTTGTTGTTTTAATTGAGCATTTTAATAAATTTCCATTTTTTTCTGCTTTCTTAGTATATCAGTTATACTTTTTTCCCCACATTTTTTAGTGGTTGCCCTAGAGTTTGCAGTATATACTTACACATAATCCAATCCACTTTCAAATAACACTATATCGCTTCACAGGTTGTGTGAGTACCTTATAATAACAAAATAACCCTAATTTCTGTTTCCTAGCCCTTGTATCGCTGCTGTCATTCATTTCATTTGTATGTAAACATACATTATATATATGATTATACATACATATGAACATACATAAGCATACATAATTGAATACATTGTGCTCTTATTTTGAACAAACTCTTATTTGTTGGATCAATTAAGAATAAGAAAAATAAAAGTTTTTATTTAACCTTCACTTATTCCTTCTTTGCTGCTCTTCCTTTCCTTATGTAGATCCAACTTTCCGACCTATATACTTTTTCTTCTCTCTAAAGAAATACTTTAACAGTTTTTGCAAGGCAGGACTACTGTAACAAATTCCCTTGACTTTTGTTTGTCTGAAGTCTTTATTTCTTCTTCACATTTAAGGGATAATCTTACAGGGCACAGAATTTTACTTGGGTTGGCCAAAAAGTTTGGTCGTTTTTTTCCATAAGATGGCTCTAGTAGCACTTAGTTGTCTTTAGCTTAATTCAAAACAATTTTGTTACACTGTATTGTGACAGCTGTCATATCAGCATGTATTTTTAAAAACTTATCAAAATTGGTGAATTTTTGTGTAGCCATTTTAATATTGAAGATGGAAGAAGAAAGCAACATTTTTGGCATAGTATGCTTTATTATTACAAGAAAGGTAAAAACACAACTGAAACCCCAAAAAAGCTTTGTGCAGTGTATGGAGAAGGTGCTGTGACTGATCGAATGCATCAAAAGTGGTTTGCGAAGTTTCGTGCTGTATATTTCTTGCTGCACAATGCTCCACGGTTGGGTCGAACAGTTGAAGTTGATAGCGATCAAATCGAGACATTAATTGAGAACAATCAACGTTATACCACGCGGGAGACAGCCGACATACTCAAAATATCCAAATCAAGCATTGAAAATCATTTACACAAGCTTGGTTATGTTAATTGCTTTGATGTTTGGGTTCCACATAAGTTAAGCGAAAAAAACCTTCTTGACCATATTTCCGCATGTGATTCGCTACTTAAACCTAACAAAACCATTTCATTTTTAAAACAAATTGTGACGGGCGATGAAAAGTGGATACTGTACAGTAATGTGGAATGGAAGAGATCGTAGGGCAAGAGAAATGAACCACACCAACCACACCAAAGGCTGGTCTTCATCCAAAGGTGATGTTGTGTATATGGTGGGATTGGAAGGGAGTCCTCTATTATGAGCTCCTTCCAGAAAACCAAACAATTAATTCCAATAGGTACTGTTCCCTAAAAGCAGCACTTGACGAAAAGCGTCTAGAATTAGTCAACAGAAAATGCATAATCTTCCATCAGGATAACGCAAGACTGTACGTTTCTTGGATGACCAGGCAAAAACTTTTACAGCTTGGCTGGGAAGTTCGATTCTTCTGCTGTATTCACCAGACATTGCACCTTTGGATTTCCATTTATTTTGGTCTTTACAAAATTCTTTTAATGGAAAAAATTGCAATTCCCTGGAAGACTGTAAAAGGCACCTGGAACAGTTCTTTGCTCAAAAAGATAAAAACTTTTGGGAAGATGGAATTATGAAGTTGCCTGAAAAATGGCAGAAGGTAGTGGAACAAAAGGGTGAATATGTTGTTCAATAAAGTTCTTGGTGAAAATAAAAAATGTGTCTTTTATTTTTACTTAAAAACTGAAGGAACTTTTTGGCCAACCCAAATAGGTTGGTGGTCTTTTTCTCTCAAGATTTTAAATATTTTACTCCACTCTCTTCTTGCTTGCATGGTTTCTGAGGAGAAGTTGGATGTAATTCTTATCTTTGTGTCTCTACAGGTAAGGTTCCCCCCACCCCCCACCCCGCCTCTGGTTTCTTGCAGGATGTTTTCTTTATATTGGCTTTTCTGTAGTGTGAAGATGAGATGATTAAGTACAGGTTTTGGGGCATTTACCCTGCTTGGTGTTCCCTAAGCTTCTTGGATCTGTGGTTTAGGGCCTGATATTTATTGGGGGGAAATTCACAGTCATTATTGTTTCAAACGTTTCTTCTGTTCCTTCCTTTCTTCTCCTTCTGGTGTTCCCATTACACATATGTTACACCTTTTGTAGTTGTCCAGCTGTTGTTGATACTGTCTTCTCTTTGCTTTCCAGTTTTGAGGATTCTACTGATATATCTTCTAGCTCAGAGATTCTTTCCTCCGCTGTGTCCAGTCTATGAATAAGCTCATCTAAGGCATTCTTCACTTCTGTTACAGTGGTTTTAATCTCTAGCATTTCTTTTTGGTTCTTTCTTAGGATTTCCATCTCTCTGCTTACATTGCCCATCTATTCTTGCATGCCCTCTACTTTATGCATTAGAACCCTTGGCATATTAATCAGAGTAGCTTTAAATTCCCAGTTTGATAATTCCAACCTCCCTGCCACGTCTTGTTCTGATGTTTGCTCTCTCTCTTCAAATTGTGTTTTTTGCCTTTTAGTATGCCTTATACTTTTAAATTGGACATGATGTACTGGGTAAAAGGAATTGCTGTAAATAGGCCTTTAGTAATGTGGTGGTGAGGTGGGGGGAGGGGATGTGTTCCACTGTCCTATGATTAGGTCTCAGGTTCTAGTAAGCCTGTGCCTCTGTGCTGTGCGCTTCTCAGTTTTTTCCTCCTCCCTTAGGTGGGACAGGATGGCTGGAGTGGAGTTGGGAATTTCCCTTCCCCAACTCAGTTAGGCTCTGATGAAACCCCAGCAGGTTAAGCTCTTGTTAACCAGTTTTCCCTGAGGACAGGGATGGACAGAGTGCTCTGGCATTTGTCAACATGGTTCCTTTTTCCCTTCCTCTGCTGGAATCCTGAGGGGATTTTTTTTTTCCTCTGATATTTACTTTGGGAATGTGGTAGAGCTCCTGGAAGTAAATCTGACAATATTTTGGGACTGGGTCCCCCTGGAATTTTCAACTTCAGACTTGTCCACATGGAGCCTCCAGCAATTTGTCAATTATGGTTCAGGTTTTCCTACCCCAGCACTGGTTCCCTCCATAGTTTCTGCTCTGAGTCTCTGCTCTGGTAAGTCATGCCCCACTGTATTTACCTGTCTGTGTCTCCAATCTTGGGGGCAGAGGTTTGCCCTGGGTTCTCCCCTCTCTTATGGATCCCAGGAGAGTTGTTGTGTTTTCATTCTATTCAGCTTTTTACTTGTTGTTGGGATGGAGTGGCCACTTCCAAGCTCTTGATGTGCAGAACCAGAAGCTGGAATTTATCATTGAATTTGATTTACTCATATTTGTTTAGGTCTTTTGCACCTATGCTCATGAAGGATACTGGCCTGTGATTTTCCTTCCTAGCTAACTGTAGATTCTAGAATAGCTAGCTTTACATCAGTGGTTCTTACTGGCAGAGAGACTTGCCAGTTTATAAACCTCATCTATCAGAGTCTGGAAAGAACTGTTGTGGAGAGCACCTACACATTTTGTCAGGCCAGTTGGTATGTGTGTTTGAGCCCACCCAAGTGTTTTGTATTTCAGTAAATTGTATCACCATCCATTGGTGGGTCAGACCCCAAACTATTCACCACTGGTTCCTCTCTTTACCCCACACTTGGCATCCAACATACAGCAATTCCTGTTGGTGGTACCTCCACACATATTCAAAATGCAAAGTACTTCTCACATCTTCACTGTCTTAGCCACTGTCTTCCTTTGCCTGGATTACTGTAACTGTCTCTTAACTCATCTCCCTGCCTCACTCTTGCCTTCTGCCCCCACAAATCATCCTTCACTCAGAAACCAGAGAGATCTTTTTAAAAATCTATATCTAATCATGTCACTTCTCTGTTTTTATCCATCCAATGGGTTTCCACTGCAACTAGTATACAATCCAACCTTCTTACGGGGTTTCAGATAGGATGCAGCCCTTGTCTACCTTGCACATCTCATTTCCTCCTTTTTCTCTTGTTACTGGGATCCAACCTCCTAAGTATTCCATCAAATTAGCAGGTGTTATTCTCTTTACAGCCCTTATCTCTATACAACCATACTTGTTTGTGTAGTGGTCACTTTCTGCCTGCTTTACCCACACTCCCTGAGAGCTGGACATTCACTGACTGCCCAGTACTTAGGACAGTGCCTGATCCTGGAGGGTGCTGGAGACGTGTCTGTTGACAACCTGCTTTGTGTAACTGTCAGCCTAGTCCCACCTGCAGTTTATCTTTCAGAGTTTCCTTAAACTCTCTGCTTGGCTGCAGACTCCCTTTCTTGTTTTTCAAGACTGCTTTTTAAAATCTTTTAAAAAAAAACCTCCTCTTTTTCACTTCAATGGAAACTTGCAAGGTAAGAGAGTCAGGTGCATGTACTTAGCCTGACCATGATTTTGGTAGTATCAGCCCTCATAATTATATGGTTTTCTCTGGCACTATTTAATGTATTCATCCATTTCACTAGTTATTGAGTGCTTGCTGTGAACCAGGTACTGTGCTGGGCACTGGGGAAATACCAGTGAACAAAACAGACAAAGATTCCTGTCCTTCTGGCTGGGAAGACCAGCAATAAATAATTAACATAACAATAGAAAAATTATATAGTATGTCAGGAGGTGATAAGTCATATGGAAAAAAGAACTAGAGCAGGCTGAGGGGGGTCCGAGGTAGTGGGTGTGGAGGTGGGAGCAGGTTGCAATATTTGGTAGGGGTGCCAGGGAAAGTGAAAAGGTGAAATTTGAGCAAAGACTTGAAGGAGGAGAAAGTTCACCAAGTAGGCATCTGGGAGAAGACTGTCCAGGCAGAAGGAATACTAGGCTCTAAGGTGGGAGCCTTCCTGGAGTGTTTGAGGGACAGCAAGGGGGCTGATGTGACTGGCACAGAGTGAGTGAAGGGGAGAGATATAACAGAAGAGGTTAAAGAGGGACAGGTGGCCAGAATACTTAAGGTTGTTGCTATAGACTGAATTTGTGTGTGTCGCCCCCAAATTCATATGTTGAGATCCTGAACATATGAATGTGATAACATAACATCCTAATGTGATGTTATTAGAAGGTGGACCCTTTAGGAGGTGATTAGGTCATGAGGGTGGAGCCCTCATGAACGGGATTAGTGCCCTTGTAAGAGAGACCCTAGAGAGCTGCTGCACCCCTTTCACCATGTGAGGACAGAGTGAGAAGACGACCATCTAGGAACCAGGAAGTGGGCCATCACAGAATCTGCTGGCACCTTGATCTTGGACTTCCCAGCCTCCAGAAACGTGAGAAATAAATTTCTGTTGTTTATAAGCCACCAAGTATATGATATTCTATTATAGCAGCCGGAATGAACTAAGACAGTTGTAGTTGCCATTGTAAGGGCTTCAGCATTTACTCTGAGTAAGATGGTGGCCACTGGAGGGTCTTGAGCAGAGGACTGTTACGATCTGACTTATATTTTGAGAGGGTTTCTCTGGTGCTGTGTTGGGATTAGGCTCTGGGAGGGCAAAGATGAAAACAGAAGATCCATTTGGAAGTTAGTGCAGTGTTCCCCACCTGCCATTTTAACAGGGCAATGACAATGGAGATGGTAAGATGCGATCAGATTCTGGAAATGTATATTTCTAATATTTTCCTATATGTTATTACAAACTTTTTAAAAAAATAAATTCATTTATTTATTTTTGGCTGTGTTGGGTCTTTGTTGCTGTGCACAGGCTTTCTCGAGGTGCAGTGAGTGGGGGCTACTGTTCATTGCAGTTCGTGGGCCTCTTTTTTTTTTTAATTTATTTATTTATCTATTTTATGGCTGTGTTGGGTCTTCGTTTCTGTGCGAGGGCTTTCTCTAGTTGCGGCAAGTGGGGGCCACTCTTCATCTTCATCGCGGTGCACGGGCCTCTCACTATCGCGGCCTCTCTTGTTGCGGAGTACAGGCTCCAGACGCACAGGCTCACTAATTGTGGCTCACGGGCCTAGTTGCTCCGCGGCATGTGGGATCTTCCCAGACCAGGGCTCGAACCCGTGTCCCCTGCATTGGCAGGCAGATTCTCAACCACTGCGCCACCAGGGAAGCCCTCGTGGGCCTCTTATTGCGGTGGCTTCTCTTGTTGCGGAGCACAGGCTCTAGGCACACAGGCTTCAGTAGTTGTGGTTCATGGGCTCTAGAGCACAGTCTCAGTAGTTGTGGTGCACAGGCTTAGTTGCTCCACAGCATGTGGGATCTTCCCAGACCAGGGCTCGAACCCGTGTCCCCTGCATTGGCAGGCAGATTCTTAACCACTGTGCCACCAAGGAAGTCCCAAAACATTTTTTTAAATACAGGAAAAAAGCAGTCTTTTAAAAATTGTCTTTTCTCTTGAAAAATGGGTTACATTTCCCTGTTTCTTTGTATGTTGAGTAATTTCGGATCATGCATATTGTGAATGTTATGTTGTAGATAACCTGGGTTCCATTATATTCCTTTGAAGAGTGCTCATTTTTAAAAGCAGGCACTTAACCTGGTTGGATTCCAAGTGTGAGCTGTCTGCCATGAGGTGTGCAGCTGCTTAAATATGAGTTCAGTTCTTTTCGCATCAGCTGGGCCTCTAGAATCTGCCTTTTCATATATGATTTGGCATCAGCCAGAGATTTGGATTAAGTTTACACCCAGAATTTGGGGCTTCATCTTTATTGCTCTCCCCTGTCCAACATTTTCCCCCTCATTTTCTATCAGGTATGGTTGTTTGAACTCTCTCTCCTTGTTCTTCAAATGAGAAAGACTAGAGGCTTTCTACTGGACTTTTAACTGCTCCGTGGGGTGTACATTTGAGCCTTCGCTAGGATAACACCCATCAAAAGTGGGAAACTCATCCAGGGTCCTTCACTTCTTCCAGGTGTTCACTCCCCTCCAGAATCTGTCTGCTCTGGGCTGCTCTCCAGTGCCTTTGGGTAATCATATTTTTACATTTTATTATCTGAACAAGTCTATTTGATTGGAACTTCTCAGTAATAACCATAACTGGATATATTTTGAAGTTAGAATTTGGGGCTTGAGAGAAATTTGGTTTTCCTCCAAGGAGTTTTAACTAGAAATATGTAAAGATAGAGTCAGTACCAATTGAGTTGGGTAAGACTGGGGATGATGCAGATTTGGGAGGGAAGATCAGAAGTTCAGTTTTGGACATGCTGAGTTTGAGATGTCTGCTGAGTAGGCCATTGGACAGGTAAGTTCTGAGTTTAGGAGCTACTGATCAACTAGAAACATGCATATTTTTGAGACTGTCAGCATATAAATTTTATTTAAAGTCATGGGACTGGGTGAGATAATTGAGAGAGTGAGTGTGGGCACAGAGAAGACCAAGGACTGAGCTCTGGGCACTCCAACATTAAGTGGGGAGAAGAATCAGCAAAAGACTAAGAAGAAGCAATCAGTACGGGAGGGAAACTAAGAGAGAGTGGTATCCTGAAAGCCATACAAGGAAAACGTATCACAGAGGAGGAAATGCTTCTAATAGGTCAAGTAAATGGAAACTGAGAACTGGTTTAGCAGCATGGAGGTCACTGGTGGTCCTGATAAGAGCCTTTTTGATGGACTGCTGGTGGTGAACATCTGACTACAGTGGGTTTAAGAGAGAACTGGAGAGTAGGACTGGGAGTATTACAGGGTTTATTTAGAAGGGGTTTGTCCGGAGGTGTGGTGTAAGCAGGAGGATGAGGGTGTTATCAGGGTGGTGCTTAGAAGCACAGGGTGCCTAGAACTGTTAGGGTAAAAGGGAAACCAGAAAGAGACTCACAATCAAAGCTCAATTGCCCCCCAAATTCTCAAAATGTGGAAGAAACTATGAGGTGGGATGAAGGAGTGAGAAGGCCAGGAGGAATTAAGGCGATAGTGGTCAGAGAGTAGTGCCCTGACATTTAGTATTTCCACACTGGAGCAGTTCAGTGTGATGAAGAGGTCCGGAACGTAGCCATCAGAGTGGATGGCAAAGGTGGATGGAGGTCAGTGGAGCTAAGGTAGTTGAGAAGTCATAAGGCCTGAGATGGATGGGGCATGCATGCAGATGATGAAGTCATCCACATGTTGGAAAGGTCTGGGGTGGGGAGAAAGACTGGCTCACTGGACCCAGTTGTCAGCACTGGCTGAATGAGGGGAAGTAAGTGGGAGATGAGAAGATGACAGTAAGGAGACGTGGCTGAGGCAGGTACAGCTGGATGGTAAGAGCCCAGCAAGAATGGGGGTTACATGATGGTAAAGGAATGATGGTTTTGAAGTTTTACCCCCACCATCCTTGCCCCTGTGGTGATGGCACGTAGGGAATGAACATTCACAAGAGATCAGGGCTTTGAGGAGAGCAAGGATTAGGCTTAATTACTCTTATAAACATTAGGGGGATTATTTCTGCTCCATCATTCAAGCCTTCAATAAAAATAGTCAATACCAAATACTTTTCAGTCCCAGAGCTGTTGCTGCTTGACATTCTGTGCTCATGATGTTTCTGCAAATTGACTGTTCAGTGTTTTGTTTTACTTAACTTATCAGGGTTAGTGGTAAGCCAATGAACAAATATTTTCTCTCCCCAGAGTCTTCTCCAACTTTTAAATATTGTTACTTCCCACCTCCTCCCCTGCCCCATCTCCCCTGGGGCTCAGCTGCCTTCGGTCCTTAGCCCTTCTGAGCGTTCAGGTCTCAGCTTAGTGCAGTTGTCCTGGACAATCCCCCCATCCTCCTCCCTAATCTGTTCTTTATTTCAACACCCTCTGCTTTTCTTTCACAGAAGTTACTCCAATGTGTAATCAATTTATTGATAGCTTTCATTTAAAAATAATCTATCTCTCTCATTAGAACATCATTTCACTAGAAGCAGAGTCATCTGTCTTGTTCACCACTCATATTTCCGGTATCAGCCATAGTGCTTGGCACACAGCAGGCACCTAACTTGTTGGGCAGGTAATAGTATCTCCATTTTATAAATGACAACAATGAAACACGGAGAAAGTGATGAAGCCCGGATTCCAGCCCACGTCACCCAACGTTCCTATTTCCATAATCTCTCCTGGAATTAGGGAACGGCTTATTCTCTAATTCATCATGGTGGGTTAAAATGGCCACGAATTCTTTATCACATTGAGAGGTGATGTCCCATTCCTCCGATCCCGGCTGATCCTGAGTTGACGACAAGGATGCTGCAGAAGGGAAGCTGCACCAGTGCCAGGCTTGGCCTCCCAGGGGAATGGCGACTCTGCACTCCTCCCTCTTGGAACACTTACTCTTGGGGTGCCTGAACTGCCAGGTGAGACTACCTTTCTGGAGAGACCACATGGCAATACCATGTGGGGAGGGAGAGTGGCCCAGCTGACCCAGCTTCTCAGTAGAACCCCCCCCCCCCAGATGACTCCAGACCCAGCTTCTAATCGGCTGCAACTTCACGTGCTCGCAGGTGAGAGCAGGAGAAGAAACTTCCCGCTGAGCCTGTTACCCCACAGCACCACGGGAGATAAAATGGTTGTTGTTTTAGACAGGGCGGTGACTGGGGTAAGGCAAGAAGGCACCCAGGGCACAGGTATAAGGAGGAAGGAGGTGCCCACCCTGTACTTGCTGGACCTTGAGAATGAGTATCTCCTTAAACCCAGTGCCCTAGGGGCCTCACTTAGTCCTGGACTCCAGTTTTCAGCCATTCGGTTTGGGTGGTTTTTACCCAGCACTAGAGAATTAAAACACTGTGGTACCTGGCACAGAGTAGGTGCTCAGGGACGCACAGTAATGGAATCAAGTAAGGTAAAAATCACAACTTCCAAATAAGGTAATTTCCATAGGAATCTCTGGCCCTGAAATATTTTGTATCGAACTTTCTTTGACACATCATTCTTATATATTTCCCTGACCTTCTAAACTCTGTCATTTTCTCCACTTCAGCAAACATTTCTGAGCATCTACTTTGGGGTCGGCACTGTCCAGGTGCTCGGGGAAGGGTGGGGAGAGGGCAGGGGAGACAAATGCACAAGACGTGGTTCCTGCCTGCCAGGAGCTGAGCACAGAGCAAGGCAGCCCTCTGTGGACGGCTGAGGTAGCAGAGTAGGTTCCTATAATCCCACGGATCATACATCTTGTTGGTAATGTAAGTGTAAATATGTCCATCATACTTTTTCATTTTTATGTTGACATAGCCATCCCTTTCTCGTTGGAATGTCTAACGGAGGTTTGGCCTCCGCGGGCTGACTGGGCACCTGGCTGGCTGCCCCTCCCGTCCTTGGGCCTGGGGGGCCGTGTCAGGGGGTGTTTCTCTTTCTTCCAGCCTCTTCTCCCCCAGGCAGGGGTGCAAACTCTCTGTCTCAGGGGCCAAGCAGGAGATGCAAATAAAGGTCAAGTGGAGGGCAGGCCCATGGCCAAGCGAGGCCCTCGTTCCCGCTGAAGGAAGGCAGGACTCAGCAGATCCTGCCTGTGGAAAACACAGGCTCAGTGTTCTACATGGCCAGATCTTAAAAAAAGATGGACAGCTGGATTTTTCCTTGAAATTGGCAAAAGAATGGTGACAGATGAAACAAAACTTGTCTGTGGTCCCCACTGGACAGGGGTCGGGGATGGTGGACATCTGGCCTCTAGCTCTCTCAAGCCACTGGCTGTGTAACGTTGGCCAAGTCATGTCCCTTCTTCGGTCTCATTTTCTTCATCTGGAGAGTCATGAGTCTGGAAGTTTCCATCTCCAAAGAGTGATTTAGCTTTAGGATTTTGGGCCCCCAGTACATGGTGTGACATATACTCTACTAGTTGGTCAATAAATTGATGTTGAATTAATCAAAGAATGAATTATTCATCTGGCCTTTTTGCAAAGATAATCAACCTCAGAATAAAGTCTTAGACAAGTTCCTCCTTTTTCTTAAAGAATTCTCCATTGTTTTCTAAAAACTTCCTTTGATGCCGTTTGCCACCCCCCTAGTTTTCAGTTTCTTTTTTCCATGAAACCTTAGCTTTTGGAAAAGCAGACCCCCAGACCCCTCTGCAAATCTCTGGTAGTGCTGGATGGCATGGTCGTCCACCCTTTGGCAGAGCTTCTGGGGTGGTCCTGATGTGCTCCCGCGGTCCAGGGCCACTGATGAGAAGACCACACCCCTTCCACATCAGATGGGTGTGAGCTTCTGAGAACTAGACTCCCCTGAAGAAACAGCCCAGGGCCAAGAAGGACGCCGGGCCTGTGGAGATGCCCTTAGTGGCTCAGCAGCCAGAAGGGAAATCGCTGATGGGGTTCACCCGTGGCTGTGGAAGGACAGGTGATTTCCCCAAGCATCTCCAGTCCAGGTGATTGCATGGCAGCTGCACCTTCTCCTTATGGAAACCCCTACCCGTGCAAATGAAGTCAGCCCTAACAGAACACGATCCCAAAGATGCTACAGATTAAGATGGGGTTCTCCAGTACACATGGAATCACAGAAGTTTTAAACTGAAGGGACCTTAGGAAAGAGGACAACTGGAAAAAGACTAACTGACTATGTGTCACCCACTCTTCTGAGAGCTCTATTTCACTCAATCCTCACATTAGATGAGGCATTATTATACCACTTTACCAATGAGAGATGGAAGGCTCAGGTGAGGAAGGTAATTTCCCCAAGATCACATAATGTGTAAGCTGTAGAACCAGGACTCAAACTCAGAATTATCTGGCTCCAAAGTCCTCATTCCTCCTGAGAAATCTAGAGCCAATTTACCAGCTTCATCTCCTTCACTTGGTAGGTGAATAAATGCGAGCTCAATGGCTTTGCCAAGGTTAAGAGTGAGTGTGAGAGTAGCTAGGGCTGCTCATGCCCCATGTGTTTTCCATGTCAGGTGTGGCCAACCGGAGTCCTTTGGTGAAGCATCCAACTCTGGGTGACGCCAGGCTAGTGGAGTCAGGTCCCCAAACACCAGGGATAGAAACCCTGTGCCACTGCCCCCTCTTCATGGCATCCTCAACCCCGACTCATTTTGGATCAGGCCAAGCCAGTCACCTTCCAAAAGAAGCTACTGGAATGGTCATCAAAGGCCACCTTGAACACAGCTTGGGACATAAGAGCTTGTGGGCAGTGGTCCATGTGTAGCGACCCACAGAACCCTTTCTCCTCTCATCTCCCCTTGGAGTGCCGGCAGGTTTGTGGTCCAGGGATTTCACTCAGGGCCACGCCAGGGCAGCAGCGGTGACCCTGCTCATTTGCTGACCTTTCCCCCTCCACCGTCCACCTTGACCTGTGAGGTTTCTGTGAGCTTCACAGCCGTCCTCAGATTCGTTTCAGCCTGGAAAGTTCTCCCGCCGCTAAGCCACCTGTCAGCCGGCACCTCCCACACCAGATGGCCGTGCCCTCCCGCCCTCCGTGCAGTCCAGCCAAGCTCAGGCCCGGCATGGACAAAAGAGGTCCCGAGTGGCCGCGGCCAAGGTCTAAGTGTCCATCTGGACGCAGGTATCACAGAGCTGCGGCGCTGCCACAGAAACGACTTTGGCAGGAGGGAGGTTCCCCGGCTTCCGGCTCGATTCCTTGTCAGTCTTGCTTCAAAATCAGACACTGTGTTCGACATCCAGCTTCTCGGGCAGGTAGATAGCCCGCCTGAAGAAAGCCTTCCAAACGCCTCCTCAGGTGGGGTGGGTCTGCTTTAGCCACCACCGAGGGCAAACCATCCCCTTCCTTTGCCAGAGAGAAGCCTGACCTCAGATGGCTCCCTGCTCTGCCTGTGCAGGGCCTTGAGGTCTGGTGCCCCAAGGTCATGGCCAGCAACCCCTTCCTGCCCCACTCCCCCGCAGTTCCCCACCCCCGCTCCTGGGAGAGCCTTGAATTCTGAACTTTTTCCAGTGCCATCCCTCCCAAAGACTTCCTTTTAGCTCTTCAACTTGACCTCATACTGTGAGTCAGTCAAATGAAAACAGGAGGCCATGTTACTGTATCAAATTGTTTACAAAATAGAAAACTGAAGAGGAAACTGTGCTTTGTTTTCCACACACTGAGAAAACTAACGGACCTACTTCTTTTCAATTCTCTCCTTTGTCTACGTGAGCATAAGAAGGCTGTTGAAATGGCCTTGTGAGAAGCTTGTTTTTGCTTTCAGCCAGACCCTATCCCTTCAAATCCCACTGGTAGGTAATATATCCTGAATTAAAAAAAAAAAAAAAATCCCACTTCATTCTGAGTTTCCAAACCAGCATAACCCACTTCTTATTCTAAACAAGTGAACAAACATTAGTCTTCAGGGCCAAGATGTCAGTGTTAAAAAAACAACAAACCATAAGTCCAAGTCTTTACTACAAGCATTAGCTGATAACTACGGAGTATCCATGCTTTTTCCTTACATCTTTTATTTTTTCTCAAGCGGTAGCTTCAGGAAGCATCTTCGTTTTCATTCCAGCGCGGCCTACACTGGATTCAACTTTTCAAAATGGCACCAGAAATATCTTATCAGTTTCCACAGTAACTGGTAAAATGGAACCCATAAGAATGATCGTTTTCTTTTATGAGAGACATGTTTGACCAGGGCAATCTTATTTATATTAAGCCTGTCTGGGATGGTGGGTGGATTTGGCATAAGTGAATTAAATGTTGAACTTGCAGTTCTACTGGACTTCAGACAAACATCCATGTTGATTGAACACTGATTTGCTGGCACTCCTCAAATCATTGTTCTGCTATCTCAGCATCCCAACTCTTGCGATCTTTTCCATTTGCTTCTTTATGGATGGGCAAGTCACCTGACAGTAGCCGCCTGGACAAAGCTGGCATTGCAGTTTTGCCATTCTCGCTCGGCTGTCATCTGACGCCTGCCATCACTTGCCAGCCTCATTTACACATTGCCAGTTCTAGGGGGAGAATCAGATCTAATTTGAGCACCGTTTTATCTGCTTATTTTACACACAGATGTGAGTACATTTCTCTCTCTATTACATAAGTATTTAAGCTTTCATTCCAACTGTCTTTAAGCAGTTACTACAGCAAACAACCAAATAGACAACCCCCGCGGTGCCAGAAATACCTTTTCATGGGCCTTGTTCTCCGAAGGCTCTCAAAAACAGAATGTTGTGAAATAAAGCAAGACTAGGGCAGGTTACAATAAAGTCACCCCAAATTAGCCAAATGTCTCTCTGAACTATTTCATATATTCTGAAAGTGTGTGCTGAGAAGTGGTGGGTGGAGTGAGTCTTCTATGTTCCCAGTTTTGGTGAAATATTAATAATATTACTACTGCTACATTTGGCAATATAAGGACGCTTCCAGTAATAAGTTGTTTGTATTCATTGCAGGTTAGCAGAACCACAATTTATGTGGTATAATAGGTGTGTCCCCAGGCACATAGATTGATCAGCGAGTTACTGAAACCCTTGAGGATAATTCATTCACCCCAGTGAAGGCTCACCAGGAGAAGTGGATAAAGTGCTGCATCTGCAAAAACCTTGCTCCCATGAGTCAGGACTCAGTTATTCTTTTTGGCTGGATGATCCCAGATGCAAATGACTTACTGTTGGTGTCCATGCAGTCAATGGGTACAAATAAGCCATTTTATGGGTGCAAAGAATGTGTCTCTGAGTGCAAAGAATTTCAATCTGACTGATGTCTCTGGTTATTCTGGTGGGCTTTGTAAAGAGGACTGCCATGTAGTATTGGAGTTTAGAGGCAGGAGGCACCCCACCAGGATGGGAAAGATGAGTCAGCTCAGGCTGCTGTAGTAAATACCTGGGGGGGTGGGGGCTTAAACAACAGACATTGATTTCTCAGAGTTCTGGAGGCTGGAAGTCCAATATCAGGGTTCTAGCATGGTTATGTTCTGGTGAGGGTCCTCTTCCTGGCTTATTGACGGCCACCTTCTTGTATCCTCACATGACCAAGACCACATAGCAAGTATTTTCAGTTTTGTGAGCCATATAGTCTTGTAGCACTAATCCTAGTCAGGAAGGCTCTACCATCATGACCTAATTATTTTCCAAAAGCTCCACCTTTAAATACCATCACATCGGAGGTTAGGGCTTCAACATGTGGATTTCAAGGAGACACAGACATTCAGTCCATAACAGAAAGGGATGGTTATAGATGCCTTTTTGGGAGGGAGACTAAGAGGATGACTGGTGAAGGACCAGCAGGGGGCTGAGGAGTATAGAAGCAGTCACACTAAGCTTTGGTGGCTTAGAGCATTTAAAAGGTTCCCCTACCTCATCCTGCCACGCTGAAGGTTCTTTGGAAATTTAAACTGCCCTATGCTCCATACCCCTCAGCTTACCATACCCCAAAGCTAAACACTTGACCTGAAGTTTGTGGTTCTAGGTCCAAAACTGAGGGGGAAAATGTGGTTCCTCGTTGAACTTAAACCCGGAGGAGACTCTAGAAGGAGAGGGTTCTGGTGAGCAGAGGGCATACAGGAGGGCAGGATTGCCACCATCCTACTCTGCTTGACCCAAGAGGTCTGGCAAATGGAAGCTCTTTAGGTAGAACCATCTTCAGGCACCTCTTCACTACATAAGTCACCAGGATTAATAAGATGAGAACCCCCTGAAGCTCCTCAGATAAAACATCTATTTACCAATGACATCATTATTTTCGCCTATGGATGAGGTGTCCTTGTGAAGGAGTTTCCTTTTGCATAAGAAGACTTGCTTCTTTAAGATCATTTGGGGTTTGTGCAGAGGTAATGCACTAAACAGAATTCTGGGATCAGAAATGGTTTCCCATCATGAGCTGCTCAGGTCTTGAGATTCAATAGCTCCTGACCACTGTCTCCTTATTTTCTCCCTGGAGTCCAGTCCTACAACCAGAGGGATCAGCAAACTTTTTCTGGAAAGGACCAGATAGTACATATTTTCAGTTTTGCAGGCTATCTAGTCTTGTAGCACCTGCTTAATTCTGCTGTCATTGCATAAAAGTAGCCATAGACAATATGTAAACAAATGGGTGTGGTTGTGTTTCGATAAAACTTTATTTACAAAAACAGGAAGGGGGCAGGATTTGGCCCCTACTGTAGTTTGCTGACTCCTAACCTAGATGATGTTGGTTGTTCAGCCAGCTCAGACAATAAATCATTCATTTGTTTAACCATGCATCTACTCTGTATCAGAAATGGTTCTAGGTGTTTGGGATATATCAGTGAACAACAGTGACAAAAGTCCCTACAACTCTGTGCTCTTAGAACTTACATCTTGGTTGGGGAGGCAGACAACAAATCAGCGTGATGGTTCCCTTCTATACATCTACTCTCTACCTTCTCCACCTCACCCCAGAGATGCTCTGTGCTCCGGTGGCCCACATGGGCTGTGTCAATACACTCTCTTGTTTCCAACTTCCTCCCATTGGGTCCAGCCCATGAGAGGCACAGGCAAGGAGGATTTTTATTCCTCCAGCTTCTCAAATACTCAGTCCATAATACCTAGTTGGGTGTATATCTGTATACAGATATCTATAGCTGCATACATAGGTGTATTTCTAAGCAGCATAACTGTTCTCAAGAGAACATATTAGAATCCCAATAGCACAGTGGTTAAGAGTATGGAATCAGACAGACTTGGGTGACTTCTTGGAGCTTCTGTCTTCTCAAGTGTAAAATGAAAATAATAATAAACTCCCAAACTCATAGGGTTGCCATGAGTGTTAAGTGTGATAATGCAGGTGAAGTGCATAGCGCAGTGCCTGGCACATAGAAGAGCCTCAGAAAATGACAGCAGTGATCAATATATAATATGTGGTATGTTGCAGGTCATGTTGGTGAGTTAATTTAAATATTGTACTTACTATGAACACATCCTTTCATGTCATGAGTATAGTAGGCCTAAGGGCAGGTACATGGAGAGATTCAGTTGGCTTTGGTACAATGTGTCTTATACTGATCCATGATCTGGGGGTGGGGGCTCATTAGGAGGCCCTCCCTCCCCCCTCCACTCCCACTGCCACCACAAACGATCCAACCAACCAAACAAAAACATAATGGGTTCTCACAGCCACCAATCCTGAGACAACTACACTCATCTTGAGTCCTTTCCTTAACTCCTGGGTGGGTGACAGACCAAGGACCGCTGCTGAAGTGAGTAGTGTCATCTGCTTTATGTGCAAGAAGAAGTGGCATGAGTGACAATATATATAGACTCCTGGGCAGTGGTCACTAACCTGGGCAGCTGGCTGGGATTGGAAGGTCAAAGACAAGGCAGTGGTGTCGAGGCGCATGGATGGACATATGTGAATGGGCACAAGGTGTGAAGGTTTTTAAAAAAAATACATTTATGTATTTATTATTTACTTTTGGCTGCACTGGGTCTCTGTTGCTGCGCGCAGACTCTCTAGTTGCGGTGAGCAGGGGCTACTCTTAGTTGCGGTGAGTGGGCTTCTCATTGTGGTGGCTTCTATTGTTGTGGAGCATGGGCTCTAGGCACATGGGCTTCAGTAGTTGTGGCATGCAGGCTCAGTAGTTGTGGCTCGTGGGCTCTAGAGCGCAGGCTCAGCAGCTATGGCTCACGGGCTTAGTTGCTCCGCGGCATGTGGGATCTTCCCGGACCAGGGATTGAACCCGTGTCCCCTGCACTGGCAGGTGGATTCTTAACCACTGCACCACCAGGGAAGTCCCCCAAAGTGTGAAGATTTTTATATCACATATTAATGCTCACTGGAGAGCATCTGCTACAAACGAAGAACTGAACAACAAAGGAGACAAAATGACTCAGCCAGTTGACTTTAACCAGACTTCATCATTGGCCACCTAGAAGTGACAATATAGGCACAATAGTGGAGGGGCCATGATGGTAGAGGTGAGGGCTATGCGTGCGCCCAACAGTGCGGACTCCCACTTTCCGGGGTCAGTCTAGCTCTTGCCGCCTCCGAATGTCCAACATGCGCAACAGAGACCCATGCTGAACCTTTGATACGGCACTATTCCTTGAAGAGACCAACCAGTCACTTGGTGGCAAATCAAATTCATAGGGCCCTTGCATTCTGGAATGGCCCGCGAGTCATCCTCATACGGATAGATACTTATTCCAGTTACGGGTTTACCTTTCCTGCCACAAAGGCTCAGCCAGCACTATTAACTGGTGGCTTATGGAATGCCTGATCTGTAGGCATGGAATCCCACGTACTATAGCATTCAACCAGGGGGCCCACTTCTCAGTGAGGGAGGTGTGGGACTGAGCCCCTGACTGTGGGGTCCACTGTTCGCATCATACACCACACCAGCCTGCAGCAGCCGGCCTCAGTGAATGCTGGCACGGCCTTCTAAAGGCTGTGCCAGCTCAGGGGCAACACTCTAGAAAGGCTGGTGTGCCAGCCTTCAGAACACAGTATATTCATTAAATCAGACACCGCTCTATGGCTGGCCCTGCCTCTCTAGTAAGGAGAATGCATGGTTCCAGGATCGAAGGAGTGGAAGCAGGTGTGGCCCTGCTTACCGTCACACCCAGTAACTGACTGGGGGATTTTGTGCTTCCTGTCTCCACAGCTCTGGACTCTCTTTGAAAAAAGTTCCAACCTGACAAACACTACCTCAGTCAGGTAATCAAGGTTAACCTCAACAGTGATGTCCTATTGACAGCATATACCCTTGAAATGATGTGATGAGAATGACACTCTCCCTCTGTCAAAACACACACCGCAGCCTAAGATGAGAAGAACATCAGGCAAATGCCAATAGAGGGATATCCTGCAAAACCCTTGACCTAGTACTTCTCAGAAGTGTCAAGGTCATCAGAAATAAGGAAAGTCTAAGAAACTGTCACAACTCAGAGGAGCCTAAGGAGACAGGATGACAAAATATGGTATTCTGGATGGGATCCTGGAACAGAAAAAGGACATCAGGGAAAAACTAAGGAAATCTGAATAGTTATTATAATTTAGTTAACTATATTTTAATTTAATTATCATTCAAGAAATAATGCATTTAGTTAATAATAATGGATGAATGTTGGTTTATTAATTGAGACAAGTGTGTCATACTAATGAAAGATGTGGACAATAGAGAAACTGGGTGTGGGTATATGGGAACTCTGCACTATCTTCACGATTGTTCTATAAATCTAAAACTATTCTAAAATAAAAACTTTATTAAAAGAAAGTTTTTTGCTCTCAAAGGGAACCCACTCTTGCCGGGAGACACAGCAAGGGTCTCATTGAACTAGAAGCTTTGGCTGTTGCCCGGGAACTCTGGACTCTGGTGTCAGGGACCAGCAGATGAGGAATTGCCATCTTGGTAAGGAAAGTACCACGATCAGCAAAAGAAAGGGCATTTCTTTTCCTGTCCTTCTTTTCGATGACGTTTGGGAATTTTGTGCCATAGCGTGAACATCCTGCTCTCTGGGTTCTCTGCTGTCCCAACCTTCCATGTCCAGCAGACCTGATTCGGAAGACACAGGACCTCCAGCCAGATCTCAGGACCCCGCAGAACCAGCTTCACCAACTTTTGTATAGGCCGCCGTGTCTTGGGAACCACAACACTTTTAAAGACTCCATGTTTCAAATACACTTTCTGGCAAAACAATGTTATCTTTGTAAGATATCCCCAGGATGCCCCTAAGAGCCTGTTTAATAAATAATGGTGGCGTGGAATCCAGAACAGAACTTACCAGGGTGTTAGGTGAGACGCAGTGGAGTTCGGAGTCAGGTGCAAGTTCCAAGCCCAGCTCTGCCACTCACTCACTATGACCTTAGGCAGGTTGCTTCATATCTCTGAGCCTCAACTTTCCTATAAATCAAATGGGAATGTACAGCTGTTTCACAATCTCTAAGTATTAGGTGAGATGACAAATCTAGACCGGCACTTAATATCATTTTCTTTTTCCTCCTTAAATTGAATTATATAGTCCCCCTTCCTGCCAGGCTGGCAGAAATCTCCATGTTAGTAATTATTGAGGGCCCCTCCCTTCCTTAAGTCACTGACATTTTCTTGGTGGTAAGAAAACTAAGAGAAATTTTCCAGTCTTCCCATCCTCATGGACCTGCAAGACCCTTTACGTGCAGGAGCATGTAGGGGTGCTGCCCACCTCCTCATCTGCCATTTTTTGGTTCATTCATTGATTCATTCATTCATCAAAAGTGGTTAACATCCAACTGCATATTGTGTGTCAGACACTTTTCTAGGCAGTGTAAGAAGTGGTCAAGGATGGAGTAGAGTGGACCTGGGGGTGCAACGCTGAGCTACCCATCAGCAGCAAAGCACTTATCCCTGCAGCTGCAGGATGAGTGGGCTGTTGACGGCTCACAGCTCTGTCCCTCTCAGGCCCTCTTAAGGGTAGCCTGCGTCCACTGGGTGGTCACTGTGGGTGTACAAATGCCTGGCCCGTTGCATCAACTCTGAAGGGCTGCCCCTTTTCTCCTTCTGAAATTCCATCTTCAAGTAATTTCCTCAAAAGAGTGGATTAGGAATAAGTTCTCTCCACCTTGTATTTGAACAACTTCGTTGAACACTTTTCAATGATCCCTCGAGTGTACCATCTGCTTCCAGCCAGGACCTTGGTCAAGGCACTGGGTTCAAAATGATACACCTGCAGAATTCTGAAGATCTTGCTCTATCGCCTTCTAGCATCTATTTTGGTGATGGTAAGTCTGATGCCAATCCAACTCTTGTTCCTTTGTAGGTATTTTTTCTCTCTGGAAGCCATTAGGCTCTTTTATTAATTCTTGCTATGAAATTTTACAGAGATATGTTATATCAGTTAGGAATGCTTTTAACTGTAATTAAACCAACCTCCTCCTCAAAAAATCCAATTCACAGCAGCTTAAGCAGTACACTTAAGAAGTAGATGGTCCCAGGTTAGAGGCACCAATTCAGTGGTAATATTCAGGGCCTTTTCTGTGGGTCCTGCTTTACCAAGATGTAGAAGGAAAGGAGCCTTCTCATTCCTGTGCCTGTTGCCTCATGGTTGGAAGACAGCTTCCACACCACACCCTGCAACTAAGCAGAGGCAAATCGCCTCTCTCTACGAGGCTCAAACCTTACTGTGAAAGAAAAGCCCCACACCCACCCCGTCCCATAATATCTCGACATCTCACTGGCCAGAGCCTGGCCGCATACCGACCCCTGGACACTCGCTACCATCGGAGTGTTTGTGTCCCTACCAATTCCTATGTTGAATCCTAACCCCCAAGATGATTAGGAGGTGATTAGTGATCAGTGGATGGGGCCTTTGGGCGGTGATTAGGTGATGAGAGTGCAGCCCTCATGAATGGGATTAGTGCTCTTACAAAAGGGACCCCACAGAGCTTAAGCGCTTCTTCCACAGGTGAGGACACAGCAACAAGTCAGCCGTCTACAACCTGGAAGAGGGCCTTCCCCACAACCCAACCATGCTGCGGCCCTGATCTGGAACTTCCAGCCTCCAGAAGTGTGCAAAATAAATGTTTGTTGTTTATAAGCCACCCAGTCTGTGATATTTCGTTATAATCTGAACACACTAAGACAACACTCATTGGTGAAAGAGAATGTAATTTATTATAGTTGTTAAGACCAATTATAATTCATTCCCTGGGGTTAGAAGGGGTATTCTTTCCTGACGTTATAGGATGTCTGCCTGCTACCTCGGCCCCCAAATTGGAGGCCTGTTAGCAGGAAAGAAAGAGGGAAATTGTTTTGGGGTCGGCTGTAGAAGATGTCTGCTTCCTACGTCTACACGTGGCCTTTTTACTTTCATGCTTTTAATTTGAAGTCTCATTTTTTCTTTTACCCTGGGAATTTTTCCCCCCATTATTTCTTTGATAGTGTCTTCCTCTCTGTCTTTTCTATTCTTTCTTTTCAGAATCCTTTAAAATGAATATTGGACTTACTGGATTAATCCATCATATTTATTAACTTTTCTGCTAAATGTCCTGTCTCTCTGTCCTTTTTTCATCTTTGTTTTAGATTTCCTTGACATCATCTTCCAACCCCTGTACTTTTTATTTCATTTTATTTTTTTATTTCATGTATTATTTCAGATCTGTTATATTTATATACATATATATTTCAACCCTTGCTCTCTGTTCCTTTTTTTATAACATCATATTCTTATTTTAAAGATGCAATATAATCTCAAATCTCTTTGAGGATAATAGAGAGTTTTTAAAAAATTCCTTTTCTATTTCTTGAGTTATCTCTGTTTCTTGCAGAGTTATTTTTGCTGATGCTCTTGTTTATTTATCTTTCCCTTTAATGTTGCAGATTTTCCTCAAATGTCTGGTGCATTTAAAGAAGAGGGGATAAAAATGCCTGTTTGGGGGCGTGAGGCTATGTTTGGGGCCTGCTGACCTGAAGGTTTAGCATTCCTTAGGGTGCAGGGGCCTTCAGAGTCAGTCAGCTTCCGCGATGGGATTGCCCCACATGCCAGAATGAGTGCTTTGTTCTGGGCCAAGAGCACCCTCACCAACTGCCCTTGTTCACCCTAGACTTTTATTAAATAAATTGATTTAGAGAAGAACTCTCCATTTTCTTACCCCTAGGTAGTAATGCCTGGCCGACCCCTGTTGGGCCTACAGAGAAAGGGATGTGTGAGTCTGTGTGGGGACTTGACCATTCAGAATAGAGACCTTTAACAAATGCCTATTTTCAGCCCAACTCCTCACTGCTGCCCCCTGGAGGTCTGCAGTTTCCAAGTCTGGAGACTTTCTGGGTACTTCTGTGCCAACTGAACTCTCCTGCCCCCCAGGTTCTTTCCCACTCTGCTCCGTTTCAATAACCAAGAGCCTCCCGTTGCCTTTACATCATCCAGAAATTCATTTAAATTACTTATTCTCGGATGGCTCTCTTCAGTTCCCTTCACTGGTGCACGTTCCTACATTTTAAAATTTCTTCAGTATTATTTTAATGGGGTCTCAGGAGAAAGGAGAATGCTGAGGCTCAATCTTGACCTGGAAAGCTACTGTGGAGGTTTTTTGGGTTTTTTTTGTTTTTTTTGATAGCTTCATTGTTTAAAATTTTTAAAAATTTTAAATTGTGGTAAAATACATATAGCGTAAAACTTACCATCTTAACCATTTTTAAGTGCACAGCTCAGTAGTGTTAAGTACATTTACATTGTTGTGCAACCATCACCACCAACCATCTCTAGAGCTCTTTTCATCTTACAGAACTGCAACTCCACACCCATTAAACAACAACTCCCCATTCCCTCCGCCCACTCCCTGGAAACCACCCTTCTCCTTTCTGTCTCCATATTTGACTACTCTGGGGACCTCAGATAAGTGGAATCCTATAGTATTTGTCTTTTTTTAACAGGCTTAATGTTCTCAAGATTCACCCATGTTTTAGCATGTCAGAATTTCCTTCCTTTTTAAGGCCAAATAATATTCAATTTCATGTACATACCACATTCTATTTATCTATTTATCCATCAATGAACACTTGGGTTGCTTCTACATTTTTGGCTATTGTGAAGAATGCTGCTATGAACATGGGTGTACAAATACTGTTGAGTTGTAAAAGGGTTGCTATGCAGGAGATCCACAGCCAGTCAACTCCAAGTTAGATGTATTTGTGTGCCAATTTCCCATTGCACTGGGATGAAATCATCACCATCATCACATTGCCATCTATGTAATACTCCAGTGTCCGGAGTTTTACTTGACATACCTCTTCTAGGTCCATTATCATAGCTCATGAGGTAGCTAATGCCGATGGCATTATTTCTGCATTACAGTTGAAGAATTTGAGCTACAGAGAGGCTAAGTGACTTGCCTAAGCTGGTAAGAGCTACAACTAAAACTACTGAATAATGCTCTCAGCTTGAAAGACATTGTTGGATTGTTGTATCTGCACAGACTCTGCTGTGGGTTGACTATGTAGACACAGCCATGGAATGATTATCTCTAATCTAGTAAATTTAATACAACTTTTCCTAACTGATGAGAGACAGGTTGACATCGTAAATTTCATGTGAAAAAAAGAAATCTATCTGAAGCTCTGCCAGCTAAGACAGAATATCAGATATAATTTAACTATTAAAATTATAGAGATTCATTTCTCTTTATTTTTTACAGAGAGGAATAAGGTAAATGCTCTTGGGTTGTTGGCGTTATATCTCCCATTTGTATATTCCTTCTAAACATGAACATTATGTTGTTTATTCATCTGTTAATGACAGCTGATTATCAAACCATAAATATACATGCTGGATCTAATGGTTTGTGAATGTTAAGCATCAGACAGAAATATTTGTGGATATTTAGAGAACTCTACGTCTTCATCCCAATCACTACCTAGCTTGTCAGTTTTTTGTAGAATTATCTGATTCTTTGTGCTGTCAGCCAAATCATGTGTTAGGCAGAAAGCAGATTTTTTCCCCATTATTGTTATTTTTTTCTTCCTGTCAGTAAACAGATAAAAAAAGAAAGAAACATAACTCTCTTGTGTAATCTAGGCTACAGATGTCACATTTTTTTCTATTTCTTTTGGAAAATAGCAAATGTGATTTCTTAAGGCTTTTCATTTTCAAATCATTTCAGAGACGTTAGCAAATACATACGCAGTCAGTATTTTTGTACCATATATTCAAGAAAAATAACAGATATGAAGATGCTAAAGTTCAAATTAAGGAGCCTTCATCCTTCAGCCCTAAAGTCCCATGGTACTTATTTAAAATTAAAAAATATTTAGCCACTAGCAGTTTGCTCCCTGAATGCCAGGATACATTCATTTATTTTCTAAGCAGAACCAGAGTAGCCTGGTGTTTAAGCTCTGACAGTATGAGAATACGTGCTGAAGAAAGACACACCGTTCCCCAGGGTACAACCAGGAGCTTCTGAGAACTTTCCTTACAATGTCTTCATTCTTCCATTCACCCAGCAAACAGTGAAAAGCACCTACTAGTGCCAGGCCTGCACTCAGCCCCGGGGAAATAGAAATGTCTGTGCTGGAGGTTCTCAAGGCTGGTAGGATGGAAGGTAACATGGCAGAGCAGAAAGGGCTTGGTCAGAATCCTGTACTTACCTGCAAAGAGTGTGGCCTTAACCTCCCCAAGCCCTTCTTTGGCAGGGATGAAAATATACACCCCAAGGAGCCGGGAGATTAACTGGTTTACCCACAGCTGGCTCAAGGCACAGAGCTGCAGCCCTCAAGACACTCATTTATTTCGATTTCTTTTACTCCCCTTGATGCCTTCCAATGGAATTTCTATTCCACACACTCTACCAACAATGCTTTCTTATCTTCCTCCATTTTTGCTGCTGCACTGGACCCCACTGACCCTCAAAGTCTTGCCTTTTCTCCCATCAACACTGTCCTGTTCTCTTATCTCTCTGACCTCTTCTTTTCTGGAGCCCTTGCACTTTCTTTCTCTTCACTTTCTCAAATATTGGATTTTCACAAAGTCTCTGCTCATTTATCCCTTCATAATAGTGCTCTTTTAGCATCAATCATCTCTTCAAATCCTTCCTCTTCCTTAGGCATCACTAATGTCCATGTTCCTGGCTTCGATCATCATCCTCACTCTGATGACCCCCAAACTGACATCTCTTGTTATTTTCACATTCAAACCTGTAGCTTGAATTTTCAACCGAATAGCCAACTTGGATGTTCACCTTCAACTCAAAAATCTCTAATGTTATATACAGCATCTTTCACCCAAACTCCCTTACTAGAATTTTCTTTTTTTTCTGTCATTAGCACCATTTTCTCAATTATCTACAAAGAAAAAATTTAGACTCAAATCTAATTTTTTCTTTTCTTTAACTGCTTTTTCATTTACTTATACCATTTTTATTGTCTCCTCTTTCAAAACATTTCTGAGCAGAAAAGCATTAGATTAAGTCACAAAAAACAACAGCAATTTTTATTTTTATTTAAAAATTTATTTATATATATATTTACATCTTTATTGGAGTATAAGTGCTTTACAACATTGTGTTTCTGCTATATGACAAAGTGAATCAGCTATATGTATACATATATCCACATATCCCCTCCCTCTTGCGTCTCCCTCCCACCCTCCCTATCCCACCCCTCTAGGTGGTCACAAAGCACCGAGCTGATCTCCCTGTGCTATGCGGCTGCTTCCCACTAGCTATCTATTTTACGTTTGGTAGTGTACATGTGTCAGTGCCACTGTCTCACCTCGTCCCAGCTTACCCTTCCTGCCCCACCCGCGCTGTGTCCTCAACAGCAATTTTTAAAACCTGTAAATAAATAAACCCATAAACTTATAAAGCAGCATATATAGTATGATCCCAATTTTGTTATAGTTGTATTATTTGTGCCTCTCTCTCTCATCTGCCAATCAAATCTATCTACAAATGTGCATAAAAATGGACTGAAAGAATGTTCAGAAAATGTTGATGGTAGGTGTTCCTCAGTAATGGGATTGTGAGTGAATTTTACTTTCTTTTTTACGTTTCATTTCCCTTTTTATTTTTATTTTTTGGACTTTTGATGCCCAGAATAGGATTAATTATAAGCCTTAGTTTATGATACACACTCATAATTTGTCCCTCTTATTTATCCTTTTGTTTAATTCTTTGATGACTGCAGTCAGCATCTATGTCCACCATCTAATAACCCAAGCTCTCGAACAATAACATAAGCTTACATTTCCTGTGTGCTAGACCCCACCCCCAACATCTCCTGGGTCCTACCTGCAAGGCCTAAGGGGTCCCAGTGGTCCACATCCTGTCCAACACTTAGGACGTCAGGTTTCTTAATTTTTGCCAATCGAATGGGAATAAAATAGCATTTCTGTGGTCTTGGTTTGCACTTCTTTAGTACTAACAAAATTGAATATCTTTTTGTATATGTACAGGTTATATATATTTTTTCCTCCTCTGTGAATTTATGGGCTTATGGTTTTTCCATTTTTCAAATTGTTTGTTTTTGTTATATGGATTTGTAGGAATAAGACAAGGATGCCCACTAATGCCACTGCTATTCAATACTGTCCTAGAGGTCCTTGTCAAAGAATCATAAAGACATTAGGACTGGAAAGGAAGAAATATATGACTATCATTATTTGTAGATAATATTAGTGAGTACATAGAAAACCCCAAATAATCTACACATTTTTAGAATTAATGGTGACTTTAGCAAGGTGGTTGAATATGAAATCAGAAGACAAATGCCAGTGGCATTTCTCTATACACCAGCAGTAAAGTTAGAAAATGTAATATTAAGAAGGTCATTGTTATAAGAGCAAAACAATACTGTACAATACCTACAATTAAACAAAATAAAAAGATGCAAGACAAAATCTTAAAAATATGAAATTCCTCAATGAGACACATTTAGAAGACCTAAATAAATTGAGAGAAGTTTGATGTTCCTGGATAGGATTTTAATCCGCTCCCCCCTCCCCAACCTGATCTATAGAATCAGCACAACTCTATTCTGTGTTTTCTGTGAAACTTGACAAGCTTACTCTATTTATATGGAGCAGTAAGAACACCAGGAGTATTTCAGAAAAGAAGAAAGAGTAAGGCGCACTTGCCCTATCAGATCTAAAGTCTTATTTTAAACATATGGCAATTAAGATAGTGCAGAGATGGGCAAACTGTGAACAGAACAGAACAGAGAGACCAAGAACAGACCCTTGCATATGTGGAACTCTGAAATACAGCAGTGGTGGCATGAGAAATCACTGGGGAAAGAGAGACTACTCAATAAATGAAGCTGAAAAATTGCTCATCCATATGAAACATCAAATTGGGTCTCTACAAACTCCAAAAGAATTAGTCTTAACTATCAAAAGTGAAACTTTAAAATACAGGTGAATATCATTCTGATCTTGAGCCAAGAGGGACTTCTTAAACAAAACCCAAATAAGCTGATCATAATATTTGACTACATGAATATGAAAGTCTTCTTCTTTTTTCTTAGTCAAAAAACACTTTAAAAAAGTGAAACAGAAAGCCAACAAACTGGAAGATATTTGCAAAAGAGATAAGTGATAAACTATGAGTGTCAAGAAAATATGAAAAACTCCTATAAGTCCTTTAAAGAAGATAATCAACCCAGTAGAAACACATTGTTTTTATATTCATAGCAAAACTCTTCTACTTGTGTAATAAAAATGCATATTTTAAAGATATTACAAAAATAAAAGAGAAAATTAGAAGTTCTTATCTATGAACATATGCCTTTTCTCCATTTGGTTATTCTTTAATATCTCTCATTAAAAGGCTTTTTAATGTTTTTCATGTTTAGATCTTGTGCATTTCTGGTAGATCTCCCTTTAAAGATATAAAATAAAAAGAGACAAAATGTTAAAACAATTAATATAGAAATAGTTCTTATGGCCCAATAAGAAAAGTGCTCAACACAATAGAAAAATAGGCTAAGGATAAGAATCTGATAAAAGAAAAATACAAATGGAGAATAAACAAAAATGTTTTGTCTTACTAGCAATCAAATTAAAATAATAATGAAATAACATTTCTTCCATTTCCAAAGATTGTAAGGATGATTATGCTCAGGTGAGTGAGATAGTCATATTCTTATCTACTGAAGTTCGGTGTGTAGAATAATTCATTTCTGGGAAGCAGTTTGTTAGTATGTATCAAGAGCTTTTAAAATGTTCATATTTTTTGGCTAAGTAGCCCAACTTTTAAAATTCATGCTAAAAACAATTAGTGATATGGTCAAAGTTTAGAGATAGATAACAATGCTTACTATAGATAGTAACAATGTTTATAGACAACAGTGTTATCTATAAACACAGTAACAATAGATAAGAATGTTTACTATATCATTATTTATAATAGCACAAGACTGGAAACAAAAAATACAAAAAGTGAAATAAAATGGGGTCCATCCACTGGATGGACTGTTGTACAAACTTAAATTTTTTTCATGACCAAACAAGCTCATAAAGTCATATAAAATAAAACAACCACATGATACCAATTTTTACCTATGAGATTAAAAAGACTGATAATACTAAGTGATGGGAAGGATATAATTAAACCGACAGTATCACACACTTTGGGTATGAGCTCAGTGGCGTAGCTTTTTTGGTGGGAAACCTGACAGCACTAATTAAAATTTAAATCTATAAACCCAGCAATTTTACTTTTGAAAATTTTTCTATATTTGTATAGGAGTTCAAAGACTTTCTAAAAACAATTTTCACCACACTGTAATTTAAAACACTCTAAATGTCTCTTAGTAGATGACTAGTCAGCAGTAGATTCGTACTGAAACAGGAGGGAAGGGGGCAGGGCACAACTTTTGAAAGAATGACATAGCCCGAGGACATGACATAAACGGATTAGAACCAAATGGGTCCAAGATGGTGGACAAGTCGACTTCCACTAGACCTTGAGCCTCAGTATAGGCTCACTGTAACACATCACCAAGCTAAATGACACACCCACAGGTGCCATGACTGTTCTAAGGTGACCATAAGGATCAAAAAGTGGGCAGTAACCCAATTCCTGGAAATCCCTGCCCCTTCCTGAAATAGCTGGAATACTCCTCCCACTCATTAGCCTGTGAAATTACCCACCACTATAAAAACTGACACCACCATACCCTGGTGCCTTTCTCACCTTCTGAGATGGTCCACACTCTGTCTGTGGAGTGTGTTTCTCTCTAAATAAACCCACTTCTTACCTATCACTTTGTCTCTCACTGAATTCTTTCTGCGATGAGACATCAAGAAGCTGAGCTTCATTAAGTCCTGAAACCAGATGTGTGATCTCAACTGGAAGACTGTGGGTTTTGGCAGGGTTCGAGTCCCAGCTGCATGGGTTCAAGTCCCAGTCTGGGTTTTGGCTGGGTTTGAGTCCCGGCATGTGGGTTCAAGTCCCAATCTGAGGTGCACTGTTTCAGTATGATTAAATACAATATCAATCATCCTTACACAGTGAGACAGAATACATGTGCAGAGATACAAAGGTATAAGATTAAAGGAAGAAATGTATGTCTCAGTGTGAGTTTTCCTGGAAGCAGAGCCTGAGACAAGGATGTGGGTACAAGTAGTGTTTTGGGGATGAGATCCCAGGAAGTAGGAGTGAAGGAGCAGGGAGAATGAGACAGGGAAGAAGGAAAAGCAAAGGGGGCACTTCATCACATAACAGTGGGCAGCAGGGGCAGGTTTCAACTGGGATCTTCTGAGAAGAGTATGGAATGGCTCCAGAATTGTCCCCTGATTGCAGGACAGGAGACAGAGTCTCTGGGATGGAAGGTGGAAAGATGGACAGCACGGGTGAGAGGAGTTGGCTCTCACACAGACCTGCCTACACCAGTCGGGGCTGAAATCAGGGGTGGTCCAGGGGATGTGACCTAGGGTACCAGAGGAGTCCACTATAGACTGATTCAATTTGGTTGAAAGAAATAGTTTACACATACATAAAGACATGCATGAGAAGCTCTCTTCACTGTGATCCGATTAACTGATGCCCTCTATTCCCTTGATGAAACACGGTCCATGTTTGTGTAGAATGCTTGGACTAGTAGGTTACTCTCTAGAGCCCTCGTTCTCAAATGTTAGGGAGCATCAGAATCACCTGGAGTGTTTGTTAAGCCATAGATTTCTGGGCTCCACCCCAAGAGTTTCTAATTCAATAGGTCTGGGCTGCATTGGAGAATTTGCATGTCTAGCAAATTTACAGGTGATGTTGATGTTGGTGGTCTAGAGATCACTCAGTTAGAACATCTGTGCATTTTCCCCACCATCTGGGTTGTGTGATTACCCAGAGTCTATTGTGTTAGTTTCCAAACCTGTTTATGTCAGTTGTACTTGTTATTGCAACCACATAATTTAATTAAGTGTCAAATGAACAGATGAAATGTGAGGGGGCAGAGAAAAATACATGTGTCTGTAAAATACGAGTTGAATGCTATTGAAAAGATTCAACATAGATGAGTCATTGAAAAATTACTACAGAATTAGGAGTGGTGAAGACAATGGTTAAAGAATCAATAATTGAAAACTGAAAATAGAATATTATTCAAAAGACTATTTGCAAATATCTTTTAGTTCTTGCTTCATTATAAAGTATCCCAAAACAAAAATGTATGCCAATGTATTAACAGTGTGATCTATGTAAAAAGTACATCTGTAATGCCTTTGAGTACTTTACATTCAAAGAAGAGGTCTTGCACCTATATTAGAATATTGTCAAATACATATAAATTTGTTTTTAATTTAAATATAGAGTTTAAGGTACTTATGAATTTTTTTCTGATTCTCTGCTTGCACTATTTTGATCAACTGACCTACCCTGATCCGACTGAATGGGAGAACTTCCATGGCCTCCACTATGAATCTTTCTGTCCTAAAGCAGTTTTTTCCCCCAGTCATGAAGCTGGAAACTAGAAATTCCAATGAGGATTCCTCAATGTCCTAAATAGTATTTCGTTATTTAAAATGTCAATTTAGTGTTTTAAATTGGCAGCAATGTATAAAATGTACAATTTTGTGCAATCTATTTGAATCATTACCCTACCCCCAAGTACACACAGAATAAAATCTAAACACTTGGTGTGTCATTCAAGGGCTCTCTCTGACCTGATCAACATCTGTCTCTCACTCCCTGTCACTGTATTCTTCTCCCCTTCATATCCCTTGAATCACACATGAATTACATTTCCTAATTATGCAATGTGTACCTTTTTTACACCAGAGCTCTTTCCTCTGGTTATCCATCTAGAGACTCCTATTTATCCTTTAAAGCCCAGCCCAAATGTCCCATTCCTGGGAAGACTTTCCCAACTCCCTCCTTTATTCTAATAGCCCTTTGTGCATGGTCTTTGATAGTACTTGTCAGATTGCTTTGGATTTTTTTGCTTTGGTTTCAGTGGAACCCATAGAATCTTAGCTTTCAATGTCTAGGATATTTATGATCTTTTACCACATTTTACTTTACCACTTTACCATAGGTTTGTTCCAGTTCTAACACTTGGAATGGGCTCAGTGACATTGTTGAAAAATATGAATGAATGAATGGACACTTAGCTTTATTTTTTTTAATTTTTTAAATTTTTGGCTGTGTTGGGTCTTCGTTGCTGCACGCGGGCTTTTCTCTAGTTGCAGAGACCGGGGACTACTCTTCTTTGTGGTGCGCGGGCTTCTCATTGCGGTGGCTTCTCTTTGTTGCAGAGCATGCGCTCTAGGCGCGCAGCCTTCAGTAGTTGTGGTGCACGGGCTCAGCAGTTGCGGCTCGTGGGCTCTAGAGTGCAGGCTCAGTAGTTGTGGTGCACGGGCTTAGTTGCCCCGTGGCATGTGGGATCTTCCCGGACCAGGGCTCGAACCCGTGTCCCTTGCATTGGCAGGCAGATTCTCAACCACTGCGCCACCATGGAAGTCCGACACATCTTTTTGATACTTCTTACTCAACCACTTGTAGACTTAAAGACCCACTGTAAATTTAAAGAAATGTAATATATACTGTCTTGAATTACATAACTCTCTTAATGCTTAGAATTCTTCTTGTATTCATAAGTAATACATCCCTGTTCTAAAAACTGTTTTAAAAATAGAGGAGTGAAACTCAAATTGTTGAAGAGATAAATAGTTTTACTAAATATGATAGCTTCAGCATTTTACAGATTCATCAGTGAAACTTCTTAACCGAGACAACATGTGCTCCTCGGTTTCCTCAGCTGTAAAATTGGGCAATAATAGAACTGGCATCTCAGGGTTATAGGGAGGTTAGAGAGATCATTTATGTAAAGTATCTGAACATAGCAGAAATCCAAGAAATGAACTGATTACACTTTTCTTAAATTGAATTTAAAAATACTTAGAAACTGTATAGCCGTAAAGAATAAGGCCAACCATACACATAACCTAAGATCCAGGAATCTCACTCCTAGGTATTTACCAGATAGAAAAGCTCACATAGGTGCATCAAAACACATGACAAGAATATTGATAGCATCTGTACCCATCATAGTCCCAAACTGGAAACAATCCAATGTCATCATTAGAATAGATAAATGCATTGTGTTACATTCACACAACAGAATGCTACACAACAAGAAGAACACTGAACTACAACAGGAAAAACATGGTTGAATCTCATCAGCACAATGTCAGGGAAAGAAATCAGATGCAAAAGAGCATGCTCAATATATCCACTTGATATAAACTTGGATTACCTTCTCACATTAAAAGGTGTTCGATCTTTGTGAATGTGTTAGCTATTTAAATAATTCAAAACAAATAAACAACAACAAACTACCCCTTGGTGGTAGAAATTGTGAGCAGTCATCCGTAGGGGGCAGACACTGGGAGGGAGCTGAAGGGGCTGTGATGGTCTAGATCTTGAACCAGGTGGTGATCTGGGTGTGCTCACTTTGTAAAACTTCATAAAGCTATTTATGACCTGTGCATTTTCTGTATGATGTCACACTTCAACAAGAAGTTTAATTAAAAAGACAAACCATGCTGGGTGATTGGAAGGATGGATTTGACAAACACAGTGACTAGGAATTCACGATGTTTGAATACGTAGCAGAGATGCAGGGAAGCAGTTAAGGGAACCATCAAGAACATATCCTCAAGTCTCTACATGAATCTAGGGATGAAAAGCAAAACCTCTGACAGTCATGACTTGTTTTCTTTTCTGGATGACATAGCAAAAATGCTTGTCACCAGATGAGACAGGAGAGCAGCCATCTGGAAAAATAAATAATAACCTAAACTTCACACTGTACATCAGGATAAATTCTAAATGAATCAAAGATTTATAAGCAAAGTAGAAAACCATAAGTTTACTACAAGAGAAATAAGAATTCCTTTTTAATCTTGGAGTGGAGAAGTCCTTTCTAACTGTGACAAAAGCAAGGAAACACTGATAAATTTGGCAACACAACAGTAAAAGTCTCTTGTATGGCAAAACCACCACAACCACATCACACACAAAAAAGAAAGCAAACAAAAAACTTGAAAAGCAAAGCCAAAAGACAAATGAAAACTGAACAGATAAATCATAATTCATACCATAGTAAGAGGACTAATCTTTCGAATATGTAAAGAGCTCCTAAAAATTGATTAAAAAAAAACCCAAACCAAAAACTCAATAGAAAAATAGGCCAAATGATACGAATAAATAGAAAAGGAAATACAGATTTTTCTTAAACATATGAAAAGATGCTTAACCTCTCTCAAAATAAGAGAAGGGCAAATAAAAATGGAGATGCTATTTTTCATTTATTAGATTGGAAGAAAAACATGTTTGATAACACTCTGTTGGTGAAGTTGTGGGCAAACACGTATGTTTATACGTTGCTGTTGGGTGTGTAAATTGGTGCAGTCCTTCTGGAAAGCTATTTGGCAATATCTATCAAACATATATCCCTTTGACCCTGAATTCCAGTTCCGGGAATTTGTACTGTAGCTCACATGTAAAATGACGTATGTACCAGGTTATTTACTGCAGCATTGTAATCAGGAAAGCCTGGAGAAAATCCAAGTCCATCAACAGATGGCTGGTTAAATGGATGATGCATCCACACAATCTCTATTTAGACAAAGAAAGATCTCCAAGACACACCATTATGCAGAAAAAAGCAAGGGAGAACCGTGTACATGATATATACTACTTTTATGTAAAGGTGTGTATGGCAGGTGGGGGCAATAGAAGAATCTATATTTGTACTTGCTTGATTTGTGTAAAGAAGCTTGGAGAAATACATTAAGAATCTCAAAACAGAGGTTATTCGTGTACAGAGATGGAAGTGGGTACAGACTGAGTGGGGAGCAGACTTTTTCCTGATTACCTTCTCACATTAAAAGGTGTTCGATGTTTGTGAATGTGTTAGCTATTTAAATAATTTAAAACAAATTAGGTATCACATCTTAGCTTGCACTGGTACAGTTTTGGATAGAATGCCCTCCCTCCTTCTTAAGCTGGTGATTTGGCAAAGGAGGATTAGAGAGAATTTATGTTCTTGTGTGGTTTGAGTCTTTCCATTAATAAAAGAGCAAATAGAAGTCATGTAGTAATCCAGGACTCGTTTTCTTACAATGGTTTTTAGTGAAATAAAGGGATTTAAACGTGTGGTCCAACCTACTTTTGAGACTCATCTTAAACTGAGTTTTGGAAGTCTAGAACTGAGGAAGCAGAACCGCAGGAAGGGTTTTTGGATCACTCACTTGTAGCTTCAAAGGCAGAGACAAAGGAGAGGTGGCAAGAAGCAGGGTTTGGCAAAAAATTCAGCACACGCCAATTCTACTCAATTACCTGGATCTTTCTTACACAAAGAGCCTTTAGGTAAAAATAATTCTGGACAAGAAACATCATTCCTTATTTTATTTTGTGCAACTCAGAGAAGTATGACTCAAATCCACAGCACATCCGTGTCGAAATTCCACAGACCCTCTCTTAAGGGGAAGGGATGTCGTGCTTATTCATGCAACACGTACTTCCTGAATGAATAACTGAGTGAACAAGGCTTTGTGTCTCTATCTTTTGGGAAGAACTTGCACCACGCAGCCGGCAGGATAACAAGGAAATTAAGATGCATGTGGCTGGCAGACCAACTTGATGAGTGGCTCTCCTTTAATTAAAGAGAACGTGAGGTGAAGTCGTTGTCTGCAAGTTACAGACTTTGAGAAATTGTCTCAATAAAGGAGAACTTCATTTGGCCTTAGGTAAAAGCCAATCAATAAATTAGTTGGCTGAGGGCAGAGACGTGAAGAGAGAGAGAATAAGGGTCAGGCGAGGGATCTGTGTAAAAACAAGGTGGCGGGTGAAGAATCAAGGGGAGGGGGGCGCCAAGCAATCTACAAAAGGTAACACAATAAAAGGAGAGGAAGAGCTGCTCCATCCCCAGTGTGCATTTCCCCGTGATGGATAAACGAGCTGATCTTCGTTACTGGTGCTTAGCCTTGGGAGAGGGGACAGGGCGGAAAGGGGGCCCACTGTCACAGCACCCGTCATCCATTTCCCACACGTGATTGTTTCCATTAGGAGAGAGGGGGGAGCCATCAGGAAGTCACCGTCTTCGAGGAGATGTCCCGGGCCCTGTAATTCTGCTCTGAGCAGCGGCTGATGAAGCTACGCGGCTCTGAGAGGTGTCCTGGCCGAGCCCGGGACCTCTCCGCGCAGGCCAGGCGCTGAGGTCTGCGCTCCACCACCCGGAGGCGGGCCGAGCAGGTGCTGGCGAGGGCTCCCCGCTGGCCTTGTAAAACTTGAGTCATGGTGACAGAATTCTTTCCATCATCCTTTATGCCGCACCTTCCCGGCTGCATTACCGTCATTTAGCATCCTTCCGTCATCCACAAAGCACTTCCCTGCCGTTTGTTGGTTATTTCTCACTCGCCTGAGGTTCGCCGTTCTCATCCGCTGTCTTGAGGAGAGGAGAGGACAGGAGAGGAGAGAGATGGAAAGACTCCGTCCCTGGCTGCTGCCCTCCTGAGGCCTCCTGTGCAGGTTGGGAGCCTGGCTTCCCTCCAAACCGTCCTCCAGCCTTTGGAGGTGGCACCTGTCAGGTGAGTGCCGCAGGGCTGGAAATATGGGGCCTGGCATCTGGCCCTCTCTCCCCCACTGTTCCATTTTATGACCGTGGGCAAATCTTTCAGGCTCTTTTGTGTACCCTGAGCTATAAAAGGAACAAATTATGGTGGCCCCCTTTTTTTCCCCACAGCGATGTCAGGCCAGATCTTTTGTTTTCCCCTACTGTAATAAATTGGAGAGACCAAATATGGTAATCAAGAAGACTTCACCGCGCTCGGAAGAGCTCATTTCTACGCTCTCCTGCTCACCTGCATCCTTGCTGAAAGGCATCTCTGGGAAGGGGTCCCCACCCCCTTCCCAACTCTCCAATGGCCCCAACTCAGCAAAGTCAAAATGGGTCCCCAGAGTGGCCTGCGGCCCACCACGGGTTTGCCCCCTCCCCATCTCTTACAGCATGGCCCCCTGGCCCCAATTCCTGCCCCCTCGCTCTCTCCTGTTCCGGCCACGCCTAGCTCCTTGTGCTTCCCATACACACCTGCATGACCCCTCCTTGTAGACACCTGTACCTGTGCCTCTGACTCAGCACTTGCTGGCTCTCAAAGCTGCATGGTCCCTCACCTCCTGGGGTTGGCTCAGATGTCACCCTCTCTGGGAGGGCTTCCCTGACCATCCTTAGCACCCCTGCCTTATTTCCTCCATAGCACTTATACCAGCTGACATGCTCGGCACCCTACCTATGGGTTCGCTTGTGTCTGTCTCCCCAGACCAGGCTGTGAGCCCCTTGAGGGCAAGGATTTTGCTGCTTTCTTCCCTTCATCTTCAGTACCTTCATTGGTGCCTAGCACATGGTAGACAATAAATGTTTACTGAATAAGTGAATATAGCTTGATTGTAGCAATTAATCATAATCATAATAATAATAAACTAGTAATAAACATTTGTATTACAATCTGCAAAATGCAAAGCCCCATAGTATTCATGTATTTTCATGTATTGCAGGCACATTTCTTAGTCACAAATTTGAATGTGCAAATATGATCACTTTCTGTATACTGGGAGTTCACTTGTTTCCAAACCCCCAATTCCAACTGAGGACAGAACATTCCACCTTGCCAACACGAGGGAACTCAGCATATGCGCCGCCCCCTTCCACCTCCATGGCTGGCTCCAGGGCACCAGCCTCTGGCCTGCTGCATCCTCTCAGGCTGGGTTGGGTGGGCAAGTGGCAGTCTCCTGATGTGCCTCACCCCCACCTGGCTCTCCTGGGGTGCTCGTCCTGGGAAGGCCCATGTCTCCCTGCCTGTGCCAGGCTGGGGAGCCCACAGGCAGCCTCGCCCGGGAGCCCCTCGCCAGGCCCCAGGCCATCTTTTCCCCTCCACTCAGGCATGAGATGACTTTGCCGTCTCCTCCAATGCCCTGAGGAAGCACAGGCTGGTTCCCCGTGCATACAGTTTCCATAGTCATTACTCTCCTCTGATTCTCTTTAAGGCTCTTTCCTCTCAGAGTTCCAATGGGGAATAATGTTGGGTCTTCTGACCCGTCAGGGGCATCTCAGATGCCAGCCTGGGTGTTGGGAGAGGAGAGGGCCCCTCACTGGTGTTTGTACCCCAGCCTCCTCTCCCGGTTCCTCTAGCCTTTTCCTCAGCCTCTTGGAGTGGCAGGAGAACCACGGTGCCGGTGGCATGTTCTTCCCTCCACTGTGGTTCACACCCTATTTACCAGGTTTCAGTTTGGATGGGCCAGCCAAGTTTTTAGAAATCCCCAAAGTCATTTCTCTCTTCAGCACCTGCCGCTTGCAAACCAAAGACAAGGCTGGCTGTCAAACCCTGGCTAGGCGTGGACTTTTGAAAGTCTGTTGGAAACTCAAAGGGAAAGCAAAGCAACCATCCAGAAGGAAAGATATGTTGAATAATATTTCAAAATTGTATCGGCATGCAAATGCATTGCTGAAATACAGTTTACCCAAACATTTCTACCTGCCCACATAAGAGCATGTGACTGTATAGTCCTATTGTAGAGACAAAACAGAGCCTTCCCAGGGAGGAAGGGCACTGCCATCCTGAAACCCATCATTTGGTTCCAAAACTTGGGTTTTTTCTATGTCAACATTGCCTCTTTGGGCTCAAGCTTGGCTCTACGTTAAATATTTGATGACCTGTTGCCCTCATTAGCCTAGAGACCATATCTGATTGAATTCCATGTCTTAAATTTAACAGACCTGTTAGATGTGGATTGAATACAAATTTCCAATCCTCAAAGGCAGCTACCCTTGGGGGGCTTATTAAAGAAATCACCCCTTTTCTGGTATTTGCTCCTCTTTTCCATCTCTCTGTAGTGTATCTTGCTGGATAATTTTGGGGGAGTATATTTTCTTGCCCAATGCCAGATCAATAGGTGCTTTATAACATTCTCAAGTAATAAGTCCATTAATTTTTCTCTTTAATAAATGCAAAACAGAAAATAAAATTATTGTTGCAAACAAATATTTTACAGACAAAAATCAAACACAGCGAACACAGCATCAGATTGACATATATACACTACCATGTGTAAAATAGATAGCTAGTGGGAACCTGCTGTATAGCGCAGGGAGCTCAGCTCGGTGCTCTGTGATGACCTAGATGGGTAGGATGGGGGTGGGGTGGGAGGGAGGCCCAAGAGGGAGGGGATGTATGTATACATATAACTGATTCACTTCGTTGTACGGCAGAAACTGACACAACATTGTAAAGCAACTATACTTCAATAAAAAGAAACACTGTAGAAAATAATGTAAATGTTTATTTTCCCGGTTTTCTCTGTATCTCTCCCCCTCCTTCTTTAGTCATTCAATCATTTGTGAATTCATTCATTGAAGAAGTATTTACTGAGCAGCTATTATGTCCCAGGGGCTGCCCAGGCACCTGCTGGGTGCTGGGACACAGTTTTCTGGTGATACAGTGTCTGCCCTCAAGGAGCCAGTGATGGAGGAGGAGGCTGGGGGTATGGGAGGCTTCCCCAAGGAGAAGACCCTCGAGGTGGGCTTTGAGGAAATGATCAGGTGAGAGAGGGCTAAGGGTGAGAACCTTGCTCCAATTGCCGAACACACTCCTTTCCCTGCTGTTACTAGTCCCCAGGTTTTGTGCGATTCCATGTGGCTTTGCTACTCCATGCTTATACCTTCTATATCATCCTTTTGATAAACTCTCCTCAGATAAAATAATTAAAATCTGCCCTTTGTTTCCTGCCAAGCCCCTGACCGATACAATGGTTTGGGAAGTTGTTTGATTGCTTTGTCTAGGCTACGAGCCAAGATCCAACTGTGTGTTTGTGTCTGTGTGAGGCGAGGGATTGGGGTGTGTTCCCTGGGCTCTCCCAGATGGAACTGGATAGAACAGAATGCTGGAGAAGACCCCAGGGGTGAGAAGCAGAGAGGAGGAGGAGAGGGTCCCCAAGGGTGGGTGGAGGTGGCCTGAAAGCCTGAGTCAAGGGCCAGTGCCTGATGAGGAGCTGCAGGTGAGCTGAAGAGAAAATGAGCCATTTCCAGCCCTGAACAGGGTGTAGACATCTGTATCATTCTTCTGAACCCTCTGTGCAAACTTGACTAATGGTAAAACTGTTTGATGATGGGATCTTGCACCCTTCTATCCAAGAAAACATAGTAGTGGGATGTTTTTTTTCTAAAAGACCAGAATAATTGGAGAAAACCAAATGTTCAACAACTGGGGACAGGTTTAGTTTGTTTAGTGAAATACTATTTAGGCCCTACAGATGATAGTTATGAAGATAACAGGTAAACATGGAAAATGTTTCAGTATGTGTTAAAAAAAAATGAAAAGAATGGTCTGTTCACTATGTAAAAATACGTAAAAAATAAAAAAAAACTTTGAAATTAGGGTGATTGTATTCATTAAGGTAATGCAGGTAGTCATAAAAGAGAAACTCTGAAATCTCAGTGGCTTAATGCACTAGAAGTGAATCTTCACTCACAGCAAGTTCAATACAGGTACTCAGAGCCCAGGGCTCCTTCCAGCTCATGGCTCTGTGATGACACAGTGAGGAGGTGGCTGTCTGCAAGCTAAGAAGAGAGTCCTCAGGAGAAATCAGCTTGCTGATACCTTGAGCTTATACTTCTAGCCTCCAGAATTGTGAGAAAATAAATTTGTGTTTTTTAAACCAGCCAGTCTGTGGTATTTTGTTACAACAGCTTGGGCAGACTAATACATGGCCCGCCCCCCCACCAACTTCTTAGCAAGACTATTTGTCCCTTTAAAGCTCAGGTAGGATGTCACTCCCCCTAGGAACCCCATCCCTACCCCAAGCTTCACTGAACATCTCTCCCTTGGACTTTCCCAGTGTCCTGATGTTACTCTGCCCACACTGCTTATGAAACCTTATGGAGAAGGTGAGCTCTACAACAGGAGGGACCATATCTGTATCTCCATGCACCTGGCATGGCGTCTTTGTCACACAGTGAATACTCAATAAATAAATGGCTAGCAAATGAATGAAGGAACAAATATTTCTAAACTAACAACAGTAGAACAAGTAGATAATCATCTTGACTGATTTAAGGCTGGCCAGTGGCAGTCTTTGAGCTGTGTGGCAGAGTCAGAGAGGTTTCTGTCCAAAAGCTGTCTGGAAAGACTTTATTTATGCTTGACTATGCTGAGCTTAATAATACAAGAGGGCTATTATGAATATGTTGAATGAGAAATAGGGCCCCTCTCCTTAGCATGGTGGCTCATCTGGGATAAGCTCAGAGGCTTGCAGGATTTGGAAATCTAATTGTTTTTCTGTAATTTTTGATATCCAGTCTGTAGTGACTCTCTTGGCTAAACTGAAAACATCATAAGTTCCCTAAAACAATAAATGCCCAGACACTTTATCTTTCTGGAAGGTGCTCTTCTCTCTCCCTACTCAATTAGGTAGGCTCTTTAAAATTCTGTCTTTCTTTCAAGGATCCCTTCAAGTCCCCTCTGCTCTCTGAAACCTGCCCTGCCCACTGCAACCTCAAGAGCAGAGCTCTCACTGTTGATTTCAGGTCCATGAATCATACTTTCCTCTTGAAGTCACCATAGGATGGTGGCATTCAAGAGACCCTGGGTTGAGGTGATGTCAACAACAACAAAAGAAGGCAGACTAAATATCTCTGAAAATCTTCTCCTCTATAAAAGCAATGCGAACATTAGGAGAAATGGTAAAGATCAATTTTTCTTAGAATTGTGGAAATTAACCAAAGGCTTGCAGTAACCCGAGGAGCATTTATTCAAGAAAAATGGTTGAATATCAGTATGAAAAGCAAGATTTATGGCAATTTTATTTGTCTTGTTCCCACTGTCCCGTCCTCAGCTCTACAGTAACCTTGAAAACCAACAGCCTGCAATCACAATGAAAACCAGCAGCCTGGCAGCCACTGGAGGGGTCAGAACAGCGTTGAAACTCCTTCAAAACCCCATTACCAGAGATTTGTCACTGTTTGGCCAGTCTAGTTATTTCCTGGAAGACATCTCTCACAAGGCTGTATTTATTTGATCTGACTCAGAGCTCCCCCTGTATGAACAGCAGACAGAATTTGTCAAAAACAATTAGAGGTAATTGTTTAACATTGCAGCTTCCTGAGGTGGTAGATAACAGTTGGGCAAACAATGCACAAACCAAAAAGTTTAAAGGGAGAAACTAGAAAATGAGATATCCATAGGGAGATTTGGAAATCTCTGACGTCTTGTTAGGAATCTAGAAGGCCATGTACATGTTTAGGGATGTGAACATGCCCCATGCTATGCATATGCTCGGGAAAGACCTGATAAGGCACTAAGTTCTCAACTTTGGCTACCTCTGAGTTTTTGTACAAGAAGGAAGTGAAGGTGAAGATGGAGTTGAGGCCTGGTTGAGTGTTAGGAGTGCCCAACATATACACAGAGACTCTCAGAAAAGACTGGGAGACATATTGGTTACAGGCATTTAAGGAAATCTCTGCCCAATCATTACCTGACTACTAAGACAACTGAGCAGAGACTTCAGTGGCCACACAGACAACAAAGAATAAGACTTTACAGAATTGGTTCAGAAAAGTCTCTAAAAAACCAATAGCAATTACAACAAACAGCAACAAAAGCAATCTCCAGGGAGGGGGGAGAATCTGATTTACAGAGTTGTCACATTATCTTATTTTAAATATCTAGTTTTCAGCAAAACAAAAACACAAAAACAAAACAAACCACAAGACTTGCAAATAAACAAGAAAGTATGGTCCATACACAGGAGGAAAAAGGTCAATGGAAACTGTTCCTGAGGAAGCCCAGACACTGAATTTACTAGATAAGGATTTTAAATCGTTTATTTAAAATATGTTCAAGAACTAAAGGAAACCACGTATAAAGAACTAAATGAAAGTATGAGAATGAAGTCTCACCACATAGAGAATATCAATAAGGGGATAGAGATGAGAAAAAAAAACAAAAAGAAATTCTGCATTTGAAAAGTGTTATGATTGAAATGAAGAATTTACTAGAGGGGCTCAATCACAGATTTGAACAAGCAGAGGAGAGAATCAGAATAGCTGAAGATAAGTCAACTGAGATCTTCCAGTCTGAGGAAAGAAAGAAAAAGGAATGAAGAAAGATAAACAGATCTGTGGAACTCCATGAAACACACCAAAATATGTATTCTCAGTGTCCCAGAAGGAGAGGAGAGTAAGGGGCAGAAAGAATATTTGAAGAAATCATGGCCAAAAACTTTCCAAGTTTGATGAAACATATTCATCCACACATTCAAGAAGCCTAGCAAATTTCAAATAGGATAAACTCGGAGATTCATACCTAAATACATCATAATCCAACTGTTGAAAGACAAAGACAAAGAAAGTCTCTTAAAAGAAGCAAGAAAGAACTTGTCACATATAAGGGATCCTCAATAAGATTAATACCTGAGTTCTCATCAGAAACTATGGAGGCCAGAAGACAGTGGGATGACAATATCAAAGTGCCAAAAGAAAGATGGTCAAGCAAGAATTAAATCCAGAAAATTATCCTTTGAAAATGAAGTTAAAATAGTTCCAGAAGAACAAAAACTGAGTAATTTCATTGCTAAGAGACCTGCCCTACAAGAAATGTTAAAGGGAGTCCTTAAGGCTGAAATGAAAGGACACTGGGTGGCAACTTGAATGCATATGAAAAAATAAGGAATACCAGTAAAGGTATTTACATAGGTAAATATAAAGGACAAAATTAATGTATTTTTATTTGTAATTCTTTGTTTCTATCTGATTTAAGAGAGAAGTACAGAAAGCAATACTTGTAAATTTGTGTTAAATGACATACAATGTATAAAAATGTAATTTGTATGCCAATAATAGCACAAAGAATGAGGGAGAGAATGGAAATATATAGGAACATAGTCTTGGTATAATATTGAAATTATGTTGATATTAATCTGAATTGTATCATTGTAAATTAAGATGTTAATTGTGATCTCTAGGGCAACCCCTAAGAAAATAACTACATTTAAAAAAAAGCAGAAGAGATGACAGTGGAATTAAAATGGTACATGAGAAAATATTTAACACAGAAGGCAGTAATGATGGAATAGAGGGGAAAAAAAGACATACGATATATAAAGCAAATAGAAAAATGGCACATATAAATCTGATCAGTAATCATAAAATGTAAATGGATTAAAACTTCAATTAAAAGGCAGATATAGTAAAATAGATTTAAAAAATGATTCAACTATATGCTGTCCATAAAAGACGTGTTTTATTTTTTGTTTTTTAAAAAAATATTTATTTATTTGTTTATTATTTATTTATTCATTTTGGCTGCACTGGGTCTTAGTTGCAGCACGTGGACTCTTAGTTGTGGCATGTGGACTCTTAGTTGTGGCATGCAAAGTCTTAGTTGCGGCATGCATGCAGGATCTAGTTCCCTGACTAGGGATTGAACCCAGTCCCCCTGCGTTGGGAGCGAGGAATCTTACCCACTGGACCACCAGAGAAGTTCCAAGATGGGTTTTAGATTCAAATACAGAAACAGTTGAAAATCAAGGAATAGAAAAGATAGACCATGCAAATATTAATCAGAAAAGAGCTGGAGTTGTATACTAATATCAGATAAAACAGACTTTAAGCCAAAAATTGTTACTAGAGACAAAGAAGGACGTTTTATACTGATAAAAGACATCAAGAGTATATAGCAATAATAAACGTTTACGTATCTAAACAGTTCCAAAATGCATGAAGCAAAAACTGACAGAATTGAAGGGAGAAATAGACAGTTCAACAATAATAGTTGGACACTTCAACACCTAACTTTCAATAATAAAGACAACCAGACAGAGGATGAACAAGGAAATGGAAGACTTGAGGAAACAAGTCTCAATAACTTTACAAGGGTTGAAATCATACAAAGTATGTTCTCCAACCAAAATGTAATGAAATTAGAAATCAATAACAGAAGGAAATTTGGGAAATTCACAAATATGTGGAAATTAAATAGCATATTCTTAAATAACCAATGGGTCAAAGCAGAGATCACAAGTGAAATTAGAAAACTCTTTGAATAATGAAAATGATAACACAACATACCAAAACTTATGGGACACAGCTAAAACAGTGCTTAGATGGAAATTTATAGCTCTAGAACTTCCCTGGTAGTCCAGTGGTTAAGAGTCCACGCTTCCACCGCAGGGGGCGCAGGGTCAATCCCTGGTCAGGGAACTAGGATCCCACATGCTATGTGGTACGGCCAAAAAAAATTTTTTTTAATAGCTCTAAATGTCTATAGTAACAAAGAAGGAATATCGTGAACCAATAATCTAAACTTCCATCTTAGGAAACTAGAAAAAGAAGAGCAAACCAAATTCAAAGCTAGCAGAAGGAAGGATATAACAAAGACACAAGTTGAATTAATGAGATAGAGAATATAAAAACAATAGAGAAAATCAATGAAAACCAACAAGATAAAAAAATTGAGAAATCTTTAGACTGATCAGGGAAAAAGAGAGAAGACTCAAGTTACTAAAAGCAGGATTGAAAGATGGAACATTACTACTAAATACAAAGGATGATGTACTATGAATAACTGTACACCAACAAATTAGATAACCTAGATGAAATGGACAAATTCCTATAAAGACAGAAATTACCAAAACTGACTTAAGAAGAAATAGAAAATTTGAATAGAAGTAAAGAGATTGAATTAGCAATCAAAAAGCTTCCCACAAAGAAAAGCCCAGGACCAGATGGCTTCACTCGTAATTTCTACCAAACCTTTAAGAAGAATTGGCATCAACTCTTCGCTGAATCTTCCAAACATAGAAGAGGGGGGAACCACTGCCCAAATCATCCTAGAGATCAATATTACCCTAATATCAAAACCAGACAAAGACATCACAAAAAAACTACATACCACTATCCCCTATGAATATAGGTACAAAAGTCCTCAACAAAAAACTAGTAAAGTGAATCCAGCAATATATGAAAAGGATTATATTCCATGTCTAACTGGAATTTATCCTAGGAATGCAAGGTTGGTTCAGCCTATAAAAATCAATGTAATACACCATATTAATGGAATAAAGGACAAACCCCATATGATTATCTCAATAGATGGAGAGACCCTGTGTCCAAATCCTGTCTTAGCCACTCACCGACTTTGTTGTCTTGAGCAAATGCCTTGACAACTCTGAGCCTTAGTTTCCTGAGTGGTGAAGAATTAAATCAATTAATATAACCAGCATAATCAGTATATTCTAGTAATTCTTACTGGAGAATGTGGGAGATTCCAATGCAGTAGACCAGGAGTAGGCTCAGGTATGTGTATGCGCATTTGGTTAAGAAGCTTTAACTGAAAAGAAAATATATGCGTTAATGTAAAAATTACAAAGACATGTATGATAAAAATCCTCTCCCTTGTGGTGAACAGTTTTATACTTTTTGTGGCATGTACGTTGTCTCCTTCCCCCTTGGGTGTGTGCCATGTGATGCCACTGGGAGCCACATTTGCTGGGATTGATACTCATTAACAGGTGTGAGAAATCCCGGCACATAGTAGGTGTTCAATGAATTTTATTTGCTCTTCTCTGGATACATTTCTTGTGCCCATGGTGTGATTTTTATGGAGCTCATTATTATTCACATTGTTGTGAACTGAATGCTTTGTCTTCTGAACTAGTTTATAAACTCCTTCAGAGGAGGGGCCTATGTCTTTTGTCACTTTTATGCTCACCAAAGGGTCATGCAGATAACAGGTGTGTAGACTTACTTTTAAAAAATGTTGTTGAGACTTTATTAGAATTGATAAGCTACAGGAAACAATTTTGCTCTTATTTAAGCTTGTAAGGTCACTTGGAAATGTTATAATTCAACAACAATGCACTAGATACACTATGCTCGTTTCCCTGGTGGCACTTAATTGATCACAGTTCTAGTGCTTGGGCCCTGCACAGTGCAATTACTACAGCGAGCAGCATGGCACCGAGCGCACAGTAGGTGCTTAAACAACCGTTGAATTCACTGAAGAGTGGTGCGGTATGGGCTCATTGTTCTTGATGAGAGAACAAAGAAAAACACAGAACCTGTTTAAGACATGAAAGATGTTAGTGTCAGGATGGGCACATTTACCTATACCAAATGTGCAAAGCAGCTTTTTGGAGACAAAAACAAAAGGTTATTTTGAAGGCAATCAATTTTGTTTAATTTTAACATAGCCACTTTGATGCCAAGCGATTAGCATTTTCTCGTTAGCTTAGCAACTGTGATATGGCTAGAATATTTGGCAAAATGCTGATTTTAGAACTCAGATGCTGTGCCAACCTTGCTAAATGATCTAGATATAATTTTTAAACCACCCAACCACTTCCCAGTTGTTTATGTGGGCCCTAACAGCTTTTCATCAAAAGAACGATATTTTCCTTGGTGGAAAGAAAGGTATTTAAAGTGCTGAAAATAATGTTGAATATTAGGAAAAAAGGGAACACACGTGAGGTGTTTGTAAGGTAGAGATATTGCATATTAAAGAAAAATCAGTCCCTGGAGGAATCTGCCACAGTAGTTTTCATAAGGCCAGAAGCTACGAATGAGGTCCTGGTTTGTTGCTCTCCTGGACCACACTCCATGGGGTGGCAAGTAAAAACGAAGGGCCTGTACTGCTCACACTGAAATTCGTTTCTATTTTGATTTTGCCTTTTCATGTCAATTAGAGACTCTTTGTTAAAATGATTACGTAATTTTTGCAAAACTACGTTACTGCAGACTGGAGGATATAAAGCCTCTTAAATGTGACTAACGTACTCACAAATTCCTGCCCAGAGCACAATTTCTCAAGGGGGCCTTCTGCATACCATCTTTTTAAAGTCCAGCGGAGAAAGATGTAAATGCCCGAGAGATACAAGCGAGGCTTTTGGCTGAGATGGGGGATAAACTCCTTGTTCAAATAGCCGACAGAGGTTCCAGGAACTAAAGCGTCCTTTGCTTTGGAACTCATCTCCATGCTCAGCTCCTGTCTTGTGATAAGGTTACACTGAATGGGGCTGGCATCCTTCAAGGTTACTGTTCCAGAAAATATTTGCAAATAATTTGATGTGCTGTCAGCTAGCAGGCACAGTGAATTCTTATAATTCAACATACTAATGTGGGTCTTCATGCCTTAAGCTATAAATAAGTTGGATATGCAAAAGTTTCTGTAATGTTTATTTAATAACAATATTTAAAAAATAAATCTTGATTATTCCATTGCGCTCCAATGGAAGTCTTCCACTCTGACGGTTGTCTGTGACCTCAGGCGGTTTCTTCCTTCCTTTGTCTCATTTGATATCACTAAAGAAACATGCTTGTTTTTCTTTTCGGGCTTTTGGAAGTAGCACTCTGATGCTGCTGCTTACATGCTCCCCATCCAAGTCTCTGCCTGTTAAATGACTGCGCTCAATTCAAGCTGAATAATGCCAGCGGGATGGCGTCTCCCTGGGCACAGGGCCCTGGGCTGGGGCCACAGGAAGTTGAAGCAGTCACCCCTGGACCTGCAGTCCCAGGCTCATAAAAGACCGATCATATCACAAAATCAGTGCCCCTGGACTCTAAGAGAACGCAGAAGAGAATCATTGATCGGTGGGTGGAGGAGGAGGTGACCCTGAGTGATACCTGCAGAGATGAACATAAAATTTCACCAGGTGGAGGCGCAGGAGCCAGGTTGCGGGCTGACTGCACAAGGATAAGGAGGCGGAAAGAGCGTGGCTCATCAAGGCAAGACAAATTGTAGCGGCCATTTTTCTACTAAGCATCTGGAATGAGGTCATTCAAACTAGGGATCAGCCGAGTATACCCGCATGGCTCGGGGTGTGCCCTGCAGGAGACCTCCAGGAACTTCCTGAAGCTGGGCGCAGCAGCCTAGAGCAGTGGGGTTGGGGGTCAGCAGGTAACAGGATCCGGGGGACTGAAAGGCATCTGTCCGACTGGGGGCGCTCTTCCCAGGGCCCGTGGCTACATGCCCTTCCTGTGGGGTTGCTGTCACTGGTCCTAAAGGAGTCTGGCATCTGACAATGAAAGGACACTAAAGTGATGCTCGTGCTTAGCTGACGCTTGCGTGCCCCAAAGTGCCCCACGCGCTCATCAGGGTTGGAGTGGCGGATGCTGTGAGGTGGCAGAGGCAGGAGGGGGGGAACAACTTTGCAGCTTCCTGCTGTCCCCAGGGCTGTTCCCAAAGCCAGGGCGGGTCCTGCCTTTGGGGAATTTGGTCCGCGCGCAGAGGCGGCCAGCGCGCAGGGCACAGCTGGGAAGGAGTAGGCTAGCATCCACATCCTCCCCGGCAGGAGGCATGGCCCTCAAGCTCCTGTGCCTATTTTCTTAAAAAATAACTTCATAGAAATATAGTTTATACACTATACAATATGCCCATTTAAAGTGCACAGTTCAATGGTTATATATTCACAGAGTTGTGTACCGACCACCACAATCAATTTTAGATTACTTTCATTACCTCCAAAAGAGTCCCCACACCCCTCACCTGTCACTCCCCATCCCATCCCTCTCCATTTCTCCATGCTCCCAGCCATAGGCAACTACTAATCTACTTTGTCTCTGTAGGTTTGCCCGTTCTGGACATTTCATATAAGTGGAATCATAATATGTGGTCTTTGTGTTGGCTTCTTTCACTCAGCATAATGTTTTCTAGGTTCATTCATGTTGTAGCTATAAGCTCCCTAAGTATCTGACGCATAATAGGTGCTAAAACATATGTGCTGAATGAAACAATGCACAAATGACAGTAGCTGTGGGGCAGTCACAGTCCTGGACTTGCCATGCAAAGACCTGGGTTTCTTCCCCGCCCAGCTCAGCCACATGCTGCCCTCCAAACCCGGGCTCTCATTCCGCCTCACTTTAGCACTCATCTGTACCACCAGGAAAGTGGTCTCTGGTTCATGGAGACTTGAATGACTCAGAGATTGTAAATTATTTTTGTAAATCGTAATGTCACATCTACATTTAGGGAAATACTACGAACAGAGTAGTTAAACAGTACAAAACAATTTCAGCCTCTGACCAAGAGTCAAGAGCTTAGCAGCACAGGTAACGATTTTATTAACACTTTTTCTCCTTCCTCTCCCGCCCCACAATAAAATATACAGGTAAAGTAAAGGTTAAGCCAGCCGTGCAGATAGTTTTGTTGCTTTCTGAGCATACACAGCTTGGGGGAAAGAATTTACTCATTAGACTTATACTCCACTAAGCAGAAATCTATCTACAACTATGATTTGTTTTTATATTTTAAGTTAAGTAGACTAGCTTTTTTTTCTCAAGCACAGTCATAATTCTATTTATTTTAAATTTATATCCTGTCTGCTTCAAAAAGAAATTTGAGGCAGCCAGGAAAATCATAAGCTATAAAATGAGCAAGCTCCATTTTATACTAATAAAATAAAAGTTAGGATCTCATCAGTGAAACAACTTCTCTTTGTGCTGTACTGTGTGCAAATATTTGGATTACTAAAGTGAATTTATGAAGCAATTACTTTTAATGCTATAAGAGGAAATTAAGTACTCATTGATTCTTGATTTATAAGCTAGAGCTAAAGATCATGAAAAAGCAAATATAACTTAATTAAATGTCCCTTGGCTTTGCTACTCTTGAGGTCTTCACTCATAAAGTTAGTAAAACAAACCATTCCTAGAACATAAATATATATTGGTTCTTCCAGTTGGGAAGGCAAATAATTTACTGGTTAAATATATTCAGCAAAGTTAACCCAAGTGAGAGATTTTCCCAGTGTCCTCCGGGGCTTAAAGAGATAAAAGCTACTGTAGTTTTAAGGAAACCATTGTCCTGGGAATGATAGGCACTAACTTGCTGTAAAAAGGAGTAAACAAAGGGCATCTCATTTTTTTTTCTATTAGAAAATACGTTTTAATATGCTCACAAAATGGACTATAGATCTGTGAATGAAATAGAGCTTTATAGTCTATTCATTGGCTACATACTTGTGGTTATTCATTGCTGACAGTGAATGCATTAACCTGGGATAATTTAATTGAATCTCCTAGTAATGTTGCTATTTTTCTACTCTGAAGTGTAAATGATTTTTAAATATTGGATCTAAAATGTAACACTTCAAGTAATGTATACAGCAAATCAAAAGCCAGTGCAAGTCCCCTTTTGTGCTTCGTGAGTTATTGATTAGAACAGAAAGAAAAAAGAAAGGAGAAAGAAAAGAAAGAAAAAACACAGCAGCAAAACAGTGTCCAATGGAAATAAGACCCACTGGCCAAGGAGTGCTCACTGTGAGGAAGCCCCTCTCATGTCTCCTTTTCCTCAGTCTCCACTGAGATAGATGGAGTCAAGGTTTAGGCTTCCTGCATAGTTGAGTCAAGGGAGGATTTATTCAGATCAGTGGTAGATGAGCATGAACATTAAGAGTCGTAAAGTTTCTCATGGAAAATAAAGGTTTTGAGAAAATCTCTTCTTCATCATTGGGATAGACTGGAATCTCATCCTCAATGGCATATCAAACCGGTTTGAGGAAGAAAGTACCAAGAGAACTGGCTTTGTAGATTCTAGCCAGGAAGCGTTAGGGTAATAGTTATGGAAAATGGAATATGCTGACTCCAAGAAGATGAAATTACCACTAGCAGGGTCTGGACTTTAGAGACACTTTTTAAGGAAGTACTCACGGGCTGGCAGACCTTCTCTTGGGTTGGTCTTTTTAAAATTTTTTTACATCTTTATTGGAGTGTAATTGTTTTACAATGTTGTGTTAGCTTCTGCTGTATAACAAAGTGAATCAGCTATACATTTACTTATATCTCCATATCCCCTCCCTCTTGTGCCTCCCTCCCACCCTCCCTATCCCACCCCTCTGGGTGGTCACAAAGCACCAAGCTGATCTCCCTGTGCTATGCAGCTGCTTCCCACTAGCTATCTATTTTACATTTGGTAGTGTATATATGTCAATGCTACTCTCTCACTTCGTCCCAGCTTACCCTTCCCCCTCCCTGTGTCCTCAAGTCCATTCTCTACGTCTGCATCTTTATTCCTGTCCTGCCCCTAGGTTCATCAGAACCATTTTCTTTTTTAGATTCCATATATATGTGTTAGCATATGGTATTTGTTTTTCTCCTTCTTACTTCACTCTGTATGACAGATTCTAGATCCATCCACCTCACTACAAATAATTCAATGTTGTTTCTTTTTATGGCTGAGTAATATTCCATTGTATATATGTGCCACATCTTCTTTATCCATTCATCTGTCGATGGACATTTAGGTTGCTTGCATATCCTGGCTATTATAAATAGTGCTGCAATGAACATTGTGGTACATGTCTCTTTTTGAATTATGGGTTGGTTTTGGGATTACGCAAACATTTATAGTGGTTGGTTGGCATTAGGGGCATTCTGCAGTTACAGAGATGTTTTCCTCTTGTTTTCTGCCCTATGACTGAGTCCATGACCTTGGTCTCATTATGTTCTAATCACAGGTACCAACTGGTCCAGATTTGCATACTGGGTGCACTAAGAAATACACTAAAAATAAAGAAAATCAAGGTGAAAAGTTATATTAGGTAGCTAGGGGTTCCATAAAAAGTACCACCGACTGGGTGGCTTAAACAACAGAAGTTTATTTTCTCATAAATCTGTGCGCTGGAAGTCTGGGATCAAGGTGTCTGCAGGGTTGGTTTCTTCTGACTAATGACCAAGCAGATATGAAAAATAAACAAGTAGAACTTTAAAAATGAAAACCAGAATGATTACTATTGAACTCAAGGGAAAGCAATTAGACACAGCTGATGAGGGTTAGTGAAATAAAGGTAGGTCTAAACACTTTCCCACAGTGAAGCACAGAGAGATTAAGATATGGAACGGAAGAGAGTGACAAAGAGATGTGGAAGATGGAATGAGACATATGTCTAATTAGTGTTTCTGAACAAGAGAAGAGAGAAAATGGTGCAGAAGCAATATTTGGAGAGATAATGACCAGTCATTTTCTACAACTCATGAAAAATACCAATCCAGAGATTGAGAAATTCCAGTGAATCCTAAGCAAGATGGATAAATAAAAGGAAATCCTACACATAGACCCATTACAGTGAAACAGAGAGACAGAGACAATCTTGAAAAAAAAAAATCCAGAGTGAATTAAATTACCTTCAGAAGAATGACAATCAGGCTGATCACTGACTTTTACTTTTTTAAATTTTTATTGTAGTATGGTTGACCCACAACATTGCGTTAGCTTCAGGTGCACAGCAAAGCAAACCAGCCATACACACACATAAATCCACGCTCCTTCAGACTCCCCTCCCACACAGGCCATTACAGAGCACTGACATCTTAATTTTTTTTAAATTAATTACTTAATTTATTTATTTTTGGCTGCATTGGGTCTTCATTGATGCACGTGGGCTTTCTCTAGTTGTGGCGAGCGGGCTGCTCTTCCTTGTGGTGGCTTCTCTTGATGCGGAGCATGGGCTCTAGGCTCCCAGGCTTCAGTAGTTGTGGCACGTGGGCCCAGTAGTTGTGCCTCCTGGGCTTAGTTGCTTCGTGGCATGTGGGATCTTCCCAGACCAGGGCTCGAACCTCTGCCCCCTGCATTGGCAGGCTGATTCTTAACCACTGCACCACCAGGGAAGTCCTCACTGACTTCTTAATAGGAACAAAAGAAGCTCAAACAGGGTGGAATGGTATCATCGTCATCCAAAGAGTCAATCTAGAGTAACATATCCAGTAAAATATCTTTCAAGAAAACTGAGAGACTTTGCAGTCTCTCAGTAGAGCTCTTTTAGAATTTCCTTTTAGAAGGAAGTTCTAAAAGATGGACTTTAGGCAGAAGGAAATTGGTCCAGATGGAAGGTTCGAGATGTAAGAAGGAACTTAAGAGTGAATAAAGTATGTGCAGCTTAACAAACATAGACTGAATAAAACAATATTAATTTTTCCCTGGGTTGATAAAAAGATAAGAACACTTACAAAACAGCACTAATGTCTGGAGGGGATGATCAGAATTAAAGTGTTGTTAGGTCTTGTATTGTTTGAGAGGATGGTAAAGATAGTCGTTAGTTATGCATTTTGGTAAATTAAATGTGTGTGTTAAAATCTCCAGGGTAATGATTAAAATAATGAAAATGAGATTTATACTTTCTAAAGTAATAGAAGGAAAGGGAAGAACCCAAGTATAAAAAGTCTAAAAACAAACAAAAAATATATTTTGTTTAGGGATACAAATGCACGATAAAATTATTAAAAACTAAGAATGATAAACACCGAAGTCAGGACCATGGTTACTTGGTGGGAAGTGGAAGGAATCAGAAGATCAGGGTGGGACAGGCAGGGGAGTGACTTCAAACATAATTGAAAAAATTTTTTTCTTAAACTGGGTGATGGGTACATGATCACTGAATTGTTGTTACTTACATCTTTTTTTTTTTTTTTTTTAATTTTATTTATTTATGTCTGTGTTGGGTCTTCGTTTCTGCGCGAGGGCTTTCTCCAATTGCGGCAAGCGGGGGCCACTCTTCATCGCGGTGCGCGGGCCTCTCACTATCGCGGCCTCTCTCGTTGCGGAGCACAGGCTCCAGACGCGCAGGCTCAGTAGTTGTGGCTCACGGGCCTAGCCGCTCCGCGGCATGTGGGATCTTCCCAGACCAGGGCTCGAACCCGTGTCCCCTGCATTGGCAGGCAGATTCTCAACCACTGCGCCACCAGGGAAGCCCTGTTACTTACATCTTAAATGTAATTCATAATTTTTATACCTACTCAAATTTGATTACAAAAAGATTTTCAAAAGAAAAGGGAAAAAGATACTCCCAAACACTTTCCATTTTTTGGTAAACACTAATAACGCTAAGGAGTCAGATTTCTGTAAATGGCTCAGTTCCTTCCCCCTAAGCCCTTTGTGGCCAGATACAATCCTGCTCCATCAGCACCTCAGCACATTGCACAGAGAAGGTGCCCAACACATGCCGTTGTGTTTCAGTTTAGATAGGAGCTATAATTATCAGTAGGATGACTGTACTTAGAAGTTAAAGGGACTTAATTTAATTACTTTAATTATTTAAATAAACAGTTTTTCATAGCAAAGCTTAAATAGTGTCTCATCTCTTTAGGGGGCTGTCTTGATTTGGGTTCCTCTAGAAGCAGATCCTGAGATAAGAATTGAAGGGGTAAGTAGTGTATTTGGGAGGTAATCCCAGGAAATACTGTCAGGGGCATAGGGAAGTGAGGCAGGGAAGGGAAGGAAGCCACAAAGGAGGAATCACGGAGCCAGTCACTGGGGGGGCTCAGTCCCTATGTGGCTCTGTAAAAAGGGAGCAGTGTGCCTCAGAGTTAACCCAACCACGGGGCCTGGCAGCTGGGTATTCTCACCACCTCCCACGTCACCAGGTGAAGCCGCTTCCTGAGCATCCCCGCTTGCAAACTCCTGACTTGTCCTGCGCACAGCCCAGACCTCTCCCTGGCTGGCGCTAAAGCCCCCTGGCAGAGAGTCGCAGTGTTTGCAGTAAGCCTCCTTCGGCTTGTTGAGGTGGAAACTCAGGGAGCATGGGCAGGACACCCACAGCATCTGCTAGAGCACTAGAGGCCTTTTGGGGAGAAAGCCAGACATGTGAGTGGCGGCAAGCCTGGCAAACCTGTCTCCCCATTCAGTCTTCGGGCAAAATTTAAGGGCTTAGAAGCAGAAGACTAGATTGGCTAGTCTCGAATCAGTCCATATCAGCTACTCCGGCTGCTGGAAGCCAGCTTGTCCTCATTGAAAGACTTCTCTCTCCGTAAAGGGCTCCAGTAGCAGCATTTCTATTCTTTGAGTTCCCATCCTAGAGACATGGGATCCTGTCTCTGCTAAATAACTCCAGGTTTGATTGATCAACAACCTGTTTTAAGGAAGCAAAACCAGTTTCAGCTGGTCGATGTTTTACGTGCTGCTTTAGCATCATTTGGGGCTGCTAATCAGGCCTCATCTCTTTGATTTGTTAGTTACAAGAACCAGTACGTCCCATTTATTATTTAAAGAAGTTCGAGTTGGGTTTTTTAAAATTATATCAGTGCATTTTTTAATATTTATCTTTGCCTGTTATTTTACTTTATTTTTTATTTTATTTATTTATTTTTGGCTGCATTGGGTCTTCGTTGCTGTGCGTGGGCTTTCTCTAGTTGTGGCGTGCATGCGGTGCGTGGGCTTCTCACTGCAGTGGATTCTCTTATTGCGGAGCACAGGCTCTAAGCACACGGGCTTCAGTAGTTGCTGCACGTGGGCTCAGTAGTCGCAGCACTCAGGCTCTAGAGCACAGGCTCAGTAGTTGTGGTGCACGGGCTTAGTTGCTCCACGGCATGTGGGATCTTCCTGGACCAGGGCTCTAACCTGTGTCCCCTGCATTGGCAGGCGGATTCTTAACAACTGCACCACCAGGGAAGCCCTTGAGTTGGGTTTTCTATCACTTGTAATGTGAAGAGTTTTCACTAACACAAAAAGTATAGTACACAATTAAGATTAAATTGTCCTAATCGTTATTAACTAAGTAAAACTAATCACTGAAATATATAAAGGAAAACTCAAGAAATGCAGGAGAAATAAAATTGTAATGGAAGGCTTTAAAACTCCTTTTTAGGGACCAAAAAGAAAACAAAAGTGAGCATGTGGAAGTCTGAATACTATAATTAACAAGGCAGATCTAATAGATGTATTAACTTTACAATGTATACCTGTGCAGGTGCCAATGGTACACTTACAGATTTTTCATGATTAAACTGCAACAAAACTTAATGTGTTCCCTAAAGAAGAAAAAGTACCACAGTCTCTGCCAAATATTCTGGGAGCTCATAACAATGGTGGACAAGAAACAATCCCCCCAAGCCTCTAAACCAAACAAGAGCTGTCCTTTCTAAACCATTTTTTGAACCAAAAAGGAAATAAAACTTTTAACTATAGAATATCTGGGAAATAACTACAATAAAAGTACGACTTTAAAACCTTTGAGATATAGCTGAAGTTGGACTCTAAGGGCATTTTCTATTAATTAAAATAAGAAAATAAATAAAAAAGAAAAAAATACATAACTCAAGTATCCAAGTCAAGTAATAAAAAGAATCTGTATTTTCTGCTCAATTTTGCTGTGAATCTGAAAATGCTCTAAAGAAAATAAAATCTGTTAAACAAAGATTTCATAAACCTTAGGAAAATGGAAATAGAAAACTGATACATAAAACTAAATATTGATAAATTATAAAATGGTATCACTAATAAATAAACACAACAGATATTTCTTGGGAGGTAGGGATCAATGCATTGTATTAAACTACTAACTAGCTTGGTCAAGAACTAAGAGAGAAAGCCCAAATATACAAAACTAGCAATCACACAGGGAAATGAAACATGGAGACTGATAAAATTTGAAGGATTCTAAGATACCACTTTGCTTAATTTTATGCCAATCCACTTAAATATGAGAATGAAATAAATGATTTCCAAGGAAAATACCCAAGTCCACAATCAATGGAAAGATAATCAGAAGATCTAAATGGGCTGATAACCAAGGAAAGAGGAAGTAGTTTAAGAAGTCTTAGCCCTCACAAGTTCCAGACCCAGAGGGTTTCATGGGCAATTCATTTAGACCTTCAAGGAACAGATAATTTCTATGCTTTCTGAGCTCTTTCAGACCACAGAGAAACAAGAAAAACCTCTTAGAAAGCCAGAATTTGTAAAAGACAGCATGCAACAAACCAGCCAGACTACTGACAGACAAACAGCAGGACAATTTCACTTAATACCTAGGTGAAAATTGGAATCCTCTACTGAAATATAGAGTCCATGGGATATTAAAGGAATTATGACCAAGAGGAAGTCTCAGTAGAAGGGTAAAGATGGTTTAATATTATGAAATCTATTAAGATATCCCACCATATATTACCAATAGATACCAAAAGCTCATCTGATACGTTTCAATAGCTACTCCTATTTTTACAAAGCCCATGCTAAAATAGAAATAAATGGATACTTGCTAGATATAATTTTATGTGTGTGTGTGGTGTGTGTGTGTGGTATGTGTGTATTTTATAACACAAAACAATAGCCAATATCCTGCTTACTAATAATACACTGGAAGTAATGCCCATTAAAGTCAATAAAAGACAAGAGTGCTGTTATTATTATAATTTCAGTTACCACTAAATTCCCGTGCAACAAGGTTTCAGCAGTTTATACTCACATCAACTGAATATGAAAGTGCCTGTTAACTTACACTCTTAACTTCATTATATATTATAACCCTTTTAAATCTTCATCAACTTGATGTAGAAAATAATATTTTACAGTAGTTTTAATTATCATTTCCTTAAGTATCAGTAAGCTGAATTTTTACATGTTTAAAAGCCATTTGTACTTTTGTGAATAACCTATTCAAGTCCTTTGCCCATTTTGCTTTTCGGTATTCTTTGTTTGATATTGTTGAATTTGTAAATTAACAATATTAATCCTTTGTCATGGAGCTTATAAATATTTTTCTGTTGTCTTTAATCTTATGTTTTTGACATGAAGAAATTTAAGTGTTTATATAAAAAAATATTCAATCACCTCTAAAGTTTTCTGGCCTTGGTGTTTATATTGAGAAAGGATCTCTTCCAAGAGCATAAAAATATTCCCCACTGTTTTTTTCTAACAGTTTTATAGTTATAGTAACAGTTTTACATTGAACCCTCTGAACCACCTGTAATTTATTTTGCTGTAAGGACGGAGGTAAGGCTACAAAGAGCTACCAAGTTTTCCCAGCTCCACTTAATAAGTAATTCATCTTTCACTCATTGATTTCAGGCATTGTCCTTAAACACTATTTTCTTTTGTAACCTCAGGTTTGCTTGTGTATATTCCACTTGTCTGATTATTGCTGTGCCAGTACATATTGTTTTAGAAACCAGCATTATTGGTTCTAATATTTGCCAGAGCAAGTGCGCCATTATTCTTGTATTTAACATTTTTTCTTGTTATTCTCACAAGATGGTTCTTCTAGATGAGCTCCAGAATTATTTTTTCAAGTTCCAAAAAAAGTTCTGTTGGCATTATGACTGAGACTATTGAATTCTAGTTTGATTTAGAAAGAAGTACTGTATTGAGTATTTCTACCTAGGAGTAAAATATATTTCTCTATCTTAAAAATCATTTTTATGTTCCAATGCTATTCATGTATATCCTATGCATTCTTCACTAACTTTATTCTTAGGTGTATTATATTTTTGATATTAGTGTGGATTTTCCATTTTATTTCTTTGAATCATGTTTTGAAACTGGTTATTGCCTATATATTGAAAGCTATCTGTATATTAATTTTAACTGGTAACCTACATGGTAATATAAATAACAATATTATGAAAAATAACTATATTTTCTAAAAATATTATAGTAAATAGAGTGGCATTGTTTTACATTTTTACAAATCCCTTTAATGTTTGGCTTAATGCAAGATTGCTTGATTCTCTTATCTGTTTCTGCAGTCAATTTATTGTATTATCACATATCATGTAGTCTCTGGAAAACTGTACTATATGCTAGTGAAAGAATGAGAGTGAAAAAAATCAAATAACATATTTATGTTATTATAATATTCTCAGGGACCTCCAGGGGTCCCCAAAACACACTTTGAGAACCACTGCTTATAACCACTATTATTAATTTTATTTACACAGGCTATAAAACATAATTAAAAAAAAATTTTACTGTTGTTGAATGTCTACTTTGTGCTAGACCCTCTCCTGAAGTCTTCAGGATAATCCTTCAGGGTAGGCATTATTACCTCCTGCCCCATCTTCCTCTCCCTGGTTTAGAGATGAGCAAACTGAAACACAGAGACTCAACCATTTCTCCAAAGTCACACACTGGAGGACAGTGGTGCTACAACCCATATCCAGGTCTACCTGACTTCAAAGCTCAAACTCTTTCCATCATCCCTGTCTCTCAACATATTTCATTAAAAACACTGTATTAAGGTGAATTAAATGACAGCAATTCCTTTGATTTCCTCCCTCAGTGCTCTGTTTAAATGCAACATGGTATTATGGTACTTTGTGTGGTCAGGACCCAAGCTGACCTAAGCCCTTCCCTGGCCCCATCTATGCAGGACAACCAAAGCTCCTCCACATGCTTCGCTGCCATTAATTCTGACGAATGGCTCAGAATACGCTTTTAGCATATTGCATCACACGCTTTGGCATAAGGACGATTATTCTGTAATAAACGAAAGGATCACATCCTCTCATGAAGAACAGGCAGCAGTGGAAGATCAATTTCTTAAAAAGATTTTCTCTTTATTACTGTCAAGGGGTTAGATCTAGGATAGTGTAGCATACAGATAATAAAGGTGAAATACAGGATACTTTGCAGATAACTACTATCCACTTTCTTTTTTCTGACAGTTATGGAGGGAAAGGAAAACCACAGATGTCTGATAAGACCCAGAGACATCCTTTCATTATGTGTCTTAAGAGACAGGAACAAGTGAGAGTAGAGGAGATCATAGGAAAAAATTAGGAGGATAAAGAAAAAAACCGAAGAGTCCCGTATTATATGGGTGGTTTCTGATTACTGCACATCTGCAGACAATATCTGAGATTTATTTCTTCTCTCTGGAGATTCCTTGCTGGACTAAAGTTGATGTCTGGAGCTATGTATAGCTTCTGTGAAAGGATCCCTTGGCAAATTAAATTCTATGGTTTTGTCTTCATTCATACTACATACTTTATACATCTCTGCAAATAACCATTGGAATTTAAACTAGAAAGCAACAAAATAGTCCTGGCTGTAGGTCTAAACAAAATTGGAACATTTGACTATTCTGAAGTCATCCCTGATCATCTTTTTCTTTTAACACTTTTCCCATTGAAACGGTTCTTTCTCTCTTTTAGAATGATCAACAGTGAAGAATGAAAACAAAGATGCTACTGCACAGTTTCTCAAAATAAGTCTCTATGCTAACATCATCCATATGAAAATAGGAAGAAAATTACCATAAAAATTTAAAAGGAAAGGAAAGGAAAAAGGAAAAAATACAAATTAATCTGCACTCCTTGCCCGCACTGGCCTGGCCTTGAGAACATAGTAAAAGTCCTTTACAGATGACCACAAGTAATTGTGGGCAGATTCAACTTTTTAATGGAATTATTTCAAGGTCTAAACTTAAGGTTCTCATAAACACAATTCCAAATCTCAAAGTACTCCAAAGGCCTTCACCCCAGTCAAGAAGGAAAAGTAAGACACCCCTCACTATATAAACATCACTAAGAAGCATGCCATGCTATAATATCGAAGGTGGGGTTCACGCTGATTATAATTGATGAACTGACCAGGTTTCAAGTCAGTTTGGGATCTGGGAAGTTTCTAGATACATTTTAAGTTCAGGTAACAATTTGTTCTTTTTCTATATCTATTTTTAAGTGATCAGTTAACTGAAAGAAAGAGAAATAAGAGTATAGATTACAAAGAAATTATGAAACAGAGCACATGAAAATAAACATAAATGGAACAGTAACTAGAGAGAAAAAGGGAAAACAATTATCCATAATTTCACCATCTTAACACTACTATTTGTAGCATTTTAATTTTTTTCCCTTCTGGTCTTTTTTGCTATGTGCTTATGTACACACTCTCTTGTTTTTTTAAAAAAATGGTCGTAAAGTGAGAGAGTGGCATGGACATATATACACTACCAAACGTAAAATAGATAGCTAGTGGGAAGCAGCTGCATAGCACTGGGAGATCAGCTCGGTGCTTTGTGACCACCTAGAGGGGTGGGATAGGGAGGGTGGGAGGGAGGGAGATGCAAGAGGGAAGAGATATGGGAACATATGTATATGTATAACTGATTCACTTTGTTATAAAGCAGAAACTAACACACCATTGTAAAGCAATTATACTCCAATAAAGATGTTAAAAAAAAAGCAAAAAAAAAATGGTCATATTCATATTGTGATATAATTTGTATCTTGTTTTTTAAAATTTAGCATTTAGTATCATTAGCATTCACAAAGTTCCTACATAACTTTAATAATTCATTTAGTGGATGTACCATAATTGATAATTCCCTTACGACTGTTAAGTGCATGTTGCATCTAAACTTTGTGTGTGTGTATATAGAATATCTTCATGCATATTGCTTTCCCTTTTTTCTCTTTCTCTTTCCTTTTTTCGTCTTTTATTTTATCCCTAATTCCCACTTCCCCATTTCTTATTTTCTTCACTAAGGTTAAGATCCATCCACATTGCTATGTTGTTGTTTCTGGCTGCAGTAAACATTCCTTGGTGTGCAATCATCCCACTCTATGTAAGCTGTCCACTCTCTAGGGCTGGGACCCTGGGTTATCTCCAACTCCCCTCCACTACCAATAACCCTGTCCTTTACATGTCCCTTTTGGGAACATACTTATAATGTCCCTTTTTGAATGTGTTTGAGAATTTCTTGGGGAGGTGTATCCAGGGTGAGATTGCTGGATCATAGGACTTGTAGTACTAACTTTGACTAAGAACAGCTGAGGTTGCTTTCAGAATGGTTGTGACTTTCTATGTTCTTACCAGGAGTACATGGAAATATCGTATCTCCATATCTTCTCCAACACTTGAAGTCATCTCACTTTCTAATTTTTGCCAATCTCGTAGATGTAAAGTGATATCTCATGGCTGGTTTAATTGTCACCTCCTGATTTCTAATAAATTTGAGTGTCTTTAAATTGGCCTGCTAGCCTTTTGGGATTCCGCTTCCGTAAATTGCCTTTCCATACCTTTCCCCCATTTTTCTATTGGGGCTGTCCGTTTTTTAGATTTGCGGGAATTCCTTCACTATCCCAGATATCTTTTGTTGGTTTTAGACACTGCAAATAAATTCTATGTTATCATCTTACTTTAAAGTGACTTTTTTTTTTTTTTTTTTAATTTTTGGCTGTGTTGGGTCTTCATTTCTGTGCGAGGACTTTCTCCAGTTGCGGCAAGCGGGAACAACTCCTCATCGCGGTGCGCGGGCCTCTCACCACCGTGGCCTCTCCTGTTGCGGAGCACAAGCTCCAGACGCGCAGGCTCAGTAGTTGTGGCTCACGGGCCCAGTTGCTCCGCGGCATGTGGGATCCTCCCAGACCAGGGCTCGAACCTGTGTTCCCTGCATTGGCAGGCAGACTCTCAACCACTGCGCCACCAGGGAAGCCCTATCATCTTACTTTAATCTTTATCTATAATGTCTTTCATGGACCAGAAATCCTTTCTTTTGATGTAATTAAAATCATCTTACGCTTTACGATTTGTGCTATTGAAGTTTCATTTATAAAGTCATTCCCTTCTCCTAGATCATAAATACACTGTCCTATACTTTACTGTATGGACTTTATGATTTCATATTTACAATTAGGTTTGATCTGTTGTTCACTTTTGAATGTGGTGATAGGTAGGAATCTGATTTTTTTTCTCCATATAGTGAGCAATTTCCCCAATCCTATGCAATAAAATAACCTGTCCTGTTCATATTGATTTGTGTCACCTTTGTCATATATTAGGTTCTCATATATACATGGATCTGTCTCTATCGCATTAGTCAGGCTGTTGTCTGCTCTTAGACTAATTTCACATTTTATTTCTTTGTAGTACATTCAAACCAATGTTAACTTTTCTTTTTCACAGTTAATTTAGCTGATCATGGATTTTTTTTTCCTATTTATATGTCAGAATAAGTGTCCTGAGTTCCTAAAAAATTCCAGATGGAACTCTGGTTGATATTACTCTGAATTTATACAGTAATTTGGGACAGTTGACATTTTTATAATATTAAATCATCCTACCCAAGAGCATGAAAGTCACTCCATTTATGCAACTTATAATCTATGCACTTTATTGGAGTTTTAAAGTTTCCTCCAAGAAAGCTCTTGTATATTCTTTGTTAATTCCTAGGTACCTTGTATTTTTTCTACTGCAAAGAGTATCTTATTTTTAAAATTATATCTTCTAGTTGGTTATTGCTGGTATCTCCTAATCTAGCAAACTTGCTGAACTCTTTTATTAGTTCTTTTACTGATTATTTTAAATAAAAATAGTTACTTAATAATTATTTCATCAAAGGTTTAAAATTTAGTTACACACAGTTGTTCATAATTTTCTTTCATTACATTACATTTAAAATTTCTATTATGACTATTAATTTTGTCCTATACATTTGATATTTTGCTTACTAATTTTGCTCTTTTCAAGTAGATGAGTATGCCATCTATACATAATGACAGATTAATCTCTTCTCTTCTAATCCTATGTCTCTATTGTGATGTGAGACAATACTAGTTAAGAATGGGCTTTCTTGTCTTGTTTCTTTCTTAAAGGGAATGACTGTAAAATTTCTTCATTGAGTATAAGTTATGGTGGAGGTTTCTGAAACATAACCTCTACTAAGTTAACACGCACTCGTATTCCTAGTTTGCTAAGAACTATTTTAAAAACCATAAATAAGTGTGTTTTTGTCATATAATTTTTAGGCATCAATTTTGATAATTGCTATTTCTCCTTTAATTCATGAATGTGCTAAATTACATTCATAGGTATTCTGAGGATGAACCATCCTTGCAGTTCTGATATAAACCCTACTTGATGATAATTTATTAGCTTCGGTTCAGTTAATATTTTACTTGTCCATCTATGTTCATAAGTGAAGTGAACATGCAACTTTCTTTTCCTGTGTTTTTCTTATCTAGTTTGGGAATCAAGCATACACTAGCCTCATCAAATCATGTAGGTAGCCTTTTCTGACTTCTGGAACAACTTGTTTAAGATAAAAATGAATTATTCTAGAACTTCCCTGGTGGCACAGTGGTTAAGAATCCGATCCCTGGTCCAGGAAGATCCCACATGCCGTGGAGCAACTAAGCCTGTGCGCCACAACTACTGAGCCTGTGCTCTACAGCCCACGAGCCACAACTACTGAGCCCACGTGCCACAACTACTGAAGCCTGCACGCTCTAGGGCCTGTGCTCTGCAACAAGAGAAGCCACTGCAATGAGAAGCCCGAGAGGACTGCAACGAAGAGTAGCCCCCACTCGTTGAAACTAGAGAAAGCCCGCGCAGCAATGAAGACCCAATGCAGGCAAAAAAAAAAAAATAAGAATTGTTCTATAAAAAATTGGTACAACACCCTCATAAAACCATCAGGGTACTTCTTTTTGAGGGAGGGGAGATGAGGTCTTTGAACACCTTTTCTATTTATTTAATATTTCATTAAAGTTTTAAGATGTATTTGCACACTGTTGTTCAAAACTCTTTTTTATTACATATTAAAATATGCATTGTGCCAGTAGTAATTTTGTCCCTTACAGTTGATAATCCCTTTTTTCATTTCTTTTTTTCTCTCAATCAGTATTGCCAAGGCCTGTCAGACCTACTAATCTTTCAAAAGAAGTTTCGTTTTTCTTTAATCTTCTCTATTTTTAAAAATTATATTAAATTATATTCTATTCATTATTTCTTACCTCCTTATTTGGTTTGGATTGCTCTGTAAGCTTGTTTTCCAATTTCTTACCTTAGCTTTAATTTTTTGTTTCACCTTTAAAATTTGTTTTTATTGAGGCATAATTTACATACAGTGAAATGAATGATGTTTGTGTATAGTGTGATGAATATTGACAATTATATACTCCTATATACCTCAAACCCCAATCAAGATATAGAGCATTTCTGTGATCCCAGAAGTTTCCTCCTGCCTTTTTCCACTCAATCTTCACCAGCCCCCTAAGAGGCAAATACTACTATGATTTCCATCACCACATATCAGTTTTGCCTTTTCTTCAACATTGTGTAAATGAAATCATACAGTAGGTACTCGTGTTTGGCTACTTTTGCTCAGCATGTTTTGAGATCCATCCTTTTATTACTAAAAAGTATTCACTGTATACTTAAAATCATGATGTGTTTATTCATTCACCTGCTAATGGACATTTTGAGGGGTTTTTTTCCCCTCCAGATGATCATGAATAAATCTTCCAAGAATATTTTGTACAAGTCTTTTTGGGGACATATGTTTTTGTTTTCTTGGGTAAATCCCTAAAAATAAAATTACTGAGTCATAGGTCAGATATATGTTTAATTTATAAGAAACTACCTATGTGTTTTCCAAAGTATTTATACAATGTGACACTTCCACTACCAATGTAGGAGAGTTTGAGTGCTCTGTATCCTTGCTAACATTTAATGTTGTTAGTCTTTTTGACTTTAGCCAAGCTAGTGAGCGTGAAGTTGGTTTCTTGTTGTGGTTTCAATCTGTATTTCCCTCATGATTAATGATGTTAAACACCTTATGTGCTTATTGACCATTCATATATCTTCTTTTTTTAAGTATCTGTTTATGTACTTAGCCTATTTTTAATTGGATTGATTATATTTTTATTATTGAGTTGTGGAAAATATTTGCACAGTCTGGATTAAAATATTTTGCCAGATATATGTATTAAGATTATTTTAATCAATCAAAAGAAAAGGCAATTTTTCAGTGACTTGCCTTTTCTTTTCCTTGATAGTATCTATTGATGACCAGAAGTTAAAAATTTTGATGAAATGCAATTTATCAATATTTCTTTCATAGTTTGATCCTTTTTTTGGTTCCTGCTAACAAATATTTGGTAAGATATTCTCCTGTATTTTTTTTTAAATAAATTTACTTATTTATTTATTTATTTTTGGCTGCATTGGGTCTTCGTTGCTGCACGCGGGCTTTCTCTAGTTGTGGCGCGTGGGCTTCTCACTGCGGTGGCTTCTCTTGTTGCGAAGCACGGGCTCTAGGCGCACGGGCTTCAGTAGTTGTGGCATGTGGGCTCAGTAGTTGTGGCTCACGGGATCTAGGGGGCAGGCTCAGTAGTGGTGGCACCCTGAGTAGTGGTGGCTTAGCTGCTCTGCGGCATGTGAGATCTTCCCGGACCAGGGCTCGAACCTGTGTCCCCTGCATTGGCAGGCGGATTCTTAACCACTGCACCACCAGAGAAGTCCCTCTCCTGTATTTTCTTAAAATTAAGTTTTCTATAGGATGAGCAAGAGGGTAGCAGTACACTGTTTTCTTCATATATAGGCAGTCCCTGACTTAAAATTGTTCAACTTATGATTTTTTTATCATTTTATTGATATTTTCAAAGAACTAGCTTTTGGATTCACTGATTTCTTTTTACTATTTGTTTAACATTTTATTGATTTCCATTTATATCTTTATTATTTCCTACCATTTACTTCGTGATTAATTTGTTTTTCTTTTTTCCATATTCTTAAAGGGGAAGCATAGATCATTAAGATTAGACTATTATTCCTTTCTAAAATAAGCATTTTAAGTTATACAGTTTTCTCTAACCACTGCTTTAACTTCAACCCCCAAAGTTTGATATGTTGCATTTTCAATAAAATTCAGTTTAAAATTTTTCTAATTTTTCCTGTGATTCTTTGCCTTATGTGTTATTTAGAAGTGTATTGTTTAATATCAAAATATTGGAGCATTTTATATTTGCATACGGTGAGACTGACAAGGGCTTAATTTCCAAAATATACAAATAGCTCATATAACTCAACAACAAAAAAAACAAACAACCCATTTGAAAAATGGGCAGAAGACCTAAATAGGCATTTCTCCAAAGAAGAAATACAAATGGCCAATAGGTGCATGAAAAGATGCTCAACATCACTAATTATTCGAGAAATGCAAATCAAAACTACAATGAGGTACCACCTCACACTGGTCAGAATGGTCATCATTAAATTTCTACAAATAACAAATGCTGGAGAGGATGTGGAGAGAAGGTAACCCTCCCACATTGTTGGTGGGAATGTAAGTTGGTAGAGCCACTATGGAAAACAGTATGGAGGTTCCTCAGAAAACTGAAAATAGAAATACCATATGACCCAGCAATCCCACTCCTGGGCATATATCCAGACAAAACCCTAATTCAAAAAGATACATGCACTCCTATGTTCATAGCAGCACTATTCACAATAGCTAAAACATAGAAACAACCTAAATGTCCATCAACAGATGAATGGATAAAGAAGATGTGGTAAATATATACAATGGAGTACTACTCAGCTGTAAAAAAAGAATGAAATAATGCTGTTTGTAGCAACATGGACGCAACTAGAGGTTATTATACTAAGTGATGTAAGTCAAAAAGAGAAAGACAAATACCATATGATATCACTTATATGTGGAATCTAAAATATGACACAATTGAACCTATCTACGAAACAGAAACAGCCTCACAAACATAGAGAACAGACTTGTGGTTGCCAACGGGGTGGGGGGTGGTAGAGGAGGGATGGATTGGGACTTTGGGATTAGCAGATGCAAACTATTATATATAGAGTGGATACACAACAAGGTCCTACTATATAGCACAGAGAACTATATTCAATATCCGATAATAAAGCATAATGGAAAAGAATATTAAAAAAGAATGTATATATAACCGAATCACTTTGCTGTACAGCAGAAATTAACACAACACTGCAAATCAACTATACTTCAATGAAAAATGGAGCATTTTAAAGATATTTGTATTGATTTCTAATATAATTCTATAGTGGTTAGAGAACTTACTATGCATAATTTCAAATTTAGCAAGACTTGTTTTGACCTCTGTGTCCACTTAAAAAGAACTTGTATTTTGCAGTTGTTGGGTGAATTTTGTCATAAATATCATCAACTTAAGCTTGATAATGCTATTATCTACAGCATTATCTATCTGCTATCTATAATAGCAAATGCTATTATAATAGCTATTATAATGCTATTATTATGTTATAATGCTATTCTCTTATTTGTCTGACGTTTTGTCTAGTGGTCCATCAATTACTGAGACTGGAGTGTTAAAATCATTAACTATACTTTTTCTGCCTACTTCTCCCTACAGTTATTTTGTCTTTTAATGTGTTCTCATGCTCTGATTGGGTTCATACACAATTTAGGATTGTTAGGTCTTTCTGATTAGTGGATCCCTTTTCATCTCCCTCTTTATCTCTTGTAGCACTCCTTGTCTTTAATTTTATGTTTAATATTAATAGAGCCACACCAGTTTTCCTATAATTTATAATATATAGTTAAGATTTTGATATCTTTTTCTATCCTTTTACTTTTGACCCACTAATGCCTTTATAGCCTTTATATTTAAGGTGAAACTCTTGTAAAGAGCAAATAGGTCTTGCTTTTTTTTTTTTTTAATCCAATGGAATTAGGCTAAAGTCAACTGAGAATAAAGAATACATTACACCAAAATGGGTCCAGGAAGCTAGTAGGAAAGTGAGAATTGTTTTAGTAACCAAGAAGGTGTCTGGCTAATATGAAAGGAAGAACATTTTAAATCCAATTATCCAAGTGACCTGAATTTACTATTTCTTAACCTCTAGTTTCATGTCTTCTTGACAGTCCTGATCCAAGAATGCATTACAGGAGGGAGGAAGTCACTTAATTTTAACCTCTTAGGGGAAAAAACAGCAAGTAAAAAAATCAAGTAAGAAATTTTTTGCTTGTTCCTCTTTAGAACCCTGCCCATTATTGAAGATGTGCTCACTGGATAATTAAGTACTCTAGCGATAATTGGGGCGTTAAGACGCTGGAACAGAAAGACGAGATTTCATTATTTTCCAATAACCTGTAGTCTTTAGGCTGTGGTGCTCCTACAATCAATATTTTTACCTCTGTGAGGGCAGTGTACATTCATTTTGTTACACATCTAGCATTTCCAAAGAGGCCATTGTTTCACACAAATAGAGTCAGCCCAGTACTCTGTTATTATAATGAATTCTCCTCCAAGAGGCATAAAGTACTAGGAAAATTGCAAACTTCTGTTTTAACCAGCATGATTTCCAGCAGTTTTAATGGATTTTTTTTAAAAAAAGAAGAAAAAAAATCACCCTGACAACAAACAGTTGTGTTTATCATCTCTGCCATGAAATAGTAAAGATCTGACTGCTGTTCAGGTAATCAATTTCCATGAATTACTAATAACAGTTATAAGACCGATTAAGTCTCCCAGGCTCAGCAACTCAACAGTTGTGTGTAAGCTATAATTTGCATTAAAAATAGTCATCTCATGATACAAATCCTGAGACCATACTAACTGCTAACTTTTATGTGAGAGATATGGTTTGTTATTTATACAACATGTGCTTGCACCTAATTGCACAACTAAGGCTTATCACAGAATTTTTACATATCAAACATTTTAATTTAACCTCAAAATTTAGTTTCCCAGCTCTCAACCTACCATGGAAATCATGTTTTTACAATTTGCAATTGTAACATAGTACAGACTGATTTTTTTTGAAGAAGTTTGCTAAATAATTAGAAGAATATTAATTTAAAATTCAGTCTTCAAGAAACATACTGGATCGTAACTTGAAGTGCTGTTTACAAAACTCTCCCTGAATTGTGTTAATGTTTGCTTCATGAAACAGGTTCTATGCCTTGCTGCCTTTGAAATCTGAAAGAGGAAGATTTTGTTGTTTTTATTGTCTTCTGACTATATATTTGCATGCCTCTGACTTTGATTCACTCTGCTCTCTGAATGTGAAAAATGAAAAGGCCATGTTTATGTGACACTTGCTAGGACAATGGCCAGGTCCCTCTTGGTAGCTGAAAATCTAGATCATGAATCTTGATGGAGAAAGATGTCATTCCATAAATATTTAGGATGTCCTTAAGCCGAGAGATCTATCATGTTGGCCTTATTTGTCAGATGCAGAAGAGCAAAGCTGTTCTCCTGAGATGCTGGGGGGTCCCAGCAGAGGCTCCCTTCTGGAAAGAAGACTTCCGCGGGAAGCTGGTCTGAAGACTGTTTTCTTCCCGGCTATGCTTCCCAAAGAATGTCCGTCAAAGTGAAAGACAAAGAAGCATTATTTAAACTGTGCAGAGAAAACCCCAATCAATACCATCTACAACCCTAATCTTTTCAATAGGTTAGGCTTCGAAATTTGGCTAGAAGATCGAGTTAGGTATGTTTTCAGTTTAGGTGTGAACTGTGTTTTATCTTGACGGTGTGGAATTTCACCTTTTACTGTTAGTTATGAATACAAATCAGAGGTCAGAGCTGAAAATTTGGGCTTGGAATAATTTCCCCATTAGTCCTATGTAATGCCAGCCTTCCAAACATTTAAGCATTTTGAGATAACATATACGAAATGTGCAGCATAAGTTTTTAAATCTAGCCTTCTATGAAAATGATTACACATAATACCAAATAACTACAATTTATGGTTCTCTGAGAAAACAGGAGGAATCAAATTATTCTTGAAGTCAGATTTCACATGGCTATCAATGGGCTGTATGAGACCAACTGACAGGTAAAAATGGTACCTGTCACCACCAAGTAGATAATGTGACCTTAAGTTCCTTTATACTCCATGCACTCCTATATTTCAGCGTGTTTTCTAAATTCTAAAATAGAATGGCCATGAGAATATACAGTGCCCATAACTCAGTTATATTTAGGAAATGATACTCTTTGCTACCACATGCATTTGTGAATGTGTAGGGGAATATGTATCAGGGAGATGGCAGTGGGGTGAGGGGAATAGTCTGGAAAATTAAATTGTACAAGTTAAAAAAATTTAAAAAGACAAGCCAGTCATCTATATTCTGAAGAAAGCTTGTATCTATTTGTGCTTTTCACTAATGAATGTTGGATACAACAGTTGTAACTCAGATACATTTTCAACAAATTTTTTTTGTCTTTTAATTTCAAAGTCTTAAAATGCTAAAGCAGGTCAGGATGACTGAAACTGTGTAGTTCAGGGTTCCCCTCGAGGCAGGAATTTCTTAGGGAACAAACATTCCTACAAATAGTTATCCAGAAGCCACTCGAACCTTCTGTGAGACCCACACTTCTTCCCTTATGAGGCAGGCTGCACAACCGTTGCTGGTAGAAGAGTCTTCGTTTGCCACGGAGGGTCCCTCTCTGTGACATGCATTCCACCGTGGCACCGAATCCTCTTTAACAACAGAGAGCAGCTTCTCACAGGAGGACTCTTCAACCTTGGGAGAGGGGATTCTAGCACCTTCAAACCTTCCCTTCTCCAGGCTCAAGAGGGTTTCACACTCTTTCCTTTAAAAAGCACAGTAAAGGGAGCAAAAATGGCTCTCAGCCTTGTTGGGTCATTGTTCCGTTGGAAAATCAGATGCAAGCTGCCTTCCTTTCCCTTTCTAAAGCAAACAGACACATGCACTTGCCCTTAAAAGTGGACGGCAATCTCAGGGGGTGCAAGAGTGCAGGCTGAGAACCGCCGGGTCTCATAGCGGGTGTTCTGGTTGCCACAGGGAGCCCCAGAGGCCAGTGAGCAGCAGTCGGCGTGCAGGCGTAAGAGGGGAGCGACCCGCTGAGGGAGCACTGGGCACAGGGAGCCATGGGGACATTTGTTTTTATTTTGATTCTTTTCAGTGAAACCACTGACACTGGGGTGTTTTGTTTGAAAAACTAAATGCAGATGAATTCTGGTTCACTAAGGGCTGTGGATATGCTGAGGATGTGATTGTGAATGCGGGTGCCTGTCAGTGTCTGGCTCGGCCGGCATCACACATTAACCTGGCGGGAGGCGCCAGTGACTGAGCGCGCTCTCCCTTCCCGCCACCGTCCTTACTGCTACATGGCCATCATCATCGGAAGAGCAGACAATCTCTCCTCAGTACAGCATCTTATGCTTTAGAATGAACAGCAATGATGCTGCAGCCTCAAAATAACGAGTAAGGAACAATTTCATTTTCCTTTTACAGATGAGGAAACCAATCCTCTGAGAAGATAAACGACTTGCTCAGGGTCACGGGGGTGAATGTGTCCAGGACCCAGCTGGCCGGATTCCCCGTTACCCCACCCAGCTCTTTTATCCACACAAAGCCAACTCCCACCTACTAACCCAGTGAGCTGCACAATAATCTCACTAAAATAGAATGAAAAGGGCCATATCCTAGCCTTTCCAAACCTCACTTGTCTAAGGCAGTGTCTTCACACAAGTGGGTTTGAAGCCCTAGAAGTGAATCCTTCACTGCTGGTCCCAGAGGAACCAGGGATGACCAGATGGGAGGACCAGCCTTGGCAAGGGGGAGTGACCCATGGAAGGAGGTGATGCCGTCCCCTGCGAGGAGGGGATCTGCTTGACCCCCAGCTTCAGGAGAACAAGTGGCCTTCCCTGAGACTTTGTTCGGGGGCCGGATAACATCTAACAGTAAACAAAATCCTTAAGAAATCACATCTTGCCCCCGACCCCACCCAAGAAGTGTGAGGATGACAGCCAGCTCCATAGCGAAAACAAAAACACAAACACAAACACAAACCCCACACACATGAGGAGATGCAGTAGGCTGGCGACCAGCTGTGTGTAGCTAATCTCTGCTTTTGGGTGTCTGATGTCAGTGTCTGTTTGACTTCAGCAATGTCTGCTCAATATTTATGCTCTTCACTTTCTTTTCTGACCTTGAAGGTGCATGGAAATATTTTCCTCCGCCACCGTTCCAAGCTTCAGAGGTGAAGTCCATTCACGGCAAGGAGGGAGCAGTGGTCGTTCAGACTTTGTGCTGGAAAGCTCTGTAGCAGATCAAATGCCCTCCCGATATGAGACAGAAGGCACATCCCAGAGAGGCCTCTTAGGCTGGCCAGAGAGTGGAAGTAAGTGCTCCTGTGCGCTGCCTTTCAGGCTCTCCAAACAGCTCGAGGCCACGTGACCAAGAGGCCTGAGCAGGGCACGCGTGCCAATCAAGCAGAACCCAACCCATCAGGGCCCGTTGCAGAGACTCTGAGGGGACCCCGTGTTTTGCCAGTTTGGGGCTGGCCCTGGCCTCACCCCACCCAATGCAGTATACTTTGGGTGCTGAGGTGGGATTTCTACTAGGAAAAGATATAAGTGTGTTGTAGGTGGGCCCCAGTACAGGACCCTGCTCACTGCCAGCATGTGCCGCAGGCTCGTCTTATAGGAGGGAAGCATTGCCCACTGTCTGGAAGTGCCGGCTCTGGGGCTGCTGCGCACCTCGCTTCCTCAACCCAGGCTTCTGTTAGAGATGCCAGCTGAGCCTTGGAGGACGAGATGGTTAATTTTATGTGTCAACCTGACTGGGCCACGGGGTGCCCAGATTAACTGTTATTGCTGGGTGTGCCTGTGAGGGTGCGTCTGCATGACATTAGCATTTGAATCGGTGGACTCAGTAAAGCAGTTTGCCGTCCCCAGTCTGGGCGGGCATCTTCCAATCCACTGATGGTCTGGTGAGAAGAACAAAAAGGCAGAGGAAGGAGGAACTCACCCCCTTTGCTTCCTGCCTCACTGACTGAACCGGGATATCTATCTTCTCCCGCCACTGCACTGGAATTTACCCCACTGGCTCCTCTGGTTCTCAAGCTTTGGGGCTCCGACGGGAATTGTACCACTGGATTTCCTGGGTCTCCAGCTGCAGACGGCAGATCATGGGATTTCTCAGCCTCCATGGTCATATAAGCCAACTCCTCATAATAGATAGATAGATAAATAGACAGACAGAGAGATAGATAATTTCCTGCTGGTTCTGTTTCCCTGGAGAACCTGAGTAACACAGACGACTTGGGACCATGGGACTCTTTCTAGAGTCAGGGCTCAGACCTGGGTCTTCAAAACACAAAGCCAGCACTCTTCTGACTGGCCACACTGCCCCAGAGCCAGTAAGATGGCAATATTCACAGTAGGATGGTCTCCCCCACCTACTCACAGGGCTCGAGATGACCAGCGAGGTGGCTGAGCCGGATGTGCAAAGCCCCTCAGATGGTTTCAGGTGGCACCAAGACGGGCAATAACTGCCAGTGCACTCACTCAGTGACGAAGTGATTCCCCTTCCAATTCCCTTTGAATCACTTTGGTTCCAGTCAGGAACAAAATCCCAGTTGGGTGTTAGTCTTTAACACCTCTCCAATGCCCCAGGCTCAGAGCCTTCTGCAGACAACAGCTTCAGGCCAGCTGTTAATAACACTTTTTTGCGTTCACTGCATTTGCTTTTATAGTTATTTTTTTTCCCATTTGTGACAAGTGATACTTATTTTTCATTTACAGAAGTGACATGACATTTAAAAAACAACATATTATTTTACAAAAGGTAATCAATTTAAAGAAAAGTTCTAATTAATTGAGAGGACAAATGGTGCACAAATTTCACCAAGGTTTGGAAAACACTAGTATTAAGACCTAAGGTGCAATCTTGGTTTTGAACCCTGGCTCTGCTGTTCCCTAATCATGTAGCTTTGTACAGATCATCTAATTATTGTTAAATAATGAGATAATGAAAACGGAGTTCTCCTTGGAGTATAAAATAATAATCAATTATTTATTGCTTCGTTATTGAATAGTTATATTTAAGAGTATCACATCTCAGTCATGCCTGTAGTTGTCATTTGTTGCTATGACAACTACGGGTGGACAAGGAGGGTGCAGAGAGTGCCCAGATACTGTAGGATCTCGGATGGAGGCGTGAGGGCTGAGACATGGGCAGGGAGGGAAGAGGCTCATTGTCCTGCTTGGCAGTAGGAATTGCAGAGCTCTTCATCAGAGAAATGGATTCCTGATGGCATCACAAGGACAATACGGTGTTTGTCAGCTGGGCCAGGGACACAGGCTCCTGCTCTCTTGGGGAATGAAAGGGTCTCTGCCAAAGGGGGATCCAGAGAGGGGCTTCAGGGCAACCCAGAGCTAGATGCCTGTCGCTCTGCTACAGGTGAGGGCATGTCAGCCAGCAGCACTGCCCGCAGCAGAGAAGCCAGCCCTTCACGGGGAGGGGGATCCCAGTGTCCACCTGAGTCCACAGGGAGATGCTTGGATCCACTCCTTCGGGCGTCTCTGGGAGATGCTTGGATCCACTCCTTCGGGCGCCTCTGGGAGATGCTCCTGCAGATTCCAGTTGGCCTTGTCCTGGGAAAACTTCAAAGAGGAAGGTTCTCAGCATATTGTGTAGCTCTTCCCACAGTTTTGGGGTCATGACTCATAGTATTTTTCTGACTCATCTACTGCTTTGTTTCACCTTTTTTTAAAAAAACAACTTTGAGGTAAAGTTGACACATAATAAACTACACATATTTAAAGGGTAAAATTCGATGAATTTTGGTGTATGTACACACCCATGAAACCATCTGCACGGTCAAGACAATGAACATAACTGTTTCCCCCAAAGTTTTCTTAGTCATCCGTCCCCCAATCCTCTCTGCGCCTCCATCCCCAGACAGATCTGCTTTCTGTCATTATAGATGAGTGTGCATTTCACAGAATTTTATATAAACAGAATATCACAGTATATATTCTTTCTTTGTCTCCCTTCTTTCAACATAAAAAATCATCAGTGCTGTTGTAATAGTTCATTCCATTATATTGCTGAGTCCATCATATGGATATATCACAACTTGATAATATGTTCACGTGTTGATGGACAGTTGTACTTTTTTCCAGCTTTTGACTATTATAAATAAAGCCACTCTGAAGGTTTGAGTACAGTCTTTGTATGAATATATGCTTTCATTTCTTTTGGGTAAATACCTAGGAATGGCATGGCAGGTTTCTATGGCAGGTCTATGTTTAACTTTTTAAGAAACTGCCAAAATGTTTTCAGAAGTAGTTGTATCATTTTATATTCCAACTAATCGTGTATGAGGATTCATTCCAGTTTTTCCAAATCCTCCCCAGCACTTGGTGTGGTCAGTCTTTTCCTGTTAGCCATTCTAGTAGACATGTAATGATATCACATCATGGTTTTAATTTGTATTTCCCTAATTGAGTACTGATGCTAAGCACTTTTTCACGTGCTTATTTGTCATCTGCACATCTTCTTTCATAAAGTGTCCGTTTAAATATTTTCCCATTTTTAAATTGGGTTGTCTTATTATTCAATTATAAAAGTTCTTTATGTATTCTAGATACAAGGCCTTTGTCAGATAAATTTTTACAAATATTTTCTCCTAGTTTGTGGCTTGCCTTTTCATTTTCAAAACAGAGACTTCTGAAGAGCAAAAGTTTTAGTTTTAATGAAATCAATGTAATACATTTTTTTATTATATTGTGCTGTTTGTTTTTGTTATATTTAAGATATCTTTGCCAAATCTACATCATTAGGGTTTTCACTTATGTTTTCTTTAGAAGTTTTATAATCTTAGCTCTTACATTTAGATATATATTTCACGTTAATTCTTATATATGGTGTGACTTAAGTGTTGGGGTTCTCTTTTGCATATAAATCCAATTGCTCCAGCACCATTATCCTTTTCCTATTAAATTGCCTTGGCCCCTTTGTTGAAAAGCAATTGATCATGTATATGTGGGTTGACTTCTGGACTCTATTCTGTTCCATTGATCTCTCTACGTCTATGTTTATGGCATGTTTATGGCAGGACCACACTGTCTTGATGACTGTAGCTTTTTTTTTTTTTTTAATTAAAAAAATTTTTTTATTATTATTTTTTGGCTGTGTTGGGTCTTCGTTGCTGCACGCGGGCTTTCTCTAGTTGCAGCGAGTGGGGGCTACTCTTCGTTGTGGTGCTCTCAGGCTTCTCATTGCGATGGCTTCTCTTGTTGCAGAGCACAGGCTCTAGGTGTGCAGGCTTCAGTAGTTGTAGCATGTGGGCTTCAGTAGTTGTGGCTCGCGGGCTCCAGAGGGCAGGCTCAATAGCTGTGGCACACGGGCTTAGTTGCTCCACGGCATGTGGGATCTTCCCGGACCAGGGATCGAACCCGTGTCCCCTGCACTGGCAGGCAGATTCTTAACCACTGCACCACCAGGGAAGTCCCATGACTGTAGCTTTTTAATGAGTCTTGTAATCAGGGAGTGTACATTCTCCAATTTTGTTCTTTCTTTTTTTTCAAAATTGTTTTGGATATTCTAGGTCCTTTGCATTTCCACGTAAATTTTAGGGTCAGTTTTCCAGTTTTAACTTGCCTTCCTGCATGATGCTCGGTCTAGGCATTTTTGGTTTACTTGGGCACCTAGGAAAGGTGGTGAGTGCAGCCCCTCTGGTCCATGAAACAACGGGCTAGGGAAAACACCTGTGTCTCTGTCTCTCTCTTTCCCTGCACCCCTGCTCCTAACTTGTATAATTATTCAAGGAATACTTCTGGCAATTAAAATTCTTGCTATATAGTCATAGTCTATGTCAACCATGTCTTCATGGTTGAATCTCTTTCTCTCATCTGGATGCCAGCAATCAGGATTCGTGGTACAGATGAAGACGGTGGAACACTTATTTTAATAGGCTAGAAGACTTCCTGGCATGTTTTGAGTAAATTGTGCCAGTCATGCAGAACTGGATTAACGTCTGTTTTATAAATAAGAACCAAATGGTATCACTTTGTCTATAAAGTGTAACAGCCAGTGTCACCCGGTTACATCTCCCGTCTGCTGTGTTAGGAAGCATTATCGTCCTTACTGTTTTATGTTTCTCTCTGAAGTACCAGGAAAGGACTTTACGTGACTCAGTCCAAGAGAGCTTTGTATCATAGCTTAGATCTGACAAACACAGAATCCAACCTCATTGGCCACAGGACACAGAGCTGGGCCTAGGGTAAAGCTGTGAGGTACCTGGAGCATAAAATGTACTAGCCATCAGGTGGCCCTGAAAGTGAGTGCCACATGAAAGTTTGCACCCTGGGTGCCTCCCTCTCCTCACTCTAGTCCTGATTTGCAGGACAGTTGGCCGGGGAATATTTTGAAAACCGAAGTGGATCTTAGTCATCAAGGACTCGCGTTTTCAGCCTAGTGTCATGCATTTTCTATACTCTTTCAAATTAAAAAAAAAAAAAAATCTTGGCCTCCTTATGCTTCTCCCATCTCCGAAGTCAAACCAAACCGAAACAAAAAGACACAACTCATCCCCTGAACTGAGTTCACACAGTGGGTTTTAATTAATTTAATTTTTCATAAATCAAACTTTTCTTTTGGGAGGTTTCTACTTTGTGCCAGGGCCTGGGCTATGACAGGAAAGGCTGGGGTGGCCGCTGCCTGCCAGGAGAGCATGACCTCACAGGAAGAGGAATAAACCGATAAATCATTAAAGGCAAAAAGGAACTGGAAGATGCTGCAAGAGAGGGGCAGGTGCCTTCTGTCCTTGCTCAGGGCAGGGAGGGAGCTCTTCTACCTCCAGGGAGAGTCTCAGGGAAGAGGAGGTGAAGGTTAGCACCCATCAGTTTTTACCACCCTGTTAATGGCAAACAATTATGACAACAATGTATCACAGGTAGGGAACACTATAGGAGCCCGTATCTGCTAAGTGCTTTATGGCACTTTCTCTTTTAATCCCCATAAGAATCTGATGTATATGTGTATACACACACAGGTATACACATATATATACATATATATTATATCTAATGTATTGTGTATGTATGTTGTCCCCATTTTACAGATAAGAAAACTAAGGCTTGGAGAGAGGCTAAGTCACTTAATTGGGATTTATTATTATTAGCAGCTAGTAAGGATAAAAGCCAAGACTTGAACCCAGGCAGCCTCATGTCATAGCCCAAACATTAGCAGAGAAAAACGTTTCTTTACGTTAAATGGACTCATGTTGAGCCTTGAGTGGAACTATTTTGGCTCTTTTTATTTGGAATGTTACAATATTTAAGCGTGTTGAAAAGGTATAGCTCGATGCGTACTTTCCATCCTAAGGCATGTGTGCGCTGATGGTCGTGAGGCTTCTGCTCTCACACGGGCGTGTGGGAGGACAGACCATACCACCCCTTTGCCCTTACATGTATTCATGGAGCTAAATAAGACTTTACCAGCTACAATAACACCCGTCAGTTATCTGTGCTATAGTGTAAACAATGAAATTCTTATTATGTACTCAGAAACCACAAAGCCATTTCCATGGAAACTCTGTTTTCATGTCATATCTTTAATGAATAGGTAATGAAAGAAATGCTGCATTTACAACTTCATTACTAGTTTAAAAAAATAGAAAGCACACACTCACACACATACAAACCCAGCCGTAAATTTGAATTATGGTCATTGTCATGTTTTAGAACACAGTGAACATCATAGAGGAATTTTCAAGGCTGTCATTTTGGATTGAGTGGATGGAGGGAAGACAAAAAAGAAAATATGTTGCCAAAACCCTACCCACCATGCCAACAACTTGCAGTGTTAGTCTCACTCTTTATCTCATTATGATTTTAATAATTTTGGCACAGAATGAGTCCCCATGCCCAGGAACAAGTATGTTTGGGAGTGGAGAGGGGAAATGTCAAATGAAACCCTTGTTTCCTTCAGATACCCCCAGCTGACCTGCCTCTTTTTTTAAGAGGATATGTTAAAAATGGTAGTCTTCTTTGAGCCTTTCCCATCACCAGAAGGTTGATGAGATAGGAATCTGATTTGCTGTTAAAGGATTGCTTTAATGTAACATAAAAGATTATCTATTCACTGCATCTAATTGCCGAGGGGAATCAGTTCTGTGACATCAGTGCAAGTATCTTGAAAAAGCCTTTTACAAGAATTATTAGCAAAGAATGTGTAGCCTCCATTCTGATCAAGACATGGGAGCAGGCCTGAAGGGACAGTGATAGAACCGCAGGATGACAGGGAAGAGGAAGAGGCCATGACGCCGTCTCCACATACTCAGCTGCCCACCACCTCCCGGACAAGTAGACTGGTGCTTCCCTGCCACTGCCCACACCCCTCTCCACCCCATGCCATGGATGGAATGTGCAGATGGGGTAAAACATCTCAGGGGCAATTCGATCGGCACAGAAAATTATATAAAACCTTATTCCCATTCCATCAAACCGCCCTGTCTTCCGATCCTTGCCCAGGTCAAGCGTCTGATAGCTCAGGAAATGTCTCATGTTCCCCTGCACGGTTATGTACCATCAGGCGACCTAGAAATGACGTCCAGTAGCTCATGGAGCAGCACGTCCTCATTCACTAGACCCCATCGTTTGAGGTTTGTGATCATCTCAACGATAACTGGGCTGAAACTCACCTTCATCCATTACTGAAGAGAGCATGCTAAGAAAATCCACAGGGAAAGAAAGATTTCAGAAAAGATACGTAGACTTCTTTCAAATGCCCTTGGTGGCGGGTGGGGGAATGTTCATTTGTCTAGAAAACATAACTTATCTGTTCATTAAAGTTCTTTCCCTGAGAGCTTTGGGCAGGTGATTTTTTCTAGTGTAACTCTGAGTACTTGAAAATCATAAAGCTGCATTTCTCTAGTAATACTCTACGGATGAGAAGCATCATGCTGTAATAAAGGAAAATATTGTTTGGGCTCCCTTTGAACTTGCTGTGTGGCCTTGGAAATTCGCTTCTCTGGGTTGTTTCCTTATCTATACATTGAATGGGTAGGACAAGATGATCTCTGAGGTTTCATGTTTTGTGAATTCATGTGCTTTTCACCAAACCCCAGGCTGACCCACCTCTACTAGGCTGAAGCACAGAGGTGCCTGTGTGAGAAGCAGCTGGACACAGACCCTGCCGCTGGAAGGATGCCCAGGGCTCCGGGCCTGATGGAAGCGCCTGCTCTTCTTCTCCGTCCATGGTCACTGCACTCTTTGTCCACACGTGCCCATGGGCAAACCGCGGCTTCAGCCTCCCTGGGGGATGTTGTCCTGTGTCTTTGAGGCACCCTTGATGTGAACGTGTGAGGGCTACATTGCCAGTATTACACGAGCCTGCCTCTAACACACCCTCCAAACTCAGGACAATCCATCCAGCCATTTCTGTGTGATATACAGGAGCATCGACTCTGCAAATGGTGGGAGGAGGTCACGGCCTTGGACTTGCTGTCAGACCTTCTGGGCTTGGGGTCCAGCTCTGTGAACCTGGACAAATCACTCCAAGCTTCTCCCTGCAAGTGAGAGCACCAACACCTACCCCCCAAATATCTCTCTAGGTAGATCTGAGGACCACCCGAGAAAGTGGGGGTGGAACTGACTGATAAACTGTAAAGTGCAATACAAGTATTACAGAAAAAGCAGAGCAGACACACTCGTCTCCCTCTTGGACTCAACAGGTTGCCAGCTTCTGTCAGTCCCAGTGCTGACCCCCTGCGGGTACCTACCATATTCAAGTTAGGTCAGGTCATGGCTATATTCTGCCACATTCCTCTGTTTAACGTTTTTTTTTTTCTCTTTCTTTTTAGAGATTAGCTTTTTTCTTTCCTTATTTCTACTCATAGCACCTTCCACAGCGTTGGGCAGAAAGGATTCCACAAGTATAATACTTTACATATGTTTTGGTCATTTTACAACAAACAGTTATAGAATCTATACAAAATACAAAGTGGTTTTTCCCTATAGATGAGTCACCTTCTAAAGGGCAAAAGATCCTTTTGATGAACGCTTTCATTTCTGGAATTCTACCCTAAGGATATAATCCGAAATATGTAAAAAGTTTTATATGTAAAGATGTTCACTGAAGAGTTATTTATAATAGGGAAAAGTTTTAATTAATATAAATGTCCAAAAGAGGAAAAGGAGTCAATAAATTTGAGTGTCTCAACTATGTAGATTATAGTGCAGCCATTGGAAACAGTATCTGAAAGAGTGGGAGTGCTACAGTTTCACATCCAGGCAGGAAAAAAAAAGAGTGCAGAATTACAGACTCACCCCTAATCCATTTATTGAACAAATATCTCTTGAGCACATGCCACGTACGAGGCATTGTTACAGGCCTGGAAGTAGAGCCATGCACAAGGCATGTGGGCTCCAAGCTCTAGTGGAAGAAACACACCAGCGGTAGCGGGGAATGGGTGGAGATCTAAAATAAGCCAGCAAATAAACAAACAAGAGAAATGCCAGGTGGTGAGAGAGCTGCACAGAGAGAAAGGACTGGGGCCATCAGGGAAAGCCCCTCTGTGGATGGGATATCTGAGCTGAGGTCTGAATTACAATATGGAAACACACCTGACAATACCAATGGGACAAGCACTCCAGGCAGAGGAAAAAGCCAGTGCAAAGGTCCTGCGGTGGGAACAAGGGTGGATCATTTGAGGAATAGACAGAGGGCACAGTGGCCAGGGGGACAGTTATGAGCGAAGGTTGGAAAGGAAAGCAGGGCCATGTTCTGAGGCCTTATTAGTAGGGGAGTCAGCCAGGAGGCTGAGATGAAGACAGAAGGAACCACAGGAGAGGCTGGTATGTGGGACCCCAGGAGGGGGATGGAATACTCAGCTGAGGGCCATGCAGCAAGGGGTCAGGAAGGTGAGAACAGAGAAGAGCAGGTTTTCACAACACGGAGACAGATGGGGACACCAGTAAGAGACATCTATCTCCCCAACACCAAATCAGAAGCCTGGCTGGAGCAGGTCAAGGACATGGGGACAGAGGCTGTAGTCAGTTCTCCCAAGAAGCTCTGATGAGATGGGAGTAGAGAACAGGGTAACAGGTAGAGGCAATGCAGGGCCTGGGGAAGCCTTTTCCCGGCCGAGGTAAGCACTAGTGGAGCCCTTTCATGCTGTTGGGAGTGAGGAGGGAGACGCCGATGATTCAGGAGAGGAGAAGCGAGTCACTGAGAGGGTGCTCAGGTAGGAGAAGGACCGGCCTGGATGCACATGGCGGGGGGCAGGGGCCACTGGGTTGGTGGTGCTGGTCATGGGAAGATGGGGCCATGACTCTCACTGCTCCTATTTCCCCAACTAAGAATAGTTACCAGGTAAGACAGGAGAGCTGTGTGTGTGTGTGTGTGCGTGTGTGTGTGTAAGTGATTTCAGAAGGAAGAAGTTATGAAGCAGGCACACGTTGGGTGCCCATTAGGATTCGTCGCTGTGAGTTTTACACTCTGGTGAGAATGGCCATCATCAAAAAGCCTATAAACAATAAATGCTGGAGAGGGCGTGGAGAAAAGGGAAGCCTCCTACACTGTTGGTGGGAATGTAAATTGGTACAGCCACTATGAAGAACACTATGGAGGTTCCTTAAAAAACTAAAAATAGAGCTACCATATGATCCTGCAGTCCCACTCCTGGGCATATATCCAGAGAAAAACATACTTTGAAAAGATATATGCACCCCAATGTTCATTGCAGCACTATTTACAATAACCAAGACATAGAAGCAACCTAAATGTCTACCAACAGATAAATGGATAAAGAAGATGTGGTACATATATACAATGGAATATTACTCGGCCATAAAAAAAGAATGAAATAATGCCATTTGCAGTGACAAGGATGGACCTAGATATTGTCACACTGAGTGAAGTAAGTCAGAGAAAGACAAATATCATGATATCACTTATATGTGGAATCTAAAAAAATGATACAAATAAACTTACTTACAAAAGAGAAACAGACTCACAGACTCAGAAAACAAACTTATGGTTACCAAGGGGAAAGGTCAGGGGGAGGGATAAATTAGGAGTTTTGGATTAACATATATACACTACTATATATATAATAGATAATCAATAAGGACCTACTATATAGCACAAGGAACTCTACTCAATACTCTGTAATTACCTATATGGGAAAAGAATCTGAAAAAGAATGGATATATGTATATGTATAACTAAATCACTTTGCTGTACACCTGAAACTAACACAACATTGTAAATCAAATTTACTGCAATATAAACAAAAATTTATGGCTGAGAGTTTTAAAGTCTCCCCCACCGCCAGCATGACTGTGAGCTTCTCTCTAACAATGTCCAGCTGCTCAGGTGGGCATGGGGTGGGAGGTGTGACCAGGATGCTTACATGTACCTAATGCCCAAACCAAAAAATGGTGAGGAGATAGACCAAAATGCTCGTGGTGGGTGTTTATCAGTGGCGAGATCATGGCGAGATTTCTTTTCTCCTTTCAATTTTATGTATCTTCCAAATTTCCTATATGGAGTTTTAATAATAGTGGGAAAATAATTATAGTTTTTAAAAGAAAAAATATGGATGCAGAGGTGAGGGTGGTTACAACTCCCCATATGTCAGATATTTTTCATCTGGCAGGGCTGCTCAGTGACGGTCCAGCAAAATATTCAAATCAGCTGGAGAGTATTTCCAATTCACTTTTTAAAAGTCAACTTTGTATTTTGTATAATTTGAGATTTAAAGAAAAGTTGCAAAGATAGAGAGTTTCTATGTACCATTCACCCAGATTCCATAAACTGACAACATCTTACATAAACATGCTGCATTTGTCAAAATTAAGAAACTATCACTGGTGCAGTACTATAAACTAAGTCACAGACTGTAATTGAATTTTGCCGGTTTTCCCACTAACATCCTCTTTCTCTTCCAGGATCTAATCTGGGAAACCACATTGCATTTAGCCAATTAGCTCTAAAAGATTCCTTGGCCAATGTGCAAAAATTGTTAATTTTATCTACTCCATAGTGTCACTGTGAGAATTAACTGAAGAAATCTGTAGGAAAAAGCTTTGTAAACTGAAAAGTATGACACTGTACTGAATGATGATGATGATGATGACACAAACTGCACATTAGGGTTAAACCCCTGTGCTGAAATTGAAGGGGAAATGAGAATAGAAACTTGCATTTGTAGACCATCTTGTACTTCTTTAAGTGCCTGAAAGTCTCATCTGCTAATAAAAAGCCACCATATATTGTTTACTGTATATGTCAAGCACTGTGTTGTGCATATATTAGTTTCCTGATGCTGCTGTAACAAAGTGCCGCAAACTGGGTAGCTTAAAACAGCATACGTTTACTGTCTCACAGTTCCAGAGGCGGAAGTGCAAAACGAAGGTGTTAGTAGGGTTGCATCCTTTCCGGTGGCTCTGAGGGAGAATCTCTTCCATGCCTGTATTTTAGCTTCTTGGGGTTGCCAGCAATCCCTGGCTTTTTTTGAACTGTAGAAGCATCATTTCAATCTTTGCTTCTGTCATCACAGGTGTTCGTTCTCTCTCTCTCTCTCTCTCTCTCTCTCTCTCTCTGTCTGTCTTTCTCTGTGGCTCTGTGTCCAAATTTTTCACTTCCTATAAGGGCACCAGGCATTGGAATAGGGCCCACCCTTATCCAGCATGACCTCATTGTAACTCTGTTATGTCTGCAAAGACCTTATTTCCAAACAAAATCACGTTCACAGGTTCTGGGTGGGCCTGAATTTTAGGGGGACACTAGTCAACCCAGTACAGAGCTCTAATTCATTAACTCATTTCATATGACTCATCAACTTTACGAGGCAGATACTTTTATTACTCCCAATTTATAGACAGAAAAACTGAGGCTTAGAAATTAGAAAGGTCAATAACTTGCCCAAAGTCCAATAGCCTTAAGTGGCCATGTGCAAACCGGGTCTCTCAAGCTCCGTCTTCTTCACCACTATCCCAGTGTTTCTCAACCTGGGGTTCAAGGTCATATTCTTGGGATTCTTCTAAGTCTCAACGATAAGTTAAAGTTTTTTTTCTTTTATTCTGACAATACTCTCCTGAAACCCATGTCAACATATTACGGAAACTTGCCATGTAACCAAATGCTGTGCCCAGTGCCCAGCCTTGTAATTATGGGTAGGATGGAGTTGGGGTCAGGGCCAACCATGAGCAAACAGAGGACGGCACATGTAAAGAACACCTCTCGCCAGGTGAAGCCCAGATGATGTCATGACATGCTGGGCAAGTGCAGGATCCTGGGGAGGTGAACTTGGAAAAGCTCCCGTGACAGAGGGAGGTGAGGGGGCATCAGAGGCAGACACTCGGGAGTCGAGACCTTGAGAACTCCCGACCCCGCCTGCCCAGGAGCACCCCGAGGAGAGTCAGGCGGGTTAATTCTGGCACAACAACATCATCTGTCACATTAAATTCATGCTTTTAATTGGACTTCTATAGTTTCATGGTTTTGTTTGTATTTAAGCTTTAAATTTGTTTTGGTTTTTATAGATGTGTAAGAGCTATAACCATAAGGAAATTATACCTAATTTATGTTTGCACATATTTGAGTAGTATTATAATAAAAAGAATTAAGGTCAACCCAAGGAATTCATGAAGTTTTTGTTCTAGATGGAGAAAAACCAGCCTCTGCTCTGTCTTGCCTCCCAGTTTCACTCCTGCCAGGACCTACCAAGGACGATGTGCTCTCACCCCACTTTGGGGGGAGGAAACCTGGTCCCCAGGAAGGCAGGTAAGTTCCCAAGTGACGTCGCACAGGTGGTTTATAGGAGAGCTGAGAGGACCCACCAATCGGTCAGGACTCCAAGCAGTATGGGGCAGAAAACTCAATTCAAACCAGCTAAAAATCTAAAGGGAATTTATTGGTGCATATGACTACATAGATCAGGAGTAAAGCTTGCTTTGGGCTGGTTTTGATATGGGGTTCAGTATATGACCAGGACTTGGGTTACCTCTTCTTCTTAGCTCCTCCACCATTTCTCAGGTCAGCTTTGCCCCCAGGGTCCCAAGATGGCCACCAGCAGCTTCCTGGACTTGGTGCGTCTCCACTCAAGCCCAGTGGGGACATAGCAGCCTAGAGGAAACCCCCATGCACCCTCTTGGCTCTGAGTGGGCTGCATGCCCATCTCCAAAGCATCCCTAGACCCAGGGGAAAATGTGCGCTAGTTGGCTTACATCTAGGTTATGTGCTCCTCTCAGAGCCAGGAGCATGGATAAGGCCACCAGAAGTGCATGGACTGGGGGTGACATTCCCCAGAAGGAAACTGCATGAAGTTACTGAGAAAAGAGTAAATGGAGGCTGGACACAAACCTAACAGATGTTAATGTGAAAAAACACAGTGGTTGCAAGCTCTTATCTGAGTTTTTATCCCAACTCTACCACTTTTCTTGTTGTGCAACCTTGAGCATCTTGACTTCTCAATACCTCAGTGTCTTCAGCTGTCAAATGCGGATCATGATAATATCTATATCTTAGTGTTTTGGGGGCAGGGTAAAAATTAAATCAGATAATACACTTAAAATGATTGGCCCAGCATCTGGGAAATAGAAGTCCTCACCAAATGTTAGCTGTTATTCACACCAGTTTTTAATCTGGTCCCAAAACACAGAGGCCAATAGTGAGGATAATAATGTCCAGGGTAAGGGCTGGTGGGGGCTCCTGAGCTTGACAGGTGAAAAACCTGTACTTGCTCAGAATAAATACACCTGGCTCATCCCCTAGTCATAAAACCTCTTAAAACTGGTGTTGGTGGAATAAACAAATGAAACTTAATTTAACTTAAAAGCTGTTGCATAGCAAAGGAAACCATCAACAAAATGAAAAGACAACGATGGAATGGGAGAAAATATTTGCAAATGATATGACCGATAAGGGGTTAATATCCAAAATATATAAACAGCTCATACAACTCAATATCAAAGAAAACAAATAACCCAGTTAAAAAAAAATAGGCAGAAGACCTGAACAGATATTTTTCCAAAGAAGACATACAGATGCGCAACAGGTACATGAAAATATGCTCAACATCACTAATCATCAGAGAAATGAAAATCAAAACCACAATGAGATATCACCTCACACCAGTCAGAATGGCTATCATCAAAGAGTCTATAAATAACAAATGTTGGCAAGGATGTGGAGAAAAGGGAGCCCTCCAACACTGTTGATGGGATTGTGAATTTGTGCAGCCATTATGAAAACAGTATGGAGGTTCCTCAAAAAACTAAATATAGAACTACCATATAATCCAGCAATTCCACTCCTGGGTATATAACTGAAGAAAATGAAACACTAATTTGAAAGAATACATGCACACCAATGTTCATAGCAGTATTATTTACAATAGCCAAGACATGGAAGCAACCTAAATATCCATCAACAGATGAATGAATAAAGAAGATGTGACATATATATATTATATATGTGTATATATAATATATATACACATATATAATATATATACAATGAAATATTACTCAGCCATAAGAAGAGTGAAATTCTGCCATTTGCAACAACATGGATGGACCTAGAGGGTATTATGCTTCGTGGGTATTATTAATTAGTATTATGCTTAGAGGGTATTATTATGCTAAGTCAGACAGAGAAAGACACAAATACTCTATGTTATCACTTATATGTGGAACCTAAAAAAAAAACACAAATGAATGTATATAACAATACAGAAACAGACGCAGATATAGAGAACAAACTAGTGGTTACCAGTGGGGAGAGGGAAGGAGGGAGGGGAAAGAGAGGAGTATGGGATTAAGAGATGTAAACTACTATGTATAAAACAGATACGCAACAAGGATATATTGTACAGCACAGGGAAATACAGCCATTATTTTGTAATAACTTTAAATGGAGTTTAATCTATAAAAATATTGAATCACTATGTTGTACACCTGAAACTAATATAATATTGTAAATCAACTAATGTTAAAAAAGTGGGGTTGGTGGCAAGGTTTCCTTAAAGGTGAAAAAGTTCAGGTTCATAGATGTCCTGTGTCAACAACGCAATGCGTGCCCCTGTATGGGCGTGTGTGCATGGGTCTGTGCATGTATGTAGAACATGTGTGTGAGTATATGGACATGTGAGTGTGTGTGTGTGTGTGTGTGTGTGTGTGTGTGTGTGTGTGTGTAGGGGATCTGGAATAGTGATTTTTTAAAAATTGGGGTATGGTTGCTTTACAATGTTGTGTTAGTTTCTGCTGTACAATGAAGTGAATCAGCTATACATATACATATATCCCCTCCCTCTTGGACCTCCCTCCTACTGCCCCCCATCCCACCCATCTAGGTCACCACAGAGCACCAAACTGAGCTCCCTGTGCTATATAGCAGGTTCCCACTATCTATCTTACACATGGTAGTGTATATATGTCAATCCCAACCTCCTGATTCATTCTCCCTTCCCCCCACCACCCAGTGTCCACACGTCTGTTCTCTACGTCTGTGTCTCTATTCCTGCCCTGCAAATAGGTTCATCTGTACCATTTTTCTAGGAATAGTGATTTGAGGTCCTCAGACCAAGCTCAGTTTTGGAACCACGCAGGTAAGAGGATACCAAAGTGCAGGTGGTCTGTGGGGACGAGAGCCTATGAACCCTGGAAACTGCCAGAGGCAAACGTATGGCTCAGGGACCCCCAGGCCTCGCCTTTCTCCCTCCCAGTGAGGCTGTAATCTTGCTGCTACTGACTCTGGTTCAAGGACCAGGAGGACCCCAGGTGTAAAACTGTCCCTTAAACGGAAGCGACTGGAGAGAATGTGTGAGTCTCTCAGCACGTGGTGGGAATCTGAGTATAAACAGGCAGTGGAGTAGCAGGAATTCCTCTGTTTTCTTCGCAACTCTGGTGGGACCCAGCTGTGCTGTGCAGGGAATGAGGTGAACGGGAAAGGCCAAAACCCAAATCCAAACCCCAAACCAAAACAAACAGCAAAATCTTTGCCAGTGCACTCCGCACCTGCTTTTGCTCTGTGGAGCTGCCCCGCTTCTCACACCAGGTTCTGAATCCTGGGGACTTTTACCAGGGGGGTGTGTGTGTAACTCCCTTGGCTGCCGAGGCAGTATCTTTCCCTACCTGGTATTATAACAACCACCCACCCCTCCAGTGGCATTAGGCTGCACAGGGTGATGGGCCCATGAGCAATATTCCTTAGGACGGGGACAGAGAACACTATTCAACCTTGCTCATCTGTAAAGAGGATGTTCTGTTTCAGCCAGTTCCAGGTGATCAGAAATCCACCAAGGTGATTTAGATGCCTCAAACATTCTGTTAAAAGTTATGGTTTTCTAGATAGCGTTCTAATTCAAGCTCATGTTGAAAATTTAATTAAAAACCATGAAAAGGAAATGCAGGGAATAAATCAGTGAGGGGCTGCTCAGGCGAGCACATTTGTTTTAACGGCAGGTTTCTCTCTGATAGGCAATCTGAGGACCTGCAGCATGAAGGATTGAGAATCGTTCTTAAAGATGAAACTGCAAAAAATAATGTGTAGTCATGCCTTCTCAGAGTCAGCTGATTCATAACCAGGGTAAAAATGGAAGGGTATAATTACTGGTGTGCACCAAAATTTGTGTAAAGAAGGTTTATCGTTGTGCATTCATAGTGCTGAAAATTGGGAAATAATCTAACTTTCTAAAATAGGAAAACAGTTAAATCATGTTATTTTCACATGCTGGTCTTTAATGTAGTTATTAAGAATCAAATTTGAAAAATATTTAATGAAAGGCAAATACCTATGACTCAATGCCCAGTTTAAAAAAGGAGGGTTCAAAACTCTATATATTGTATGATCCCAATTTTGTGTTAAAATATACAGAGAAAAGACTGAAAGGAAATCTTTAATATGATAACAATGGAAGTGAAATGTATGTCTTCACTGCTGAGTGGGGAAATTGGTGGTATTCTTCTTTCTTCTTCATGCTTTCTTTACAAAACTTTTGCAAATGCACATGTGTGCATATATATATATATATGTGTATACATCATACACATAATGTGATATAAACATTATGTACATATCACATTTATAATCAGAAGGCATTTGTTTTTTTTTTTTAATTTGGCCATGCCGGGCAGCATGTGGGATCTTAAGTTTCCTGACCAGGGATTGAACCCGTGCCCCCTACATTGGAAGCGTGGAGGCTTAACCGCTGCACTGCCAGGGAAGTCCCTCAGAAGGCAGTTTTGAAGATATTCAGAATAATGGGAAATGGACATTGGGGCTACAAGTACATACTGTCAGTAGATTAAGAGCTTGGACAGTTATCTTGAGAACCCTCACTGAGCTGTGGGAAAATTCAAAGAATCAAGTCTTCCTGACTCTAAAAAAGCTTCCCTTCACTCTGCCTCTTGCTGATGACTGCAAACTTTTGCCTTCCTCCTTCCTTTTACACCCAGCCTTCTTTTTTTTATAAACTTTTTATTTTATATTGTAGTAGAATTGATTAACAGTGTTGTGCTAGTTTCAGGTGTACAACAAAGTGATTCAGTTATACATATACACGTATCCATTCTTTTTCAAATTCTTTTCCTAATAAGGTTGTTACAGAATATTGTGCAGCGTTCCCTGTGCTGTACAGTAGGTCCTTGTTGGTTATCCGTTTTAAATATAGCAGTGTGGACATGTCAACCCCAAACACCCAGCCTTCTTGAGCTTCCCACGTGCACCATCTCTCTGCACCTCCGCTCCTCTGACCTGATGATGATCTGACTTCTACTCCTCAGCTCCACGGACAGTCTTCTCCTTTAGAACGCTGGTGACCTCCTGATGTTTGAATCCTCATTTGTCTTAGTCAGCTTGCGCTGCCATAACAGAACCAGAGCCTGGTGGCCTTAAACAACAGACACTTATTCTCACAGAGTTCTGGAGGCTGGATGTCCAAGATCAAGATGCTGGCAGGTTTGGTTTCTGGTGAGACCTCTCTCTCTGGTTTGCAGATGGTCACTGTCTCGTTGTGTCCTCACATGGCCTTTCCTTTGTACATGCACACTCTTTGTGTCTCTTTCTCTTCTTAAAAGGACACCAGTCCTATTGGCTTAGGGGCCCACCCTTACAACCGCATTTAACTTTACCTCCTTAAAGGCCCTATCTCCACATACAGTTACAGTGGGAGTCAGGGCTTCAACATGTGGATTTTAGGGGGGACACCATTCAGTCCATGACACCGTCCTGCCAGCACTGACAGCTCTGTGTCCACCATCTTCCACTTAGCTTCTAGGTACCATGCTCTTCTGCTTCTGTCTGCCTCTCTGGCATTTCTTCTCTAGCTTATATTCACTATTATACTTTTTTTTTTTTTTTGGCTGCATTGGGTCTTAGTTGCAGCATGCGGGATCTTTGCTGTGGCATGCAGGGATCTTTCGTTGTGTCACGTGGGCTTCTCTCTAGTTGTGCTGCATGGGCTTCTCTCTAGTCGTGGTGTGTGGGTTTTCTCTCTCTAGTTGTGGCGTGCAGGCTCCAGGGCACATGAGCTCTGTAGTTGTGGCGCGCGGGTTCCAGAGTGCATGGGCTCTGTAGTTTGTGGCATGCAGGCTCTCTAGTTGAGGCGTGTGAGCTCAGTAGTTGTGGTGCACGGGCTTAGTTGCCCCGAGGCATGTGGGATCTTAGTTCCCTGACCAGGGATCGAAACTGCATCCTGCATTGGAAGGCAGATTCTTTTCCACTGGACCACTGGGGAAGTCCCACTATTACACATTTTAAATTTGCTTCTTAAATGTTCAGGCTCCTGGGGCCCTCCCTGGCCCCCCTGTTGTCTTATCCTCAGTGATCTCATCAATCTCCGGAGGTCTGTGTGCTGGTGATGCCCAAATCTCCACCTCTGACTCTCAACTTCTCTCCCCAGCTCCTGTCCCATCATTCGTACAGCCTACACCAGTCATTCTTAACTGGGGACAACTCTGTCTCGCAGGGGACATTTGGCCGTGTCTGCAGATGGTTTTGGTCATCTCAGCTGGGGTTGGGGGCGCTACTGGCATCTGTGGTTGCTGCTAAACATCCTACGGTGCACAGGACAGAATGATCCAGCCCCCAAAATCAACAGTACTGAGGCTGAGAAACCCTGGCTACATCTTGGCTGAAAGTGTCCCCATCTCCTCTGTTTCCCAAACACGAACCTTCCTTTCCAAGCTGTGCCCCTCACACCCAGGTCATCCAGATGACTTCCCAGCTCCCACACCCTCTTCACCCACTGCCTCAGCTGGGGGATCATTTAGTCTCCCTGATGCTGCAAATTCTTTGGGCTCAAGACTTGCTCCTCTCTACATACTGTTTTTCTGCTTCTGGAAGATCTTTTTTTTCAATTTGAAAAATATGTAAAAGCCATACATTGGGGAAAAAAATCATCACAATCTCACACTTGATAGGCGAAGTAAAAAGCCCTTCAGTCCTTCTAATTTCACCCCTGAAAGATAACCACTGATGATAGTTTGGAGTGTACCCTCCTAGTTATTTTTTCTGAAAGGATATGACTATAGTCATGCACACTTAAAAAAAATAAATAAAATGGAATTGTGCTATATGTATTGTTCTGCAAATCGTTTTAGTCCTTTAAAATTATATCATTTCCCAGGTCAGTATATACAGCTTTTCCTCATTCTTTTTAATAGTATCTGGTGGTACTGTTCTGCTCTTGTAACACTACAAACTTTTGTAATGTAAAATAACATGTTCATGACTAGGGCTAATAAATTATCATGAAGGAACTATAACCCCGGTAAAGAGCTATGGGCCTGAACTATTGGCTAAGTCAGAAAACGTGTCAAAATGCACTGTCACTTGCAAAAAATTGGCTTGCATTTGAAAATAAAACCTCCCTGCCCCACCTTCCCTCCCCCCCACCCCGCCCTGGGCTTTTTTAAAGCTCATGTGCTACCTATTGGAGATTACTGTGATAGTTTTACATTTACCAACGAAGTTTACAAAAGCTTGGAATAAGAAACTCTCTTCCTCAGAGAGCCTGCTAAAGAGGAGGCAAGCCCCATGCACCCCAGTCCTCCCTCCCACTCCCGTTCACCCATTCTCAGCCCATGCAACTTAAGCATAATTCTGCTTTCAGCGCACTACCAAAAAAAAGTCATTTCAACACATTTGAGAAGAGTGGGTGGATGGCCTTCTGAATTGTTTGGGAATTTTTGAGTTATGAGTCCCTGACATACACAAATACTACAAATAAATTACCAAACAAGCATGAAGTGCTCAGAATCCTTTGCTTCCAGGTATATTTGTTTATAAACAATTAGATTCAGCAGAACCATAGAAGGATATTTTTGTTCTATTCTACTGAATACAACAATGAAGTCTGGTGGAATAAAGAAGTCCTTGCTCCATATAAAAAGTCACAAAAGCTCAGTGTACCTCAGCGATGTTTGTCTTAACACGATTCCTGGAATTTGTACTGTTTATGTTAAGAACATACTACTCAGTTCATTTATAAAGTCAGCTAACCAGTGGCCATGAGAAAAACAGTACCCTATAGAGTTTCAAGACTGAATTTCTTTCAGAAGATATGTGGGTGTTATTGAATCACAGAGACCCAAAATAGCAGATTAACTGACCAAAACTACCTAGCACATACAGTTGGGGTAGTAAAATACCATAGGAATTTGGATTATGCACTTGAACCTAAAGGATCTTTCAGGCTAATCTCTTCCTTTCGCCTCAGTGGTCTTCTTAATCCATGTGGGTAATTGAAACAATCTGCATTTTGACTGTGAGTGGTCTGAAAATGAAGTGACTGCAAGTTAGAAATAAGACTGTGTAGGATCAGGTGGTCTTTAATACATCAGGTGATGAAATGAGATCTTTCTTGATCTTGAGGGCATACATGTTTATTCAGAGTTTCCTTAGTGTCTACTTAGAACTGGAAGGGCTCTGGCGGGTGGGGGCGGGGGGGGGTGTCACCTGGTCCCACCCCCAATGCCTGACTTTACAAATGGGGAATCTGAAGGTCAGGATGTCAGCAAGTCATTTGGCTGCTCAGGGGTAGAAATGAGTTTGATGCGAATCTCCTGAGGAAAGTTCAGTATTCATCAGAGGGCAGAACTTGAACTTGGCAGGGAAACTGGAAGTGTAGTGGCCGTGAAGAATCCTAAAGTCTGAGCACAAACTTTGTCTAAATCCTTGACTAGTTTCTGAGCTATGGCAAGCATGTTCTTTTAATACTTGGAAGGTGGATGCAAGGGCACTAGGTGCTGTTGTAGCTCATACATACTGTGGCTGATTTACCAGCTCACCTTGTTGATGGGGTGGGTGTAGCTAGGTCTGCAGCTCCATCATTCTGGCCAGGTCCCTGCAGCTTCTCTGGTCCAAGCCCATGCTGAGATGCAGAGGCAGCAAATGGACATAAACTGTCTGATCATCTCCTATAATTACTTAAAGTCAAATCCCTTAGAAAAATTGCATATTCTCTGTCATTCTTAGTGGTTCTTATTGTTGTTGTTTTAAAATCACACCCTGAGTGATACAGCATTCAAACAGAAAAAAATAAGAAAGCTGCAGTGACTATATTAATGTTAGAAGAAATAAATTTTAAGTCAAAGAGAATTATTAGAGACCAAGATGGATAATTCATAACGGCAACAAGGTTGGTACAGCAGGAAGATACAACAGTTACACTAAATGTGGGTCCATATAGCAACAGAGTTACAAAATACATGAAGCAAAATGGACAGAACTAAAAACAGAAAAAGACTAATCCACAATTATAGCTGGAGATTTCAATACTTCCATTTTAATACTGATTTTAAAAAAGCAGTAAAGATGGACAAGATTTGATGAACACTATCAACCAAGTGGACCTACTGATATTTATTCCATTCAATAAGAGCAGAATGCACTTTTTTACTTTCAAGGACATGTGGAACATTTACTAAGATAAACTGTAAAACAAGTCTCAATAAATTTAAAAATGTTAAAACAATACTCTAATCACAAGAGAACTAAACTAGCAATCAATAACAGAATGATCTTTGGAATATCCCCCAATATTTGGAAGTTAACCACTTCTAAATAACCAATGGATCATGGAAAAACTTTCAAGAGAAATTAGACAATATTTTGAGCTGAATGAAAATGAAAACACAATTTATCAAAATTAGTGAGATACAGTAAAAGCAGTGCATAAAGTAAAATGAATATCTTTACATGCTTATGTTAGAAAAGCAAAATGTTCTCAAACCAGTAACCTAAGCTTCCATTTTAAAAAGCTAGAATTAGGTAAGCAAATTAAACCCAAAGTAAGTAGAAAGCAGGAAATAATGAAGAGTGGAAATCAATGAAACAGAAAACAAAAATCATAAGACAAAATAATTAAAACCAAAAGCTTATTTTTGGAAAAATATCTATAAATTTAATAAACATCTACCTAGACTGATAAGAAAGAAAGAAAGAAGGGAGATTGGTTCAAGATGGCAGAGTAGAAGGATGTGTGCTCACTTCCTCTTGTGAGAGCACCGGAATCACAACTAACTGCTGAACAATCATAGACAGGAAGACACTGGAACTCACAAAAAAAAGACACCCCACATCCAAAGACAAAGGAGAAGCCACAATGAGATGGTAGGAGGGGCACAATCACAATAAAATCAAATCCCATAACCACTGGGTGGGTGACTCACAAACTGGAGAACACTTATACCACAGAAGTCCACCCACTGGAATGAAGGTTCTGAGCCCCACGTCAGGCTTCCCAACCTGGGGGTCTGGCAACGGAAGGAGGAATTCCTAGAGAATCGGACTTTGAAGGCTACTGGGATTTGATTGCAGGACTTCGACAGTACTGGGGGAAACAGAGACTCCACTCTTGGCGGGCACACACAAAGTAGTGTGCGCATCGGGACCCAGGGGAAGGAGCAGTGACCCCATAGGAGTTTGAACCAGACCTACCTGTTAGTGTTGGAGGGTCTCCTGCAGAGGCTGGGGGTGGGGGGCTGTGGCTGTGGCTCACCATGAGGACAAGGACACTGGCAGCTGAAGTTCTGGGAAGTACTCCTTGGCGTGAGCCCTCCCAGGGTCCGCCATTAGCCCCACCAAAGAGTCTGGTAGGCTCCAGTGCTGGGTCGCCTCAGGCCAAACAACCAGCAGGGAGGGAACCCAGCCCCACCCATCGACAGTCAAGCAGATTAAAGTTTTACTGAGCTCCGCCCACCAGAGCAACAGCCAGCTCTACCCACCACCAGTCCCTCCCATCAGGAAACTTGCACAAGCCTCTTAGATAGCCTCATCCGCCAGAGGGCAGATAGCAGAAGCAAGAAGAACTACAATCCTGCAGCCTGTGGAACTAAAACCACATTCACAGAAAGAGAGACAAGATGAAAACGCAGAGGGCTATGTACCAGATGCAGGAACAAGATAAAACCCCAGAAAAACAACTAAATGAAGTAGAGAGAGGCAATCTTCCAGAAAAAGATTTCAGAATAATGACAGTGAAGATGATCCAGGACCTTGGAAAAAGAATGGAGGCAAAAATTGAGAAGATGCAGAAATGTTTAACAAAGACCAAGAAGAATTAAAGAACAAACACCTAGAAGAATTAAAGAACAAACAAACAGAAATGAACAATACAATAACTGAAATGAAAAATACACCTTAAGGAATCAATAGCAGAATAACTGAGGCAGAAGAACAGATACGTGACCTGGAAGACAGAATGGGGGAATTCACTGCTGTGGAACAGAATAAAGAAAAAAGAATGAAAATAAATGAAGACAGCCTAAGAGACCTCTGGGACAACATTAAACATGACAACATTTGCATTAAAGGGGTCCCAGAGGAGAAGAGAGAGAGAAAGGACCAGAGAAAATATTTGAAGTGATTAGAGTCCAAAACTTCCCTAACATGGGAAAGGAAATAGCCACCCAGGTCCAGGAAACACAGAGAGTCCCAGGCAGGATAAACCCAAGGAGAAACACGCTGTGACACATAGTAATCAAACTGACAAAAATTAAAGACAAAGAAAAATTACTGAAAGCAACAAGGGAAAAACGACAAATAACATACAAGGGGACTCCCATAAGGTTAACAGCTGATTTCTCAGTGGAAACTCTATAAGCCAGAAGAGAGTGGCATGATATTTAAAGTGATGAAAGGGAAAAAACTACAACCAAGATTACTCTACCCAGCAAGGATCTCATTCAGATTCGACGGAGAAATCAAAAGCTTTACAGACAAGCAAAAGCTAAGAGAATTCAGCACTACCAAACCAGCTCTACAACAAATGCTAAAGAAACTTCTCTAAGTGGGAAACCCAAGAGAAGAAAGGGACCTACAAAAACAAACCCCAAAAATTACGAAAATGGTAACAGGAACATACCTATCGATAATTACCTTAAACGTGAATGGGTTAAATGCTCCAACCAAAAGACACAGGCTTGCTGAATGGATACAAAAACAAGACCCATGTATATGCTGTCTACAAGAGACCCACTTCAGACCTAGGGACACATACAGACTGAAAGTGAGGGGATGGAAAAAGATATTCCATGCAAATGGAAACCAAAAGAAAGCTGGAGTAGCAATACTCATATCAGATAAAATAGACTTTGAAATAAAGAATGTTACAGGAGACAAGGACACTACATAACGATCAAGGGATCAATCCAAGAAGAAGATATAACAATTATAAATATATATGCACCCAACATAGGAGCACCTCAATACATAAGCCAACTGCTAACAGCTATAAAAGAGGAAATCGACAGTAACACAATAATACTGGGGGACTTTAACACCTCACTTACACCAATGGACAGGTCATCCAAACAGAAAATTAATAAGGAAACATAACCTTTAAATGACACAATAGACCAGATACATTTAATTGATATTTATAGGACATTCCATCCAAAAACAGCAGATTACACTTCAAGAAAAAAAAGGGAGAGGACTCAAATCAGTAAAATTAGAAACAAAAAAGGAGAAGTTACTACTGACACTACAGAAATACCAAGGATCATAAGAGACTACTACAAGCAACTGTATGCCAATAAAATGGACAACCTGGAAGAAATGGACAAATTCTTAGAAAGGTAAATCTCCCAAGACTGAACCAGGAAGAAATAGAAAATATGAACAGACCAATCACAAGTAATGAAATTGAAACTGTGAGTAAAAAACTCCAACAACACATTATCCAGACACAGAATCAAACAACACATTAAAAGGATCATACACCATGATCAAGTGGGATTTATCCCAGGGATGCAAGGATTCTTCAATATACGCAAATCAATCAATGTGATACACCATATTAACAAATTGAACGATAAAAACCATATGATCATCTCAATAGATGCAGAAAGAGCTTTTAACAAAATTCAACACCCATTTATGATAAAAACTCTCCACAAAGTGGGCATAGAGGGAACCTACCTCAACATAATAAAGGCCATATACAACAAACCCACAGCCAACATCATTCTCAATGGTGAAAAACTGAAAGCATTTCCTCTAAGATCTGGAACAAGACAAGGATGTCCACTCTCGCCACTATTATTCAACATAGTTTTGGAAGTCCTACCCACGGCAATCAGAGACAAAAAAGAAATAAAAGGAATCCAACTCGGAAAAGAAGAAGTAAAACTGTCACTGTTTGCAGATGACATGATACTATACATAGAGAATCCTAAAGATGCCACCAGAAAACTACTAGAGCTAATCAATGAATTTGGTAAAGGTGCAGGATACAAAATTAATGCACAGAAATCTCTTGCATTCGTATACACTAATGATGAAAAATCTGAAAGAGAAATTATGGAAACACTCCCATTTACCATTGCAACAAAAAGAATAAAATACCTAGGAATAAACCTACCTAGGGAGACAAAAGACCTGTATGCAGAAAACTATAAGACACTGATGAAAGAAATCAAAGATGATATCAACAGATGGAGAGATATACCATGTTCTTGGATTGGAAGAATCAATATTGTGAAAATGACTATATTACCCAAAGCAATCTACAGATTCAGTGCAATCCCTATCAAATTACCAATGGCATTTTTTTACAGAACTAGAACAAGAAATCTTAAAATTTGTATGGAGACACAAAAGACCCCAAATAGCCAAAGCAGTCTTGAGGAAAAAAAAACGGAGCTGGAGGAATCAGACTCCCTGACTTCAGACTATACTACAAAGCTGCAGTAATCAAGACAGTATGGTACTGGCACAAAAACAGAAATATAGATCAATGGAACAAGATAGAAAGCCCAGAGATAAACCCATCCACCTGTGGTCAACTAATCTATGACAAAGGAGGCAAGGATATACAATGGAGAAAAGACAGTCTCTTCAATAAGTGGTGCTGGGAAAACTGGACAGCTACATGTAAAAGAATGAAATTAGAACACTCCCTAACACCATACACAAAAATAAACTCAAAATGGATTAGAGACCTAAATGTAAGACCGGGCACTATAAAACTCTTAGAGGAAAACATAGGAAGAACACTCTTTGACATAAATCACAGCAAGATCTTTTTCGATCCACCTCCTAGAGTAATGGAAATAAAAACAAAAATAAACAAATGGGACCTAATGGAATTTCAAAGCTTTTGCACAGCAAAGGAAACCATAAACAAGATGAAAAGACAACCCTCTGAATGGGAGAAAATATTTGCAAATGAAGTGACTGACAAAGGATTAATCTCCAAAATTTATAAACAGCTCATGCAGCTCAATATTAAAAAAACAAACAACCCAATCCAAAAATGGGCAGAAGACCTAAATAGACATTTCTCCAACTAAGACATACAGATGGCCAAGAAGCACATGAAAAGCTGCTCAACATCACTAATTATTAGAGAAATGCAAATCAAAACTACAATGAGGTATCACCTCACACCAGTTAGAATGGGCATCATCAGTAAATCTACAAACAACAAATGCTGGAGAGGGTGTGGAGAAAAAGGAATCCTCTTGCACTGTTGGTGGGAATGTAAATTGATACAGCCACTATGGAGAACAGTATGAAGGTTCCTTAAAAAACTAAAAATAGAATTACCATATGACCCAGGAATCCCACTACTAGGCATATACCCAGAGAAAACTATAATTCAAAAAGATACATGCACACCAATGTTCACTGCAGCACTATTTACAATAGCCAGGTCATGGAAGCAACCTAAATGCCCACTGACAGACGAATGGATAAAGAAGATGTGGTACATATATACAATGGAATATTACGCAGTCATAAAAAGGAACGAAATTGGGTCATTTGTAGAGACATGGATGGATCTAGGGACTGTAATACAGAGTGAAGTAAGCCAGAAAGAGAAAAACAAATATCGTATATTAATGCATATATGTGGAACCTAGAAAAATGGTACAGATGAACCGGTTTGCAGGGCAGAAATAAGAGACACAGATGTAGAGGACAAACGTATGGACACCAAGGGGGGAAAGTGGTGGGGGGGGCTGTGTGATGAATTGGGAGATTAGGATTGACATATATACACTAATATGTATAAAATGGAAACTAATAAGAACCTGCTGTATAAAAAAATAAATAAAATAAAATTCAAAAAAAAAGAAAGAAAACGCAAAATGTGCCATTATCATGATGAATGAGAGAAGGGATTCTACAGGTATTCAAAAAAACAAGGAATTATTGATATTAGGAAGAACTTTATGCCAATGAGTGTGATAACATAGATGAAACGTACAAATCCCTTGAAAGACATGGATTACCAAATGAACTCAAGAAGAAATTAAAAACATGAATAAAGTGAATTTGCTATTAAAATCAGTCCTGAAGAGAAGATTCTGGCCACTCATGACTTTACTGGTGAATTCTATCAAATATTGAAGGCAGAAATAATACCAATCTTAAAGAAAATCTTTCAGAAAATACAGAGAGAACACATCCGACTTACTTTATGAAGCCAGAATTACCCTGACACCAACCCAGAGAAAGACATCAGAAGAAAAAATATTAGAAAATCGAATCCACTAAAGCAACAACAACAACAAAACAAATACTAGGAATGCAAGGTTGGTTTCTCATTAGAAAATTAACCACTGTAAACCATTATATTAAAAGAATAAGGGGAAGACCATACAATTATCTAAATAGAAGCAGAAAATCACCTGGTAAAATACAACACCTGTTTCTGAAAACTCTTTGCAAACCAGCAATAAGATAAAACTTCCTCAAACTGATAAAGAGAATTTATAAAAAACCTACAGCAAATATCATACTTAATGATGAAATACTGAACACTTTCCTCTCTGAAATTGAGAATGGTCAAAGGATGTCCGCTCTCACCACATCTATTCAGCCTTATACTGGAAATCCTAGCAAGTGCCATAGGGTGCACACACACACACACACACACACACACACACACACACACACACGCATACAGATCAAAAAGGAAGAAGTAAAACTATTTTTTATTCTCAGGACACATGATTGTGTACATAGAAAATTATTCCCAAGGAATCTCCAAAAAGGTACTAGAACTAATCAGTGATGTTAGTAAGATCCCAAAATATAAGGTCAGTATAAGATTCAATGATATTTTTATGTACTAGCAATGAACAATCGAAAAATAAAATTTTAAATATCATTTACAGCAGTATAAAAATATGAAGTATTTAGGCATAAATTTACTAAAATATGTGCAAGAGCTATACATTTCAAAATATTGGTGGGATTAATTTAAAAACATAAAGAAAAGGTGAGGTATAACATGTGCATGGATTGGAAGATTCAATATTGTGAAGATGTCAGTGTTCCCCAAATTGATCTACAGATTCAGCAGAATTCTGATCAAATTCTTCGCAGTTCTTTCTGTAGAAACTGACAAGCTAAACTAAAACTTATATGGAAATTCAAAGGACCTAGAACAGCCAAAATAATTATTTAAAAAGAACAAGGTTGGAGGACTCACACTACCTGATCTCAAGGTTTAATATAAAGTCACAGAAATGAAGACAGTATGGTATTGGCATAAGGATAGAAATATAGGCCAAGACTCTTATTTATACGGTTAATTGTTTTGCACAAGGTAATTCAATGTGAATTTTGGTCTTTTCAAAAGAACAGTTGGATAGCCGTATAGAAAAAGTGAAACTCAATCCTTCTCTCTCACCATATTAAAAAATTAATGTAAAATAGATCATAGACATAACTGCATGACCTAAAAACTATAAAACTTCTGTAAGTCAACATCAGAGAAACATTTGTGACTGTTGGTTTAAAAAGATTTCTTAAAAAGCTAAACAAAAACAAACAAATAAAAAAACTAAAAACAAAAAAACCCTTTTGTTCTTCATCAAAGTTGAGAAAATGAAAAGGTAAGCCACCACCCAGGAGAACATATTTGTAAAGCAAATATAACAAGGGGCTGGTGTTAAGAATATGTAGAGAACTCTTACAACGCAAATAATAATTTTAAAAAAATGAACAACCTGGGGGCTTCCCTGGTGGCGCAGTGGTTGAGAGTCTGCCTGCCCATGCAGGGGACACGGGTTCGAGCCCTGGTCTGGGAAGATCCCACATGCCACGGAGCAACTGGGCCCGTGAGCCACAATTACTGAGCCTGCGCGTCTGGAGCCTGTGCTCCGCAACAAGAGAGGCCGTGATGGTGAGAGGCCCGCGCACCGCGATGAAGAGTGGCCCCCACTTGCCACAACTAGAGAAAGCCCTCGCACAGAAACGAAGACCCAACACAGCCATAAATAATAAATAAATAAATAAATAAAAGAACATGAATTTCTAAAAAAAAAAAAAAAAGTCCAACAATTAAAAATTATAAAAAAAAAAATGAACAACCCAATATTTTTTTAAAAAAAGGAGCAAAAGATTTGAACAGAAATTTCATAAAAGAAGACTGACAAATGGCCAATAAGCAAATGAAAAGATGCTCACGGAAACAAATTAAAACCACAATGAGAGACCACTAATCAACCATCTGAATGGTTAAACAACAACTGATGATATCAAGTATTAGTGAACATGTGGAACAAGTGGAACTTTAATAAACTGCTGATGAAAATAAAAAATGGTGCAGCCACTTTGAAAAACAATTTGGCGGTTTTACTGAAGTTAAACATACTTGCCAAATGACTATCAATACCACTTGTAGATGTCTACACAAGAGAAATGAAATATTTCTACACAAAGACTTGTACATGAATGTTTGTAGCAGCATTATTCATTATAGCCCAAAACTAGAAACAACACAGATGTCTTCATATGGTTAATGGATAAACACATTGTTGTTTATCCAGTCAATGGAGTATAACTCAGCAATGAAAAGGAACAAGCTATTGATATAACAATGCAGATTTATCTCAAAAAATGAAAGAAGCCAGACATAGAAGAATATAGGCTGACAATTCTATTTATATAAAATTCTAGAAAAGGTGAAACTATAGTGACACCAAATAGGCTGCCAGGGGTCAGGGCTGGTGGCGGGGGATTGACTGCAGCAGGGAACTTGTAGAGTGACGAATATGTTCTATGTCATGATTGTGGTGGAGGTTACGTGACTGCGTCCATTTGCCCAAACTCATTCACTGTGTACTTAACAGGGGTGAATTTTATGGTATGTAAATTATACTCCCCAAATGTGTCCCCCCAAAAGTAAGAATAATTTCTGGACAGATAAGGACTTCAAGCAGGAAATTTCCAAAAAATTATATGTTCTCCTCCCTTGTTGTACATACACAGTCTATCGCTGAGGAAGCAATAAGCTGATTCTTGCTTAAGATTAAGAGACACTAGGCAGAGTTTATGAATCCCATCATTACATGGGATATCAGAGGACTGTTCCCATGGATCTCCCACACCCCTATGCAGTAAGTGTGGTTATCTTTTCCCTCTCTCCTCCAATAGCTTCAAATCTCAAAGACCTTGGCTCAAAATGAGTTGTACACCTGCAACTTTTTCCTCTTGTCTAGCATACCTTCAGGCAGGACCAACCCAATAAGACTATTTTATTTTCACACTTTACCTAGGGGCATTTGAACTTCCCTGGTACCTGATTTCACTGCCAATTCCTCCTTATCTACTCCAAATTCTTAATGACTCCATTTTCTCTCATTCCCTTCCTTTTCTCTCCTGAAAGCCAATGAAGCAAAGCTTATAACCATCTTCTGTAAAATAACCGTTCATACCCCTGAGGTATGATCATTCAATCACACTCCATCCTTGCACACTGAGCTAAATACTCCTTGTGTTCATGCTTTTCATATTTCCCCATATTTTTCCCCAGAGAAAGGTGCCCTGGGCCTCTGGCTGAGAGTGCACTCTGGGAAAAATCACTGTTTTCCAGGAGCCCAGGATTTTGTGTTCCAGGAAGTGAGGAATGGGTTCTGCTACTCATTCATTGCACAACCTTGGGGCAAGTGGCCTCTCTGAAGCTCAGTCTCTTCATCTGATAATTGGGCATCATAATATCTATGAGAGGTGCTGCTGATGAGCACATACTCACTAACTGTCCTCCTCCACTCTTGCTTCCCAATCCAGAAATGTGCTAACTTCCCTTGTACCTTGGAAAGTGTCCCTTGGCAAGTACTACGACTAAACTCTACTTATGTAGGTGATTAAGATATTGCTTAGACACTGTATTTTTGAAAATTAATGAAGCAAGATAATAATAGCTAGTATTGATATAGTCTTTGGTCTGTTATCTTAATTATGCTTTATGAAGCTACTATAAAACTGTTAAGTAAGATTACTGCAAGTTAATTAATATTTATTATACTCCTGGAAGCAAAGTAGAGCCTTTATAAATCAGGTACAGTGAACTAAAGAAAATTCTTCCTGAGTTTGCAGGATCCAGTGCCACTGATGCTGTTGATTTGCAGCTAAATTAACCCTCAATTTTCAGCCAGCACTGCTGAAATAAGCAGGGACCCTCATGTATGAGACCTGGTGTGAACTAAGAACCAAGAAGAAAGAACTAAGAAGTCACTGAGGACCTGCAAATTACAGTGCTTGAGATAATGCCTGCAAAATGACAGTAACAGCCCTTTTTTTCCTTTTATCTCCTACTTTTCCTTTAGCCTTGTCACCAACTTCCCAATCTGTTGTCTTGCCATTAGTATACACCTATTCTTTCAGGGGAAGGGAAAAGAGGAGGTGGCAGGGGTAGGGAGGGAATGAAAGATGTGAAAGCACTGAATTAAAAGTAGCTACTGACTTGTCAATCAAACTTTGATTTTGTGCTTCATCTATGTTCCATTTACCTGTTCTTGCTTTATGCTACGTGGCCTGGTGGTGGTCTGTGATTTGGTGACTTAGTGAGTAGCAATATTTGGTGTCCATACATGCTTTAATTTACATGATCTTATAGCTGCCTTTGATAAAGCTCAACATGCTTTACATATAGCCTCTTTCACCCTTATCATCGCAGATTTTCTATTCAAGTTTGTTTCAGAATTGGTATACATTTAACTATCTAATGGAATGTTGACCAATTTGAGGACAGAGGGGTTGATTACCTTGTATCTAAAAGCCTACCCTGCACTCAGAATAGACAGGTGTGTGTGTATACTCATATGCACATGTAAGTCATTTATAAATATTTACATATTACCATATGTACAAACCATATTTCTAGGATTTGTCTAGATGTTGGGATTTACCTACATTGTGGTATCGGGGAAGGAATATGACATCTAGCAGAACAGCCCTGAGAGCCAATCCTGCCTCTAACACTCACTAGCTATGTAACGATGGAAAGTCATTGTGTACTCTTACTGCCCCAGTTTTCCTCTTCTTTAAAATGAGGACCATAACAACACAATAACAATAATTCCACCCATCGCTCCAATCTTATACCTTATTATATTTTCCAGGCACAAAAACCATGCATTTGAAAAATGCAAAATTCTGCCCAAGGCTAGTTATTGCTTCCAGATTTTATGGTAAGATGGATATCCAGGTTGTCAGACTGTAATTGAATTTGGTACAATCTGAATACAAAATCTCTCTAATGATTTTAAAAGATTTAAATTCCATGCTTTTCTAAGATAAGTTTCTACTTCACAACTATTAGGATGACTATTATAACAAATATTTTTAAGCCCACAAAACAACTAATATTGGCAAGGATGTTGAGAAATTAGAACCCTCGTGCATTGCTGGTGGGAATATAAAATGATAAAGTTGCTGTGGAAAAGAGTATGGTGGTTCTTTAAAGAAATTAAACATAAAATTACCCTATGATCCAGCAATTCCAATTCTGGGTATATATCCAAAAGAATTGAAAATAAGGACTTGAACAGATATTTGTAAACCAATGATCATAAGAGCATTGTTCACACTAGCCAAAAGATGGAAGTGGATAAACAAAATGCGTTCTCTCCATATGATGGAATATCATTCAGCCTTAAGAAGGAATGAAGTTCTGACACACTCTACAACATGGGTGAAACTGGAGGACATTATTCAAAGTGAAAGTAGTCAGACACAAAAGGACAAATATTGTGATTCCACTTATAGGAAGTACCTGGAATAGTCAAATTCATAGAGACAGAAAGTAGAATAGAGGCTTCCAGGGACCGGTAGAAGTGGAGACTTACTTAATGGGTACAGAGTTTCAGTTTGGGAGAATGAAAAGTTCTGGAGACAGATAATGGTGATGCTTGCACAACAACGTGAACGTACTTAATTACACTTATTCTAAAATGGTTAAAAGGTAAATTTTATGTTATGTATATTTTACCACAATTAAAAACTTTTCCCATGCTTTTTTTCCTGATCTAGCTACTTTATTTTAACTATCGGTCTTTTAAATACTACATTTCAAAGTTACGCAGCTTGAAAGGCCCAGTAGAAACTGGTTAACAAGAGAAATTACTGGGGTGGTACCTTGGTCATGTAACTTCATCCCCCCACACCAAGTTGTGAAATGCTTCCTCTCAGCTGTGGTAGCTCTTATTTTAAAGTAAAACCATGTGTTCAAGTTTTATACATACCTATATATATCTCATTCCATAGTACTATCTGTATCCTATTCCATACCTTTTTTTAAAAAAAAAACCTTTTATTTATTTTATTTTATTTTTAATAAATTTAATTATTTTTGGCTGCTTTGGGTCTTCGTTGCTGCGCGCAGGCTTTCTCTAGTTGCGGCGAGCAGGGGCTACTCTTCATTGCGGTGCGTGGGCTTCTCATTGTGGTGGCTTCTCTTGTTGCTGAGCACGGGCTCTAGGTGTGTGGGCTTCAATAGTTGTGGCTTGCGGGCTTAGTTGCTCCGCGACATGTGGGATCTTCCCAGACCAGGGCTCGAACCCATGTCCCCTGTATTGGCAGGCAGATTCTTAACCACTGCACCAGCAGGGAAGTCCCCATACCTTTTTAAAAAATATTTTATTTATTTATTTATTTGGTTGCACAGGGTCTTTGTTGAGGTAGTCAGGCTCCTTAGTTGCGGCATGCAAACTCTTAGTTGTGGCAGGCATGTGGGATCTAGTTCCCTGATCAGGGATTGAACCCGGGCCCCTGGCATTGGGAGCATGGAATCTTATCCACTGTGCCACCAGGGAAGCCCCCATACCTTTTAAAAAGAGGTGGACATGCACCCTTTTTAAAAAGTGTTCATTTTATTTTATTTTGTTGTTGGGTTTGGTTTTGTTGGGCTGGTGGCTGCTTTTGTTTTATGCTTTCTTCCTTGTTTTGCTTCCTTTCACGGCAACATGCTTTGCACTATATGGTCACACCTTCGTTTCCACCACTGTCCTTTCTCACCCTTCACTTGTCCTGACTCTTGAAGCCTCTCAGCTAATTTATCGTGCTTCAGTGAAAACGTAACCCTTCACCTGCATCGTACTTTCAGACAATCTCAGATCCGTCTGGTTTTCTTCCAAGGAACTTCTAACTCACCAGCCGCCCCACAGCTGCGTTGTGTTACTTCCTCTCCTCTCCTACCTGAAGGCCCTGTCTTCCTCAACCAAGACCTTTTCCATGATAGGTCCCTGTTCACCTTCGGGACTGCAGCATTTCCTCATTTCTAGGTACATTTTCCTCCATGTCCACCTCTGCCCTGGAACTAAGTGCTCTCCCAACACTGTTCACTCAGGTCGAATGCACCACAACGTGCGTGTGTATCGGCTCCTTTTCTCTCCTTCCCCTGCCAAGAAATTTCTCTGCCTAGCATCCTGCCTGTTCTCAAGTGCATTTTCATTTCACTTTGCTGGTGCTCTTTACATAATGTTTCTAAATAGGAAATTGGAAATTTAAGAACGTTTTCTATGTTCTTTTTTTTTTTTTCCAAATGATATTGTAGCATGAAAAACATCTGATTCCCAAGAAAACCTCTGAATTTCATGATGGTTCCTCTCCATTGTTGCGCTAAATTCGCTGCCTTTTCATCACCTTGATGTTTAGTCACATTAGCCTGGTTGTTCCATGAGATGATTTCAGTCTCTGCCTTGCCTTTTATTGGCCCTGGTCCCGAGCAGCCTTCATGGGAGGGTGGATTTGAACGTGGTGGTCTGCTGTGTCCTGAGCAGGGAGGCAGCTCAGCATTGCAGTTCAAAACGTGGCTCTGAGCCAGACGTGCAGGTTTGGGCCCTACATCCACCACTTGCTGCACCACTGTCAGCTCTGTGAACTTGGGCAGATAACTCAGCCTCTGTGAGCTTCTGCTTCCTCATCTGTATCATGAAGGGGCTTTATAGTATCTACCTCCCTGTGGGAACTGATGAGTTAACACCCAGAAGTCGGTGCCACGAGTTGACAATCACCCAGCATCTGGACTGCACGCTCCCCGGGCAGGACCTCGCTTTCCCCGCCTTGTCCCTGGGTGGGGGCACAGGGTGCCCTGCGCAACCTGCCTGGCTGGCACACAGCCGCGTGTGAAGGGGGCAGGTGGGGGATTAAGACGGGCGATGCTCTCGGGTGCCATGCTTGCCTGACCCTCAGGGCCTCTTCCCTTTATGACACTCGCCACCCCCCTGGCGGGTGCCTCACTCACGAGCCCACACTAGAAACACGTACACCCTTCTTGTGTAGCCTCCTCCCTTCAGTTCCGGCATGCGCTTCGTACCAGACGTCACGTTTCTTCTCAACCTGGACGCCCTCAGACTTTTCTCTCGTCTCATCCTGGGAAAGCTTGCCTCGTCCTGCCAGATCCAGACCCAGTCCCCAATCCGGGCTCACCAAATGGCTTACCTCTTCTTTCACCTCTTTTATACCCCTGAGTCTCTCTCCAGGAAAGGAAATCTGTGCTCTGCCTGCCTTGCATTGTTTGGAAACCATGTCAACCTTTATAATGAAAGGCTTGTGCAGTTATAATCTGATTTTAATAACACAGGGGCTTCCCGTCTTGGAGACAAGGCTTTTCCCATTTTAAAACATGTCTCAGCCACTGCCTTTCCTGTGAAGGTCACACCAGAGTGCAGGCTCTGGCACTGGGCAGTCTGGGTTTGAGTCCAGATCTCCTACTCTTTAGCTGTGTAACCTGGGGCAAGGTACTTAACTTCTCTGTGCCTCATTTGTACAACGGGCTTTTACATCTCACAGGTTGTTGTGGGGATTAAATGAGATAATGCCTGTAGGATGCTTAGTGTTTAGAACGTAGTAGTAACGTTCCCAGTAAATATTTCTGAGACTCCTACCACCAGTAGCAAGTCTTGCCGTGCTAATTTCTGCTTTTTGTTCAGCCAAGCCACCCAGAATCGCAAGGAGACGTTGTGCTGGGCAGAGCTCACGTCCAGTTCCCGCCCTGGTCAGCACCCACATCCCTCCTTCCGTCCTGCCGTCTTCTCCCCTGGGCATTCCCACGGGAGCTGGCAGCACTGCGTGAGGACTCGCGGACGCTTCCTCTAGGCAGCCGGGGCGGCTGAGCAGCTCGGCTGAAATCTGTCCTCCCGTCTCTGTGCCTCCAGCAATGGCCACTGTCAGTTACTGGGCCAACAGTGAGAGCCGGCACAGGGCGAGGTGACACGGACGGTCTCCGGAACCCATAACGCGTGGTGGTGACAGATACACACGTGAAGCTTCAGAAACCGATGCGGAGGCTCAGCGAGAGGGGTCGGCACTGGGGGCAGGTGGGCGCGCAAACCGCCTGGGGGTGGAGGCCACAGAGGGGCTGGGAGGGCGTGATGCTGAGGTGGGGCCTTGGGGGGCAGCGCATTCCAGGCAGAGGGAAGGATTTGAGGGAAGCCCAGGACTAAATGCAGCCAAGTGTTACTGGAGTGTCAGGGACAGAACGCTGTGACTCCGACTGAAGCTGATCAAAATACCAGCTGGACGGCTGATAAAACCTCCTGGAGAACGTAGCTTGATCCTCAGGCTGGCTCCCTAATAAATCTGCCCCACCCCACAAAATAATTACCTCCCCAAACTGCTGGCCTCTTCCTCAGGGTAGAACCTGCCCAGGTGTCACACCACACAGGATGAGACAGATCCAGAGGGGCCACGTGAGTGTCACCGCTCTCCTTGTCCCATCCCCGCTGCCGTGTGGGAGAGACTTCTCTCTGGGAACTGAGGAGTGGAAACGTGGGCCCTGCACTGACGTGACCCACCATCACCCGCTGTGCCCCATGCTGCCTTCCCCGCTGCATGCGGAGCCCAGGGTTCACCCCTCTGTAGAAGCTCTGTCTACACTGGGAATTCTTGCCTGTCCTGCCAACACTGGGAGCTAGAATCCTGACTGCAGGGTCCACTGTTGTGTATCAGGAGCAGACATGAATGTGTAACGCTACTTGCACTAATTTCAGAGTTAGAACTTTATAAAGAAAACCAAAGGATGTACTGAAATATCACGTAGGCACCTGGAACTCACAGTCCTTCTCTATAACCAGGTCCTCTTTCAGTGTCGCCCGTTTCAATAAATTGTTGCACCAGCCAAGCACGGCAGAGCCATCCTTAACACTTGCTCTTCCATCCACTACCAAGTCCTGCCCATCCTACCTCCAAAATGTCTTCCCAATCCATGTGTACCTTTTCCTCTTCCTCGAAACCCCCAGTCCAAGCTACCACCACTTCCTTCCTGGACTCCTAAGAAAGCCACATGCCATCCTGAACATCCCCAATCCATTTTCCAGCCAAAACCAGGGTGACTGTTTTCAAACTAGAAATCTAGTGGTGTCTCCACCATCCATTCCCTTCTCCACCTCCCTCTGCTCCTAGGATGGAGATCCAAGCTCTCACCAGGACCAGTGCGGTTTGCATGGTCCCAGCCTCCTGCCTCTGCTGGTTCCCACACGGAGGCTTCCTCTCTCCCTTCTCCTCCCCTATCCCCTGGACCTCTGCTCACCTTCTACCTGGGAGCTTCCTCACCCTCACTGTCAGGCCAATGCACCCCTCAGAACTCTGCCCATACGGAATTCCCTCAGGGAAGCTGCCCTGACATTCCCAGCGACCTCAGGTACCTGGTCACCTGTCCTTGGAGCCCCTGTTCCTGTCCAGCCCTCACCAGGTTTTCGTGATCATGCTGCGATCAGCATGATCTTTCTGTCTCTCCCACCAGCTTGTATGTTCCCTGAGGAGGGTTTTGCTCCCCTCAGCCTCCCCAGGGCCTAGGACAGTAGTAGAAACACAATATAAATTAATGAACTCCTCACTATTAATTTAGAGGCCATCAAAAAGAGTCCTACCAGTGGGCTCCTTAAGTATGAAATCTAATGCCAAATCCCCATGTAATTTTAAACAGGTCTTTCACTAAAACTGGGGGAGAAATGTCATAATGAGAGCTACATGGAGGGTACATTTTGCATACATTTGCAGAAGTGGAGAGGTGTGTAAAATGACATCCTCTGGAAAAATTCCCCGACTATTAATACTAACCCAAGGTTAAAACAAAAAGTTATTTCCCTGGTGAGTTGCACTGAACAGGAAAGTGACGCATGAGGGCGGAGCATCATCTCACAGACCTCTGAGCGCTTCGTGACTTTGGAGGAGGGAAAGGAAACTTCTCAGAGCAGGCAAGAGTGAGACAGCAAATGTCTTTGCAGCAACTGCTCTAACAGATTTATTTGCGGTTATAAGATGGCGCAATACAGACACGGAATTCGTCGTATCTATCATTAGGGTGCTAATGAGAAAACATCACACACATATCACCTCACAGCTGCAAGTGAAAGGACCACTGTGTCACTGGAAGGAGCTAGAAATGGAGGAATCAACATCAACAAAATCTATCGTTCCCAGGTTGCAAAATTGAGGGATTATTTCTACTGCAAGTCAGAATGAAACCTGTTTACGTTTGTCAGCAAAGTGATCACATTTTACACCATTAACATTTGGCAAGACGGAGCACCCTCCATTAGCTAATCTGCAGATGCCCCGACCACGGATTTGGAAAACAAAGAGCCTGGCGGTGCTGACTGGTCCCCACCGAGCTGGAACGATGAGTGAGGGCTGCATCTGGGTTACAACTCAGGTAAGGCGGCATCCTGGTGGGTAAAATGGAATGGTTCATTAAAACAATTCAGGATCTGGTGACTGCTGGGAAAAATGTCACCAGGATGCATTAAATGTCAGGAGGTACTCAGGCGCGGACCGCTGGCACATTCAGATATGCGTGGGGTGGCCATGAAAGGCTTGGGACATAGCAGTAAATAAGATAAACACCCCTCATTAACTTACGTCCCAAGGATAGAGAGCAGGCTCCATGTATTTGGCTCTAAACGTCGCCGCTTGAGCCCCCAGTGCTGAATGCTGAGCTGGGACCCCTCCCCATCCTCCACCCTGGCTTCCTCCTGGGGATGTGGCCACCTGACAATGTCCTCTGGTTTCAGTCCTTCTTGGTGGAATCTAGCAAATGACTTTTCCAGCTTCACCTGGCCTCCAGTCTGAGCTGTCCTTCTTGGCTCAAAACTCATTTGTCATCTGGGAAGTAAGGTTCACAGGAACCACCCACCTGCGGGACACTGGACATTCTCCCCAGGGAGAGAAGCCCTCACAAGATGCTGCCAAGCAAAACTTGCCCGGTGTGGGGATAGATGTGGCCGAACAGTGAGCACTTCATGCAACACAGAGGATACTCCTAATGACTTGCTGGAAATTATCCAACAGATCCATCAACAGCGCCAAGACTGAAAACTAACCATTGGTCCCCAAATTTTCCTTGATAAATGGATTTGTGGAGTTTTATACATGTGAATCCAAGAAAATATTTTGAAATAGAAACAATACAAGATTTATTAAGAAAGAATCATAACTCAGAATTTGTGCTGACACATAATGGGTGCTCAAGTATTTACTGAACAAACAAATGAACGAGTGAATCCTGATTCCAAGAACAGACGTGTTACCATGGAGTAAAGTAAAGCATTCCATCTTATTACGCAAACTGTTCTTAGCAGAAGTATGACAAAAAGCAATCCACATGAAGCAAATAAATGCAGGGCCCCGGGAGCAGGGCTGCCACAGGTATTTTTATGCAGAAAGATTAGCAATTGTGGAAACTAAGAGCCATCGAGGTAAACGAACTTTAGTCAGCAAACGGGGCCATTTAATATGTACTAGCTGGACAGCTTACAACTGTCCATGGTTGGGCTAAAATCCAAACTGGAATCTCCTAGCACAGAAGACTCCACTAATGGACTTTTCCAATGTGATCCCTACTACCGTGATGAAACATCGGATTGATCTGAGCTCTAGACAATGGTATCTCTACTTTGCATTTGCAAGGTGCTTTGAAAAAGTACTTCTATCCATTATGTCATCTGCACACACAGTATCTCTGGGAGGAGAGTGAGGGTGAGATTGCCCTCTGTAGAGATGGAAAACCGAAGCTCCAGGAAGCGTCCCTTGCCCTTGATGGCCCCGGGGTCAAGGGGGAGCTGGACAGAACCTCCACCCCTCCTCTCAGCTCTGTCTGTGTCACAGCAGGCAGGTAGCTATATATGAACAGAGAAAGGGGCACAGGGGCCAAACGGCAGGAAACCACGCAGCTTGCAAACAGCAGGGGTCCATGGGCAAAGAAAAGCAGAAACTTCCAGACTGACAGGAAACCACACATGTTGGGGTAGTAAGTGTCCTGGAGACAGACAAAGAAAGGCAGGAAAAGGGGGGACTCGCCAGCGCCTCAGTGTGACTTGCTGCTCTTTATGCTCTCATTACAATAAAATGAGCCTTGCAGATAAGAAATGCCCATCAGGCACCGAAGCCATGACACTTCCGATCAAAGCTAAATAAGGACAAAAATCCCGCCTCCCCTGGCAAAGGTGGCGGTGAGATAAAACCCAGGGAATACAACCCCCAAACACCTCCCTTTCCAGTGAATATTCTGCCCCTTCATTTGTACGCCCCACATAACCAGCTTGCCAAAGAAACTCAGTGCAGCTATTCACCTGAAACTGCCTGCTCTCTTTTCAAGAGTGTACTATCACTTAAATTTTCACTTTGGTTTCTTAACTTCCCTGTCTCGTCTCTGAATTCTTTCTGCCATGAGAGACAAGAACCTTTTACCAGGAACATCTGGACCTAGCAGGAGACCAAGTCCCACTGGGAAACTAAATTCTTCCTACCTCTGGCTACTTGTCTGTGTGTTCCCTCTGCTTAGAAAACACCCTTCCCCACCCTATCCCCACATTCTGTAGGTGGAGAACTTCACACCTCAGCTTAAACAAACTTTTCAGAGAGGCATTCACAGGTCACCCCATCCAAATTTGTCCTACTCTTCATGTGCTTCTCAGAACTCATCAAACTGTGTAATGACCTATTTATTTCTGTGTATAAATATCTGCCCACCTCAGGAGCCCTAAGCTGCACAAAGGGCAGAGACCCTTTCGGGTTTGTTCCCTGATATAACCTGCTTCACTGGCATCATCCCCACCTGCACTGTGTCTGTTATCAAGCTCTGTGTCTAAGCTCCAAACCCAGCCGCTATACTCCCCTTGGAGTCGGGGGCTGTTTCTGCAAACACCAGCTCCCTTTGCCAGCTGGTCTCAATAGGGGGCGCTAGAGGGAGCCTGGGCAGGTGGCAGGTGGCAGGAGGAGGGAGGAGGGATTTGCTCCTTCTTGCTGGCTCTTCCTGCCAGAGTTTCCCAAGCAGTTTCCAGGTTTTGTTTTCTTTTTTCTTTTCCCTTCTACATTCCTTGAGGTTTTCATCATGCCCTTAGGCATTCACTCCCCAACCCAGAGGTCTGAGTCCCAGCTCTGCAGGTTCTCTCCACCAAGGGCACAGGTCACATAATGTACATAATTACATATATATTATATGCATAATCATCTCAGTGTTCCCCCAGCCCCAGTGGGTGGTGGCTGCTTCCTGCAGTTACTACCTGCATTCCCCTTTCACTTCTTCTGTCCACCAATCCTTGCTAACCAGTTTCTCATATTAAATTCTCTCTGTTAAAATAACTGGTGTAGTTTCTGTTCCCCTGACTGGACCCCTGCTGATACAATCACCATAGTCATCATCATGGTTAATATTTACTGAGTGTTCATTACACACCAAACACTGTTCCAAGGGTTTCACGTGAATTCTTCTAATTTTCCCGATCAATTGAGGTAGGCACCAGTCCCTGAAACTTAACAAAAAGAAATGGAGAAACAGGGCTTCCCTGGTGGCGCAGTGGTTGAGAGTCTGCCTGCTAATGCAGGGGACCCGGGTTCGAGCCCTGGTCTGGGAAGATCCCACATGCCACGGAGCAGCTGGGCCCGTGAGCCACAATTGCTGAGCCTGCGCGTCTGGAGCCTGTGCCCCGCGACGGGAGGGGCCGCGATGGGGAAAGGCCCGCGCACCGCGATGAAGAGCGGTCCCCGCACCGCGATGAAGAGTGGCCCCCGCTTGCCGCAACTAGAGAAAGCCCTCGCACGAACCGAAGACCCAACACAGCCAAAAATAAATAATAAATAAATAAATAAATAAGAAAATCCAAAAAAAAAAAAAAAAAAAAAGAAATGGAGAAACAGATTCAGAAAGTTGCCTAAGATTTCACAGCCAGTAAGAAACAGAGCCTGGACTCTCCTGAATGAATGAATGAGTGAATGAATGAATGAGGGAATGAAGCCCTCCGCGCGCCAGGACCAAAGGCGCATTACCATGCAGTGAGCCATCCTGGGGTCCACTCCCCACACCCTTCCCACTTAGAAGCCCTTAATGTGGTTTGGTCTCCAGTCTGAACACTTCCAGGTACTGCTGTTTAGCCCATTCTTAGAGATTGACCCGAACAAGACAAGAAAATCTCCTTCCCTAAACCTCAGTCTCTGTGTTCAGCAGCCTCGGTCAGGGAAGGTCAGGGAAGCGGTGAGCACCAGGCAGGTGATGGGAGGCGGAGCTAGGGGCCATCTCAGGTGGTACCTGAAGGGATGTGTTGTCCATCACATAACCCCTGCACTGCTCTTGCTTCTGCCTCACAAAGTCCTGGAGGGCCACCAGGAAAGGCAGAGTGCTTACTGGGGTCATAATGTATAGGGATGAAGCTTCAAAACGCTGGTGGATGCCTAACGCTGAAGAGGAATTACGCTTTTGGAGTGAGGTTGTTAGGAGTTACCTTGCCGCACTTGGGCTGAGGGTGTTCTGGAGAAGAAGAGGCTTTCCTCCACTCTGCAAGATAATTACTTCAATTTCCTTCACTCACATGGATGTTTAATTTTATAACATTGCTATTGGGCCCAGGAAAAATCCCCTCAGAGCCCATTATTAACTTCCTGAAAATGGAAAGCATCATCTCAGAACAAACAGCTAAAAAAATATTTTGCCAGCATTTTATTTTTGCGTTGTGAAGGGGGAAGCTAAGCAGTCTTCTGGAGTTTGGTGTGTTAGAACAAAATGCTTTAGAAACAAAGGAAACTGAACCAAATGGTAAGGGAGCTGGGGGGGAGACTCTTCTCCTCCCGACAACCTTGGAGCCCAGTCATCAGTCTTCAGAGAGGGAACGGTGGACCAGGGCAGAGGCGAGACCTGCCCCCCGAGGAGACCCCAGCCTCCCACACCATGCCTGGTGCTCCTGTGTGGTGGTTTGGACCCTGGACTCTTCCCCATCCACCCTGCCTCTTGCATCCACAAGCTCAGAATTTGGCATCTCTCAGTTACACCCTCAAATAATCAACTCATGTTAACACATGGCACTCTCAGCCACAGCTGGGCTGAGCATCTACCCACACTGTCCTGTTTTCTGGGCCTTTGGGCTGGCAAATGGGATTCCACTTCTCAACAATCAGACTGAGAGTTTAGGTCAGGCATACCCCAGGGCCGGGGGCAGCTCAGTTCACTAACCATCCTGAAAGCAGAGAGAATGACAGGGGCTTTCTTCCTGCCCGAGTTCCCTTACTACCCCACGCTCACTGCTTCACTGCTCACCCATCGCCGGTCACCGAGGATTTATTGTGGGGCTTCCTGGGCCCACCTTTGCCTCAGCACGTGTGAGGGCGGGGCACCCTGTCCTGCGGCCTGAGCCCCTCAGTGCAGGACATGGGTGCTTGACACACGGCTGGCCTGGCGGTCATCCTGAAGAAATGCATTTATTAATTTACTGGTATAGGAAGCACTCACTCTGAGACGTATTCAGAAACATGTTTTAAAACTATAATCCAGAAATGTAATTTAAATTTTAAATAAATACACTAACCAGTGCAATTTGAACAAGGCTGCAATGTGGTGAATTTAGGAATCGATGCTGACATTGATCTTGGAATTCCAGTCCCCCCCCCTCAAAATGCCTGGGTTGTGGGTTGTATAAACTGGAGGTTGTGCAGGAACGTTCTAAGGATGCCGAAAGCTAGGCACAGAAGACTTTCCTTGGGGGCAGAGGCCAAGAGAAAGGACTGGGCTGACCTGCCATGGGAACAAACTTGCTAATGCAGATGCTCATTTTAATTATACCTTCTGTGTTAGGTACTAATATGTTAGATGCTGAGTTAAAGAGTCCCCTCCGGAGAAACTTCCCTCCCTCCTCACCACCCTCCTCCCCACCTCGCACTCTCCCATCCCCAAAGCCTCTTCCACACACGCTTCAAGCTTTATTTCATCCACTTAATGCACTCTGCTCTGTGCTCAGGTACTTAAAAATCTCCCATTACTATCACTCTGGCTCTTTTACGGCTTTTTTTATTTGCTCTATCATTTCACAGTCCAGTTGCTCTTTTCGGTCAGGTGGACTATAAAATACTCCGATAACAAGTTCACACCAGGAGCCCGTGGCGGGCTCAATCCATAATGGCCGCAGACTCTTCTGTTACTAGTGTGTCCCAAGTCAACACTTCCCAAAGGCTGCACATTCTCCTCCTACCCGGAGAACTGCTTTCCTCACTCTTCTGTTGGCTGCTCAGAGGGTATCTCCTTTCGTACTAACAATTTTTCTTTCAAATAATCCAGCTTTTTCCAGCCTTGCTTCTTGATTATCTCTTTTCTAAAGGAATTTTTATCTATTGCTATACACTTAATATTATTTCTCTCTACACTGGCACTGGTAACTATGAAATAAAATCGGTGATGTAGCTCGTCTCTGTGGAATGTCTTCACTGGCATGCTACCTTTGCCTCTATCTTCATAACACACCTTCACAGGCTCAGTACCCACCTGGGGAGGGACAATGGCTAAGAGCGCCCCCCGCCCGGGGTCAAACCTCACACTACCTGTTCTGTGTCCTTGAGCCTCTCTGAGTCTGTTTTCCGCTTCATCTGTGAGATGGGAAGAATAACAGTTCCTCCCTTGGGGGTCGCCCTGAGGACAGGACCTGAGTAAGCACCTGGACCACATGGGGCTTATTACCAGGGGTTAGACGGAGCATGTCTCTCTCCTGGGGGCACATCTCGTAGAAGAACACAGTCCTTGCCGATCCCCTTCTTGCCTCAATCTCTACCAAGAATGGCCCAGCCAAAATTCAAAACCTCACATCACTGCTGCCCGGCCAAGGCCAAACCTGCGTCAGCCAAATGCAGCTCGTCCTGAGTAATTATCCTCTGCATAAGGACGTGTGGGTGTTCACTTACTAATTCAGATCCAAGATGACTCTTAGGCTTCTATCACCTCATTTCATTAATCCAAATTTACTTTAAAGTTTATTTTCTAAAAGCATCTCCAAGGCTTATAATATCAGTAGAAATCCTGTATCAACGAGGCCAAATTTGAGAGTATTATTATCACTATCTTTCTTCAAAAGAATTTTTTTATTACATATTAACTGTATACCAGACTAAGGGTGAGGTGCTCAGCAAGTATCTTAACTTTTAAAACGCTTTGAGGTGGGTGTTATTTTCACCCATTTTACAGATAAGGAAACTGAGCCTGAGAGAGGCTAAAAGTCTTTCTTTGCAAGGTCACATCGCTGGAAAGCTAGTGGCAGATGGGATGCAAGCTTAAGCTTGCCTGACTCCTGCTCTTGGATATTCCCTCCCAAATCCGCCCTCTGAAGGGGCGTGGGAAGAGGACTGCATCTCTCGAGCCCCACCTGGTCCCACGTGGGCTCACATACGCTGGCCTCTCATTTCCCACAGTCACTTGGAATTCCGATATCATGAGTTAGAAAGCACCAGTGTATCAAAGTGTTGCTGGGGCCAGAACATCGGCCCTGTGTATGAATTGATGGAGTATATATTACCTGCAATCATTCTTCACATTGAATCCCTGCCACACTGATTGCTGGCTGGAACATAATATGGCTCTATCCAATGACAGCAGTACATTCATATCACACAAATATTTTACATAAAATCTGTGTACATTTTCTATCAATTCGTCCCGTTACAAGTAATAATCTAAAATTGAGATTCTTGGGACTTCCCTGGTGGCGCAGTGGTTAAGAATCCGCCTGCCAATGCAGGGGACACGGATTCGAGCCCTGCTCCGGGAAGATTCCACATGCCGCGGAGCAACTAAGCCCGTGCACCACAACTACTGAGCCTGTGCTTTAGAGCCCAGGAGCCACAACTACTGAGCCCGCACGCCACAACTACTGAAGCCTGCGTGCCTAGAGCCCGTGCTCCGTAACAAGAGAAGCCACCGCAATGAGAAGCCTGTACAACACAACGAAGAGTAGCCCCCACTCGCCGCAACTAGAGAAGGCCTGTATGCACAGCAAAGAAGACCCAACGTAGCCAAAAATAAAAAGATAAATTAATTAATTAATTTAAAAAAGAATAAAATTGAAATTCTTCTCTCTTCCATCTTATTTTTCTCCCAGATATTTTACCCTTTTCTGAACAGAAAACACCTTGAAAAAAAGATGAATGAATCAATTCATCAGTAGGACATGAAATCTACTTATTATCCCAGATAACTATATTTACTTACAATGTACCCCCATCCATTTCTAAAAATTATTTGAGGTGACTCATGGTAACAAATATACAGATGCCAAGTTCATTAAGACAAATTAAAAAAATTAAAAACTGCAGAGATGGAGAGGAACATATGGTATTCAGCCAAGTGAGATCCTCACAAGAGTGTTGTGTCCAGTGGAAATTAATTGTAACAGTATCAGTCATTACATCTGCCATTTGTTAGCACATCCTCTGTTTCAGTTGCTTTATATACACTATTTCATTAAAGCCACCCAACCAGTCTCCTGGCAGGTATTATGGTCCCTGGTTTCAAGACAGAGTGACGGTCCAGGGGTTACGGTAATTTGCCCAACGTCCCAACTTCCGCAGGCCCTGGGAATGCTCTGATGGCCTTCCTGGCCTGTCTGGTCTGAGGAGCTGGCACTGCTTCCTCTGGCCACAGAGCGGCTCTGTCCAGCACGTCCAGCACTTCCCACGCCTGTCTCTGAGCAGCACGTCTTCCTCGCACTCAAACGAGCCTCCATTGCCCTGAGCAGGCCTTGGTCTAGTCCTTAGCCCACTGCCCAGCCACAGCCTGATCTTCTGGACTGAACGTACTCCCCCCAAATTCACATGTTGAAATACAAGTCTCTAAGGGAATTCCCTGATGGTCCAATGGTTAGGACTCCACATTTTCACTGCCGAGGGCACAGGTCCAATCCCTGGTAGGGGAACTGAGATCCCACAAGCAGCACGGTGCAGTCAAAAAAACAAAAAAAAGAAATATGTCCAAGCCTTGAATGTGGTACTATTAGGAGGAGGGACCTTTGTGGTGATAAGTTCATGAGGATGGAGCCCTTAGGAATGGAATTAGTGTCCGTATAAAAGAGACCCCAGAGAGCTCCCTCACCCCTTCCTCCATGTAAGGATATGAGAAAACGGCTGTCTGCAACCCAGAAGAGGGCCCTAACCTGACCATGCTTGCACCCTGAGCACTTATGTACAGCTTCCAGAACTGTGAGAAATAAATTTCTGTTGTTTTTAAGCTACCCAGTCTGTAGTATTTTATAACGGCAGCCCAAACTGACTAAAACACGTGCCAACCCATCCTCCTTTCCATTGGGCCACCAGCTTTCCACAGCTGCCCCTGGGTGACTTGTGCATTGGGAGGACTCAGTGAACATGCATTGAATAACTGAATGAATCACTAAGCGAGGGAAAGATGAATGGATGATTGGAGAAGCCACAGGATCACACCCTTGGATCCAAACCCACGTGTGCCACTGTCTCTAAGGTTCAGGCTCTTTTCTCTGTACCCTGGCCTCCTTGGCATGCTGTGACCTCTCGGGCTGTACACAAATATGCCGGAGCTCTGAGTGCATTGCACAGCCTCAGGCCACTGTCCATTCTAGATTCCCTGGGGACCAACACACCTGCAGCTGTGTGTTGCTGCAGCCCTGCCCTCCCTTTGCCACCATCTCCACATTTTGCAGAGGCTCCTTGGCAGCAGAAAAGTCTAGCCACTGCAGTTCCAGAAAGCTGGATGTGTCCCGGTGCCCTGACACCTACAACAAAGTCATATCTTGCTAAAGCACTGCCATCCATTCCAAAGGGAAGGCCACGGGGTTTAGAGCGGAACCAAACTCGACTGTCTCACAAGTTTCAGCCGCTGTCTTTGCCTTGGGAAGTAACAATGGAATATTCCATGAGAGTCACACGTGGCTTCCTTATAATGCCAGTTCAATACATTGTTTTGACGGAAACATCACAAATCCATTTTGTGAAAATCCAATGATATTTGCACCCAAGAATTCAATACTAGGACATGAAACTCAGGGAAAGAAATAATCAAACTGTCCACCCAGAGCGGAGTTAAAATTGTCATAAACATTGATCCTTCATTGCAGGGAACAGAAATAATAAACAGCTGCTGAAATTGCATAGCTGCAGAGATTTCATTCTCTAATTGTCAAAAAGCATTAAACATCAACTATTTATTCTGCAGCAGAGGAAGCGAAAACAGACTTCAGTGCATCCCTTCACCAGAGGTTGTCCCTAATTGTCATGCATAGATTGCAACAGAGGTTACTGAGAAAAATTGTTTGCATTTATTAATCAAAAGGAGTCAAAGGCACACAAGATATCATCAAGGCTCCCTTGTGCTGGGGGTAGGTTGACAACTAACATTCCTGATGAAGTGTTTGCAGAGTGTTTGCAATCTGTTCAGAACCTTTTTTCTTTGCAGGTGCAAATCTTTCTATCTGAAACATCAAAGAAACAATTGAAAATTAAATATAGTAAACATCGCGATACAGGTTTCAATCTTCCATTTTTTTAAGACAATGGAAGAGGTATAATTAATTTCAAAGCAATGTTTGTGTTCCTTCAAAATTCATTTGTGCACATTAGCATTTCATTAGTTGCGTGTTAAGCACCGTTGCTCCTCTCCCCCTCTCTTTTGCCCCTTTTGTTTTTTAAAAATTAGAACGTTGAACTGCTCCTGAGATGTCTTTTACACTAAAGCATCCATGCATAGATTATTATCTTGCTCAGTCTGTTTGATCAGTAGAATAAGTCACAACTGCTTGGGTAAAGTCAGGCAGCAGAAAATAGATTAAGGGAGAAAGAATTCCTTTCTGGTGATGGTAAGAACTTCAGAAGCAAATATAGCCTCACTAAATTTTGCTACTGAATAATGTATTTACTACACTCATAGTAGGTACCTTTTAATATGTTGATTTTCTTAAATTGCCTCTCCACACCCTCACTCCATTTAGTTTTAAACTCATCTCCACGCAAGAAAACTAAATGAAAATACAACCAGCATATATTATTTTGTTTGACATCTAAATATTAAAAGTGTCTTTTTCATATTTTGTATTTAACCAATATCTGGCTTTTGGACATTACATTCAACTGGTGATATTTCCTGCATCATATGAGTTAGATACTAATAACCTTCTCCCTTAAGGTCTATTAATTTTATACATCCTGGACAGGAGATCGACTTTCTTAAACAGATGCAAGGTCACTCGCGTTAATAAAAATATAACCCTTTATTATGCTCCATAAAATGGCACAAGTTAACATGAATTCTGTGGTTATTAATATTTTTTAGTGAATAAGAAAAACACAGGCTTCCCTGGTGGCGCAGTGGTTGAGAATCCGCCTGCCAACGCAGGGGACACAGGTTCGAGCCCTGGTCCGGGAAGATCCCACATGCCATGAAGCCTGCACTCTACAGCCTTCATGCCACAACTACTAGGCCCGCGTGCCTGGTGCCCGTGCTCTGCAATGGGAGAAGCCCCTGCAATGAGAGGCCCATGCAAGGCAACGAGGGGTGGCCCCCACTCGCTGCAACTAGGGAAAGCCCACGCATGGCAACAAAGACCCAACGCAGCCAAAAATAAATAAATTTTAAAAATATTTTTTAAAAAAAGAATAACGCTTAAGGTTTTGATTGAACATATTTATTAAGAGATAACGTGTTATTCAGTTACTTTTTCCATTATTCAAGTATAATACATAATTATTCTATTTGTATTTAAAATTCTTAATTTGTGTAGCTCCAGTGGGTGGGGAATAGAATATCTGTTAACAAAAATTCAGCACAGGAGACCAAACAGGCCTTAACCCTAGTGGGTTGCCTCAACCCCTGCCTCCTGGGAGAGCTGTATCTGACGCTTGTTCTGTGAACGACTGGTGCAACAGGAGAGGTTGTGACCCGCGGTCTATCTAATCAGTGCCAATTCCACAAGTATTTATCGAATGGCTACTCTGTGTACAGCAACAGCCTTGTAACAAGCTGGGATTCCACAGCATTGAAATGTGCTCATGAATACTGTGCCCACCTGCTGTAGCACCCCTTTCCAAAAGTAAGACTGGACGAATAGAAATTTACTTTTAAATTGTCCTTGACCGTCACAGAGTCTTTTAGAAGCGCTGTAACCAGAAATTCATAAATATTTTATTTGGGTGACTTCAAAGCAATGATATAGGATTACTCTTGTGTCCCCCTACTCAGTACTGAAAATGACTGGAGGAACTGATATTGCAAAACACTCTACAAAGTGTTATCAAACTAAGAACAATCAAGATAACCCACCGACTGCCTGGACAATCGGTCACAGGCTTGGAGACACAGCTGCACACATGCAGTTCCTTGACTTCATCTCCAGGAACTGGATGTGGGGATGTGCTGTTTTCTCTCCACTTGTGCCCCTCTGCTGGGCCAAGATACAGAAACCCTAACCACCACCAGCAGGGTGAGTTAGGTAGTTAGCACCTGGCAGATCTGCAGTTAACCTCAGACCCTAAGGGAGAGAGAAGGGAGGCTCAGTTAGTGGCTAACCCACCTCGTCCTTGTGTTTTTAAGTCTGGTCCGTTTCTTCGGGTAGAGAATGCTAACTAAATCTGAACGGGAATAAGCCAAGGTGTTTTAGTTGTTAAACCAGGATAAGAAGTTTCTGGCTTCTCTGCCCTTAGCAATTTTGAGGAGTTTTCTTTTTAAAAACTGGAAACAAGCTTTGAGTTTTCCCAAGAGTTGTGTGAAATGCCCTCTCTTCTTCTGTGGCCTCTGCTCTCCCTGCTGTGATCTTGAACATTAAACCCCACGACGTTCAAGTAGCATAAGGAAAAAGGAGAGGAAATCAGAATGGGACTGAAGAAGATCACTTTTTTGAAAGCTCACTGTATCACTTTATTAAAACTTCTGACTAGGAGCAATATTAACTTCTCAGATAAGAAAAGCCAGGGTTCTACAAAATCGCAGAAAAACCTAAAGGAAAAATCTTCAAAAGAGCAATTTTCCATGCCGTGGGGCTCCCTTCAGGTGTGTGTCAGCCCCGTGTCCCCGGCACGGCTGCCCGGTAGTCCTCGCACTCGCTCTGCGGGCTCCTCGGACTCAGGGCTCTTACATCTTCATCCCATATCGTGTTAAAACACCTGATGAGGGCTTCACTGGTGGCGCAGTGGTTGAGAGTCTGCCTGCCCATGCAGGGGACACGGGTTCAAGCCCTGGTCTGGGAAGATCCCACATGCCGCGGAGCAACTGGGCCCGTGAGCCACAATTACTGAGCCTGCGCGTCTGGAGCCTGTGCTCCGCAACAAGAGAGGCCGCGATAGTGAAAGGCCCGCGCACCGCGATGAAGAGTGGCCCCCGCTTGCCGCAACTAGAGAAAGCCCTCGCATAGAAACGAAGACCCAGCACAGCCATAAATAAATCAAAAAAAAAAACAAAAACAAAACCTGATGAGGTCACTTGGAAACGCACCAGTTTAAAACTGTCAGCCTCTCTCAAGCAAGTAGTTATTAAAGAACATACTCAAGCTCCCCAGTAATTTACTTGTTCAAGATGTCCCAGAGGCTGCGTTTTGATGCTGGAGATGGTAGGCAGAAAGCACAGATTAACAGCTGAAGGCCTGCTCTCCGGAGGGCTCACAGCTGGAAGGGCATTTACATCCTGTGAGCCTTCACAGACAATAGGGTATGCAGGCTTCATGCGCCCAGTAATGAAGGTTAAGTCTAGGGTAGCTCTGTTTATTTGCTAGGTCAGTAATTTCAATGACTTATTTTCAAAGACTTCCTTCAGAGAGTAGAGAAGTGATTCCGCTCAGATGTAGAGTTAAAGCGTCTTCAGTGAGAGATGCTGTGTTTTTCTTTTGAGAGCCTGAGTCCCCATACTGATCAAGAAATACAAATTCCATTTTACATGGAGCACGGTGATTTGAACTGTGATGAAAACTGAAAGTGTAGAGCTTCCAAAAATTTCATATGCCTACTGAGACTTGAAAACTATGAAATTCTGGAGAGATTAAAATTTTCTATTCAAGTAAAAGAACATGGGATTGATTATTTTATCCCCTTTTCATGGTTCTAAAATGACTTGCTGTGTGATCAAAGGGGAAAACATTCATTCATTCATTTTATAGGAAATAGTTACTGAGTACCTACTATGTGACAAATCCTGAGCTATTTCTGGGCGTAAAGATGAAAATACAAGATGAGCATGCATTCAGGAAAACATTCATCTACAACAGGCATCAACCGAGTGTCAGTCAATGTCCCCATCATGCTAGGCACCAGGGGACTGTGGTGGACAAGACAGACCATCTCTGTCTTCATGGGGCACAGGTGTCCTGCATGAGACACAGACATGAAATAAGTGACTCCACAGTTATTTATTGCTGAGTGTGGCCAGTGCTGTGAGCCCCTGGGATGGGGAGACAGTCCTTGTGCAAGGATCCAGGGGATGCTTCCTGAGGAACTGACACAAGTGCTGGCAAAACAGGGCCACCAAAGAAAGAATGTTTTTAAGAATTATATTTGAAAAAAAATTTTTTTAAACACCAAAGTGGTCATTGTGTGAAAAATCAGAATTTTATTGAATGGCCATGTGTTTATTGTGGCGTTTAGTACTGTCTTTGTGTTTCATCCCATTTTGTAGACAGGCACCATCATCACTCCTTCAAGCTTCTGAGTCTCGTTTTGGTTCTGGACTGGTTCTGGACAGGGACCAGAGAAGGTGCTGCCTCAGGGACCAGTTTAAGGATTCTGAGCTTTGCTCTAGGAGCAAGGGGATTTTAGGCAGCTGAGTGGTACGGTCAGATGCGCATTTTTAAGACCCTTCTGTGTGTTTAGGGGGAGGAGAGTGGGAGAAGAGAGGAAATGTAAGGAGACTGGTGAGAAGGCACAACAACAAAAAAATGATAATAATTAGCTACTACTTACCGAACACTTCCTTTAAACATGGTCCAGCGGGAGCAAACAGGAAGACCTGCTCCATGCTGGCAGGAAAAGATCCAGAGGGTGGGCTCAGGCAGGAGGCACTGCTCCGTTTGAAGGATAAATAATTGATCACTTTGCAGGCAGATGGTCTGGGGCAGGGCTTTCCAGGCAGAGAGAGAAGGATGTGAGCCTGAGTCTCAGTGGGGACCACAGGTGACTCGGGATGATGGCACAAGGGACACCCCTGGGAGCATCGTGGGAACCAAGGCTGTTCAGGCAAGGAACTGTGAAGGAGAGCAGAATCCGAAAGCTATGGGGAGTGATGGAGGATTCAAATTTGGTGAGAGGATTTGGATTATTAGAAAGCTCACTCTGGGGGTGATAAGGAGGAGAATAGGTGGTGGATAGAGCTGGACTGTTCCATTAGTTCTGCTGAGAGGCCAATGCCCTGGGGCTGGAGTCGATGTGTCTGCCTTTTTAATTTCACCATCACAAACGTTTCCGATGGTAGGAAGGGGCACAGCAGATTTTAACAAACAGGACTAAGGGCTGGTTACAAAGTGGGGACAGATCACCTTCAGTAATGGACCACCCCCTCCCTGGCCCTCTCTCCCTAGCCTCTAGGCCTCTTGAGAGGAGGAGCATGTCATGTTCACTGCTGCATCCCCAACACCTAGTACAGGGAGGGTCAGCCATAGAGTTTGTATTGAAGGAGGTGAAGCTCAGTCGCGCTGATGGGAAGACGATGATGCTCCTAATGAAACAGAAGTAATGTTTCCAACTGGTCATGACAGCACTGCGTAAACGTTTCTATCCATGGCCGTATTTCAGCCCAGAAGACTTCCGCATGATGGTTCCGGGGGATTGCTGCTCTCTAGCTACTGACAGCCCCCGTCCCACGTTAGTCCTCCCCTTCAGAACAAAGATGAGTGAAATACCAGCTGCTGTCTGCCCCACATCCTGACAGTGAGCGACTGAAGCTGCCCTCCTTTTCTAATCCACCTTTAGAATCATCCAGCATAAACTCATCTTTCCCTGTTGAGATATTCCCCAAATTTTGGGGGGGATACATCCTCCCTTGCCGCCTCAGGATAAATAGACCTAGACCTAATTTTGTTGACTACAGATGTGCCCTTGGTCATCTAGGGCTCATGGCTCCCTCGCACTCATGGGATGCGTGCTGAGGAAGCAGGGTAGCACGCAGGGTGTGGGGGTCTGCCAGACCTGGGTCCACTTCTGTTACTTACTAGCTGGTGAGCTTTTAGTGAATTATTTGACCTCTCTAAATTTCAGCCTCCTCATCCATAAAATGGGGATAATACCTTCCACACGGGGTGGTAAATGAGGGCAAAATACTGTAACTCATAAGAAGAGTTTAGCATGTGGTGCACAGCAAGGAAGCTCTGCTCAATAAGTGGCAGTTATGTGGACGTGATGCTGGAACCTCCTTCAGACCTACTGTGATTCTGAAATAAGGCTATACACAATCAATAACGTCGGTAATTTTCCCAAGTGTTAGTTTGGCGTCTGCATG